>NC_051182.1:134114136-134416636 GCF_013339695.2 Rhipicephalus sanguineus | reverse complement strand
TGCAAACCAATTACAGAAGTAAATTCTCGACAGATTATAGATCTACCGACTGAAATCTTCAATTAGAGAACGAAAACAACATTAAATCGTTTGGAAAGACTAAGAGGGAATCCCTCTTCATGTGTCCTCGATGTCACCTCTGTGCGCGTGCGCAAAAGTGTCGCATGAGTTTGCACACATCTCAAGGAATATGTATTGCAGGCTTGGCACTTGGATCCTATCGTTCCTGTACTCTTCTATTATAAGTCTGTATTTCCCACTTTCGACCCAATGTGCATTTTACGTAGTACCCGTATTAACCTTGTAAACATGCAACGAATTCTACTGGAGCAAGGTGTATGTCACATCACGTAACCATTGCGCGAGACGTGAACAATGTCGCTTGCCGGTTTGCAGTGATGGCCCATTGTGACCAGAGAGGCCAGGAAATACTGGTCGGGGACTCCTCACACATCTTTCTCAATGAGCAAGGTGCAGCGGCGCAAGTAAGCGAAGCACTTCTTTAAGTAGGCCTATAGTTTCGAATTGGCTGGTTAATGGTGTTTAACGTCCCATAGCGGCTAAGGCTATGAGAGATAACGTATACTGGAGTGCTCCTGATGATTCCTTAACGTGCACTGTCGTCACACAGTACACAGGCTTCTAGCATTTCGCCTCCAACGAAATACGACCGCCGCGGCAGGGATCGAACCTGCGTCCCTCGTGCCAGCATCCAAGCATCGTAACCACCGTACCAGCGCGCGGCAGACTATAGCTTCGAATTCGAACCCAGTGGCGCGCATCACTAAACATCTATGTGCACACTTTCCACGCTTACCTACACAGGACCTGAAAGACTTCCCGTGATGTCCCGCGGGAAAATAACCGGTAGATAAACATGGTCGGTATACAAATGGCGACGCAAGGTTCACGCAATGGCCTACAAATGCTCAGAACTATCCAGCTGGCAGACTTCCTGCAGAGTTAGAATGCTCGCCGCTGGGTACAATAAGGATACTGCCGCGGCCGTGACAATGCGTACGTGAGCTGGGCGCACGAGGCACGGCGTTCATTATATCTGGGCACGTCAAAAACGTGCACATGTAATATGCCGCAGATATAAAAAAATAGAAGCAGCTTAATGACCCTAGTGCTATTTCATTATACGTTTAGTGGACCGGAGATAAGTGGGGCTAGCAAAATTTTTTGCGGCCCATACCCACTAGGCTAGTTATAGACAGCTTGTTCATTTTTTTACTGGACGGCAGGTGAGTAGTGTAGCTTGGCCCAATTTCGGTGGCACATACCCGCTATGAGCTGCGTTACGCTCCGCAGGCATTAACTTCGACCTTATACAACTCCGCTGTTAAAAGAAACATGGTTAAAAATGGCTGACCCGCCATTACGGTTCTCTAACACTCCCTAACATTGCGCAGCATCCAGTGCTTCCTGCTTCACGCATGCAGCTGAGCCATGCTCAATATTTTGATTGCCAACTATAGCTCATTAAGCAACATCACCGTGCTCCATCTCTGCCACCCTGTTGACGGCTCGCTAAAGCTCCCTAAATATCACACCGCTAATGAGCGCTATACTCGCTTCGCCCAGGTGGCCTCGGTGCACAGCTGGGCCGTTCCGACACAGAAGGACGGCCGACTACTCATCCAAGACCTGGAGTCGCGCGTCAGGTACTGCGACATACCCTGCCCCAGGACGGCACTGCTATGCCTCGAGAACACGCACAACCTGAGCGGCGGCACCGTCCTGCCCATCGACTACTTGGAACAGGTGCAGTGTGGATCACTCGCAAGTCCATTGGAATTGATGCGCGTCAAAACACGCATGGGCACGCATACACACGAGCACACTGCCTGGCTGGACCATTACGAAACTTAAAGCAATAATCCTAGCGCTGGTTGGTTTGTTTGTTCACGGGGGTTTGACGTCCGAAAGCTACTCAAGCTGTGAGAGATGCCGCAGTGGAGCTCGGGTAATCTAGAACACCTGGGGTTCTTGGGACCACCTGGAGAGATCGCACACGGGCCCCTATCACTTCGCCTCCATCGAAACACGACCGCCGCGTCTGTGATCGAACCCGCGACTTTCGGGTCAGCAGCCGAGCAACGTAACCGCTAAGCCGCCGCTGCGGCGGCGAATCGTAAAGAAGAGCGTATGGCATTGTAGATACTCAGGTACGTCTAGTAATGCCTATATTAGCTATGATAATGACGGACGTCAATATATATCTATTCCAACTATCGCAACTGAAATTACATTTATCCATCTCCCACCGTGACAGCTGGACCGCTGTCCTCATTCGTGGCGCTGCATGTGCCAGCTCTTGTCGAACAGCTTCATACACCCGCATCGAGAATCTTAAGAGCGGGGTCATATATCCTCACGCGTAAAACTATCGTGGGCTTACACTTTTAACTCAAGTACTGTTTGATGAATTTATCAGTCCCCTGAGTGCCTAAGTAAACGACACAATTAGACATGAAGGAGGGTTTATGTTGAGACACGTTCTGAATGAGGATAGAACATTGGGCGAGTTGTATTACGCTGATGTTTAATTAACAGTGCAAAAGCACAAGGACCAAAGATAATAATAATAATAATAATAATAATAATAATAATAATAATAATAATAATAATAATAATAATAATAATAATAATAATAATAATAATAATAATAATAATAATAATAATATCTGTGGTTTAACGTCCCAAAAACACGATATGATTATGAGGGACGTTGTAGTGGAAATTTGGACCACCTGGGGTTCTTTAACGTGCACCTAAATCTATAAGTACAAGGGCTTCAAACATTTTCGCCTCCATCGAAAATGCAGCCGCCGCGGCCGGGATTCGATCCCGCGACCTCCGGGTCAGCAGTCGAGTGTCATAACCACTAGACCACAAGGACAAAAGAGAAGACCAGGCGACACCATGCAGCGCTGTGCGTTTGCCCTGTTAACCATCGAGATTTCATTCTGTCGCGCTCAGAAGAGTTGCTGTTCGAAATTAACCGAGAATTCAATCCACGCGATTTCACGCAGGCTTCGAGATTCGCGAAGAGTCACAAGATCCCGCTGCACGTGGACGGCGCGAGGGTCTTGAACGCGGCGACGTACCTGGACCTGCCGGCGAAGGACATACTGAGGGGTTGCGATTCCGTCATGCTGTGCATTTCAAAGGTACGTATATATACAAGACTCTAAATGGTACTTAAAGGGCCCCTGAACAACATCTGAAAATGCAGCAAGAACTAGCGCGTTATTCTCTCGTGGCGGTTTCCCGCCTTTTCGGCACAATTCGTGATGCCAGCAGTCTGTCCACGTGACCTCATGAGGAAGAAAGCTCTCGATTGGTCCATATAGGAGGGATATCCGTTGCGAATTGTCTCCTACCCGGCCTTTGCCATGCAGTCGCACGCCCGTTCTGTCTTGTCTCGCATGACTTTCGTGCGCGATCAACTGATTTCACTTCGTTTTTTGTGTTTTCGACAGTGTAAGCGCATATAGACACGTAGCCGAAAAGCGCGCAATCCAGATAGGCTCAACTCTTAGTGCTGACATTGTCCACGTGTTTTATGAAGAAATATGTGGCGAGGAGGTGATAGCGCCTGTAGGAAGGGTAGTGAACGCGAGAAAGATACCTCTCTGTCTAAACCACTCGAAGTGGTTTAGGGGATCTTCGAAAACGCGTACAGGAATGCCAGAACTGTGCAAGGATTTTACTCTTGCGTTCCTTCGCACAGTGTATGTGTTCTATCACCTGCCTTTCTGTAAATAAATGATTCTACGAAACTTGCGCCAACCGACTACCGCTGCGCCTCGCCTTCCATTGATGACGTCATTGCTTGTGTCTGTCATATCAAGGTGCGTTTTACTGGCATTTTCCTTACAGCAGACAACCTCTGCTGTATACACGGTCGTCTACATCTAACGTGAATACCTCATCAGCATTCAATACCTCACAGACGCTGATGTTGAGTACATAATTCGGACAATCATAATTGTTTTTATCCACACAATGATTAAACGTCATATAATCGACATTTACCTCGTGAAGTAGAATAAACGATCTACTTTTACCGACATCAATACTAATGAGCTGTTCACCTTAGATTTGGTCGACCCTGTACATCGATCGCGCTCTGCCGCACCTATATTAGCATCTGTTGTACTTCTGTTAGCCTATTTCGTGCCTCCATAAACAGCTGTCGTGCTACACCTGAGCAGTACGTCACACGCTTTACCTGCATATCCTCCCCCCCCCCCCCCCCCCCCCCCCCCCCTACGCTACGGCGCACTCGCACCTAATCACTCCTCCCTGGCACGCGCGGTCTTCACCGCTACGGCGCACTCACCTCAGACCCACCCCGCTTCCTGCACCGGCGCTCAGTCGTATTCTTTCCCCTAACCCAGCAGCGCACCGTGTACCACAAGATAATACGGCCCACACGAGCGCGTGGCGAAATTATAGTCGACCGCCAGATCTATGCTTTCGACATCAAAAAGCTTGCCCCCTGACGGCGCAGACGGAAATTTCGCCACACGCTCACGCGCTCCGAATTACTTTGTGGCCGACTGTACATTAAGATCGTGTCGCGATTGCACATTGCACAGAACATCGTAGCGACAGCGAAGGTAAACTCTTGCTTACGTGTCGCCCTGCTATCGAAGACGTTATGGGCGCGGACGCCGACACAATCACAAGAAAACAGACACCACAAATGTAGCCTGTTTCCCCTACCTATATTTGTGCAAGGATACCTAACGTTCTTTCTTTCTTTTTTTGTTTCTATTATGGATGTGTCCCGTTAACTTTACCGCAACTTTCTGAGTTTCGTTTAGGCTCAGTTAGCGTGGGGCCCGTATACGTAAAACGCAAAACTTTGGTGGGACTTACGTCCCGTCCCGGCGATGTTTCCAAGTCTGGCAGGAAGAGGCATTCTGCAGTCCCTCCCATCTCCGTTGTGGCGACGCAGCAAAGGTGTACAGTTTGTAACTTCTGACGAGCACCACGTTCATCAGTTGTACCGTCGGCGCGTGAACACCGGGCATATACAAATCCACACGAATGCGATTTAGCAGAAACGGGCGAAACAGACAATCTAGAAACCACGACACAAACACTACGGCCTGCACTGGCCGCACATACGAAGGTCCAACTAAGGTTGCCAAACAACTATGCGGTAGTCCGCTACTGCAGCCTATTCTCGAGTCCTTTTTGTTCAAAAAATAAAGGACGTATCACTTGTGGCGCCTTTCGGCCCACACCGATGATCATCTATTTCGCGCGCCTGTCTTCGTGTTATCTCCGCACGCCCGGCACTTCCAGGTCACGAATGGCGTGTGCGCTATCAGCGTGACGTAGCATTTTTTACAGCGAAAGGGCTCGAGCCGACTTTTTCTTTACGTACACTCTGAGAAAAAAATCGAGTATTTGGGGAGTATTTCTGCCATACAACAATCATCTGGCTTGCTCACGTTTCCTTTCTTGAAAACCCGGCTCACGCCACTTTCCTATCAAAAATGCTGTGTCACGCTGATAACGCGCGCGCCGTTATTACCGGGAAGTGCCGGGACCGCGGTGATAACGCGAGGAAAGTACGCGAGGTGGATGACGATTATCGTTGTGTGGCAGAAATATTCCCCGAATACTCGATTTTTTTCTTAGGGTGTAAAGCGCGATCAAGCCAGAAGACGATTATTGCTGCGGCACAAGAAAGAACTCCGTAAAAGGTGCGACGTGTTTGTAGCCGAGTGTTCTTCTAATGACCGACATATTCCGGCGTACATGCATGTGACGTTCAAGTCTAACTTCAGAGCAAAAGCGCCCTCTAGATAACAAAAGCTAATGACGAAGGCAATACATTTGCTTCTCAGTGGATAACACAGGCCGATATCGAAGGCCGTATAATCTTTGCTGACCGCAGCATGCCATTCTCGCAAATTGAATATGGATGTTGCGACAAGCAGTTACTCTAGAAAAGGAGTCGACAACACTCCGCTATGTTTATACAGAGTACATGCGCACTCCCTCTGATCATTCCAGGCCCTCGCCTGTCCTGTGGGATCCTTGGTGGCTGGGACGAAGGACTTCATACACAAGTAAGAAACTTGAACAGATAGATAGATAGATAGATAGATAGATAGATAGATAGATAGATAGATAGATAGATAGATAGATAGATAGATAGATAGATAGATAGATAGATAGATAGATAGATAGATAGATAGATAGATAGATAGATAGATAGATAGATAGATAGATAGAAACAAACGGACAAAGTGCCTTTCGTTCGCTAAAAAAAAATGCTTCGCATTTCATGTGTATCAACCAGCCCCATGAGCAAGATGCTCGTTTTGTCATTTCGTTTAGCTTAATTGGGCGGCGTGTGAATGGGTCATCTATATAGTGCACAGCGACAGCTGCGCAGCGGACCTGATTCCGGGTGCTGTGCCAACTTTTATCGAACAGCTTCATGTATACACCCGTATCGCGGATCATGTACCTGAGGATTGGTACCAGCCAAAAGACGAAGCAGAAAAAAGTGGCGCACAGTTGTTTGTTCAGTCGTTGTGTGCGCCACTTCTCTCCTCTGTGTGTTCCGTCTTTTGGCTCATTCGAAACCTCGAGAATACGTATCAAGTGACCCAGAGCATAAGGTAATGAATCGACTTTCTAGTGCTGGCACGTCATTGTGGAATACCTTACCAGTTCATGCAAAACAGCACAATGCTTTCATTTTGATGTTTAAACATCATTACAGGAATCAGTAATAAAATGTTTATATGTTTTCTCATATAACCTGACACGCCGTTAAACTAAAAATATGTTTTGTATGCTAACCGGAAATGCTGTACGTATAAAGGATGTACAAAAACATTAGATGTTTCAACGATGTTTATTAGGCAAATCTAAAATAGTGTGAAACTATTTTATGCAAGTTAGATGTTTTCAATATGTTCTGTGTGCTAAGCTAACATGTCGTTAAATGATCGTATAGCTCTGACTCCTGCCTGTACATTTATGTATGTTACAGTTGCATGCATCCATACTAGCATTCTGCTAAGGATCCAAATGCTTGTAACATGTTTTTGTTCAAATTCAAATCTACGCAGTACTTGCAATCTTTGTACAACAACAAACAAAATTGTTCAATTCAATTCGTGACGGGATCGCAGGCTGGTACGCACGCGCAGGTGTTTGGGCGGAGCCATGTGCCAGTCGGGGATCCTGGCGGCAGCGGGTCTCGTCTCGCTCAAGACCATCTTGCCTCGGCTGCACGAGGACCACGACAACGCGCAGAGGCTAGCGAGAGGTATACCGACCGACATTATGACAACGTATAGCTGGCTTGCACGTGACGTCATGGACGCAGCTTCTGAAAGGAACTGGGACTCCACGATGGCGGCTTTGCTGGCAAATAAGTTGCGTCTATATGAAAACGACGCGGCATGAACGTCTGTATGCGTGAACAGTTAAAGAACTTGCATGTGATGTTTTGTGACATCGGAAACGTCGCGTCCCAACATGCTGGCGCTCCAACACAACGCTGTCAGTGACGTCAGTGCAAGCCAGCTGTTGAGACCGAACCAAGTACAAATCGAACGGTTCCGTCAGAAGCGAATCGAACATTCTTCTAAGGATAGTTTTGGATAGCGAAGATTCAATATAGAAAGATGTTCAAAACTTTATATCCAAGGGCGTTTATTGTGCAGATCTTCGCTCTTCGTACACGTTCACCAACCTGTGGTGTTGTCCATCGTTATCGGTTATTGTGAGGACTCGCCTAGTCCGAGATCTGTTGTGCCTTGGGTGTGGTCGCTTCGTCGTGTTTTGGAGACCTAAATAATAAAGGCAGCATTAAAGGCACCTTCACCCCTGCGGCTATAGCACCGGTCGCGCGACCAATTGTGACTGGGGATCAAAAAGCGACTCCACGTGACCGACGTTCACGCCTGCGTGCGACTTATGCATGACGACGTCACACCCAATTCACGTCTGCTCGCATTGCCATTGCCCCGTAAAATAAGATGACGTTCTGTTCCTGCTCATCTGATTGGTCCAGACGTTTGCGACTGCAGTCGCGCGACTGAAAAATCGAACAACAATCGACTGAACCAAAGCGGCCATTTACGACCAGACGCTTTGCGACTAAGTACGTTACGAGTTACATGTAATCGATTAATTGTAATCAATTACATTTTCGTGTGATTCGTATTATAATCGATTGCTTTTTCTAAACTAACCTTCTGGGCAAATCAATTAAATTTTCTTGTAATTGATTACCAATATTCAATTACTTTTGTTTTTTTTTTTTTCAAAAGTCAATTTGTAACCAGTCTTCTACGGCAGTTGTCGTCCCCAAACAATTGGCCTCGAGGAGTTACGGAGTCGCCCTCTATCGGACGCGCCTTGATTGCGTGCTAGGCAGGATACCGCCGGCGCGCTCCCCATAGGTTTTGCTGTCGGCGCTCTACAAAAACACCTCGCGGAAGCCCTCCAGGGCATTTCTGTAAGTACTTTCGAAATGAGATGTGTTCTTTACTGTCAAGATAATCATTTTCGACGAACTGAAAGCACAAGATAGTCTACAGTCGCTGTCTCTTTGCAGAAAACCGAGCACCCGCTTCACGCTGTCACCGCGTTGGAGACCCCTGAACCGGCTTCTTGCGTGAAAGGTAGTCACTCGCTGAGTGCAAACTATGTGAAATATATCGTTAGAGTAGACTGCCTGTATAACCAAACGGAGCATAACAGAAAGAAGCCTCAAGCCAGCGATCGCACGGGTTCGCGACGACTGATGGTGCCTCTGCATGTATGAGCGTCTGCATGTATGTTCGTACTGATGGTTTCGCTTTTGCTACGAGCGCGTTTTTGCACCGCGCTGCGAACTTATTCAGGCCGCAAAATATGAGAGTTTGTGAGTAAACAAACAACTACTGTTGCGCGGACGCTATCAGAGCAGTTCAAAAACAATTTCCTTACAACTGCGGCTTCGGTGCGCATGGCAACTTTGTGATCTGCCGTCCCGACGATTCAGTGTTTTTTTTTTCTTTTTCGGTCTAAATTCGGGTATGTTTCAATGTCATTTGACAAGTTGTCTCGCACTGCGTATTGATTGGTCTTCTCAGCGGGCAAATGCCGCTGCTTCTGTTTCTTTATTCAGCGCATTCGTTTCGTTTGGTGCTCACACAAAACGTTAGCAAGTGCGACGCCAGTGAACTTGCCGCTCTCTGTCATCAACAAATTCATAGACCAAAGCTTCACCACTTCGAGATTGCTGGTGGAAGAAGAACCACTCTACGAGACCGAGCATATGTAGCAGCATGCGACGCCTAGAAAAAGGAAGAAAATACAGTAATGTTTGCCGGACTTGTTCTGCAAACGTCGTCTGTGAACTAGGACCCACATGAACTTGAAATAGCGGTGAATAAAATAGAAGTTATTGCAGCAACCAGCAGCCGCAATACAGGATAGTAATTATTTGGCGTGTACCCCAGCAATTTTGGCAGCAGTGTCGTGTCTAACGCCAACAGGGTGGCATCTTTTCCACGTAAATAAATAAGGCTCCAAGAAAATACATGGGGTTGGCCGGTGGGCCGATCACGGAGGCAATGCAAAATTTATGTAGCTTATGAAGCAGTGCATGCCTCATCAAATGGGAAGGTTGCCCGTCGGCGTCCCGCGTCGGTGGCGTCAAGACGAGTGATGCAAAAAATAATCGTCACGTGATGATGTCACCATATGATGTCATCATGACGTCACAGATCGCCAAAATATGTAGCGTCATTATGACGTCACATAATGTGACGTCACATGATGACGTATTCACGCGTCATGGTCGCTTTGCATTGCCTCCGTGATCGGTCACGGAGGCCGTGCAAAACCGTGTTAGGTGCAGAACGCTTTTGGAGGGGGGCGCGGGAGAATCAGCACATCGACTGACAAGAAGAAGAAGATGGCTTTCGCCTTCTAGTCATCTTTAACGAATGCATAAGGGACCCTGTGCGTTTTCTTTAACGTGTCTAAACAATGACTTGCGCATCTGCAGCCGATTTTGTGGACGCTGAGCACGGGGCCGACGATCAAGAGGTCGCATTGGAGGGTTCTGAGATGGCATCGCACGTGGTAAAAGGTAGCGCTTTTACTATCCTGTGGCAGATAAGCATCATTTGCCGGCGGGAAGCGCGCGCGAGCCATCGTCTCAGTGCGCGCTGTCTGCTACTCGCCGAACATCGAAGGCCCAACGCAGTAACAAAAGTCTACGTCGCGGAAGAGCTTGTTGCACACAAGACTCGTAGCGGATGGCTACTTGCCGGTTCTTAGCTTTACAACCCATGCTTCACGCTGTTTCTTGTCCCGCGGTTACCAGTGCAGGCTGACACTGGGCTACTTTGCGTAAGCGCGGCACTGCGGCACCGAGCGGTAGAGCCCCATGTTCGTCGCCTTCGGAGGCAGCCACTCTATTAAAATGGTTTCAATTGAGTAGAAAATGAGAGAAAACTTCCGAATTTGAACAGACAGCAGCGCATGTGGGACTTGAAACTCGTTTTCAAAGCACGCGGCAGTGCGCCACAAGCAGCCGACGCGGGCGCTGAGACCACGTGATCCTGCCAAGCACGTCACGCCGACGGTGGCGCCGGCGTTTCCAGTGGTGGGCCTCGAGGCCAATATGCGACCGCTCGGAAGGGGTCCCCCATCCTGTCAGACGGGGGGTCCCTACAGAGCCTATTTTTTCGCCTTTTCTTTTGGCCTTACCTGCAACGCCTTGCCCGAGCGCCAGCAAGAGCGAAGCGCGACGCTTCATAGAGGACATGGACACTAGCATCGAAGCACTGCGCGACTACGAGCTGGCGCGCAAGGTGTTCCTACGCTTTGACACCGCCCTTCACTTCAGCGCATGCATTGAGAGAGTGTTCAGTGTAGCAGCTGACCTCTTAACGAAGAATCGTGGGGGAATCAGCGACGACAACTTCGAAAAACAACTTCTGTTGAAAGTTAACAACGTGCAACACTACATTGCAGAAACCGCAGTAAGCCTCCCAGCCTTCACGCAAGCCTCCAGACTTCTCGCTACCATGCAAGCCAGTATATAGTTCGTTGTAATTTGAGTAAACTGTGTTAGGGCAATACATTTTTGAACGAAAGTAACGGAAAAGTAATCGCTTACATTTCTGTAATTGCTCAGTTACTTTTCTGGGGCTGTAATTGACCACGATAATCAAGTACATTTTAAAGGAAGTAATCGCAATTGTAATCGGTTACTTATTTTCTGTGACGTGTACAAGTCTGCTTGCTTGCTCGTGTGACTGGTGCTAGTCGCATGTGTGAAGCGTTTACAGCGCAGTACCAGTATGTGAAGCTCTTCAAAGGATACGAATGACTGCGGCTTAGATGCAACAAACATTTGTCTCACTGAGCCAAGTGTGACGTGCTCCACTACGCAGGTTCATGCGTTTCATATCTGCTCATGGACATCTATTAGAACTTGTTCGATAAAATGCGGTATCGTGAACGTATACCGTAAACGAGTCCTTCAGAGAGTCACCAATTGATTCATTTCTTCACTCACTGTGTGAGAGGGTAAAATGAACGCTATAGGTACACGAAGGCAAAACTACGGGTGATACCTTTTGCGCAGGGGTCAGCCTTCGAGACAACCCGTACGTCGGCGTGGACCTTGAGACGGTGCAGACAAACGTCGCCGTCTACGACTTCCACGACCCCTGCCGGCTGTCGCCGCTAGCATTCTGCGAGCGCCTCAACAAGGTGGGCATTGCCATAGAGTTTCATACCAGAGGGATATCTGGCGCTAGTGTCTATGGGAGCTGCAACGGCTTCACCCAGCATGAGAATGATGGGTAGTGTATGGATTTGCCTAAGCTTCGATCTTTCGGCTCACCAATTTTAATCAGATCGCGAGGTTCACAACGAGCCATTCGCTTATCCGAAACGTAAGCCAAAACACAGCAATAAACAAAGCCACAAATGCGTTTGAAGTCGCAAGGACGAAGACTAGGCAAATCCAATGTACTACCCATCATTCCCTCGCTGGCTGAACGATCGCAGCGCGACAGTTTCCTCTAGTAAATACTGTAGGGAACTCTATGGGCATTGAGACGCTTTCCTCACTACCAGCGGGAAGACGCTCTAAATAGACATGAAATACCGTGTCATATGTTCAAGTCAATACTACCAGTAATACTATGCCGACGAAGAAACCGAAAAGCTGTGGCGTGCATAGACAGTACCGGACACTCTGCTCCAAGATGTTTCTTGGTCCCTCGCAGCGTCTTTTCCTGACAAAGACAGCAAAACTATCTGAGTTGCACTAATGTACACTCCTTTATCTACACTTTTATACATGAGAGAGTCACTTGTCTAGCACTCTCTTTAGAGAGGCAAGTTGACTCTCTTTGGGATAGCCAATGTGACTTCTTTCTTAGAGTGTACTAAGCTACTAATATACTCTTTTATCTAATGAGCTCCTAATGTATACACTCATCTACCTATCCACTTCTCCCATAGGTGACGCAGAGGGAGTACGAAGACCTCCAACAAGCCGTCACAGTGAAGATGCGCGCCGTGAGCCCGACCAAGGCCCGAGCCGTGCTGCACAACGACGTCGGCGTGGATGACGTGGACGCGGCCGTGCTCAAGATACGCTACGTCGTCGAGGAACTTACGACGTAGCGTATCTATAAACACATCAGGTCGTATCTGACACAATGCAACACGTTTAAATACCTTTCCACGGGCAATTGAAATGTAGAATACACTGCCAAATTAAATTGTTGAATTCCGTTCTGTGGTTGACATTATCGCAAAACCATATTTTTGTAGGCATATACTGAACAAAAAGAGCTCGTGAAAATGTACGGAGCTTTTTGATATGTGATGTCTTTACAGTCGGAACGCTCCCGTCATCTCCTGCAAGCTGGACTTCGCTACAGCGACACGAACACTTATGACCGATGGATACATGACAACACATTCCACAACACTTCTTCACTTCATACACAACACCGGCCTAACGGCGCACATTTAATACAAATATACAGCACAAATATTATGCCTTACGGGCAGGTCTATGTCGCAAATTAAAAAAAAAAAGTATTTTAGCGTCCATTTCCTATATGGGCCTGTGCAAAAGGCTCACAGTATTGTTAAAAAATATAAATAAACAAATAAATAAATAAATAAATAAATAAATAAATAAATAAATAAATAAATAAAACCGTGCCGCGGGCGGGGGGGGGGGAGTTCAGCAGTCTCTATCAAGGAGGTTTAAAAAATGCTGGAGTGGAAGCTCTCCCCATACAAACACAGAAAGCCTGCGAGGCCGAACAAGTGGCCATTGCTATTGCTCTAGCGCTCCCTCAGCGCGACACAATATTTACCGACTCCGAACCCGCTGCACTGGCTTGCCGCCGCGGTACAATATGCCCAGGCGTCCTTAAAGGCCAACTCCGGCGATTTTTTGGCCATGTCAAAGTAATGGTGCTTTTATGTTCCTGAGACGCTCCTGTTACGGGCCCGATAGCAGAAATACTCGGCAAATTGGAGAATAATTTTAAATAAGCAAAAAAGCGCAACACCGAAACCGAAACCCAACCGAGTGTACTGGCTACGTATGACGTAGACGTTGTTACGAACGAACCGGAAGTCGTGCAAGGCATGCCGCTCCCGCCGGCGCGGAGTATGAAAACTGTGACAGCCGGGACGACCAGCGAAGCGCCGGCCAAACCAACGTTGTCTGTCGCCTTGTGCACAGCAGACGCTCGCTGTAGCGGCCGAAGCGCCGAAGTTAGCGGTGCCCTCGGCTGCGTCACTTCCGCCGCCTTCCCAATACTGACGTCACGGACGCAATGTTGCCAATAATTGTGGGAAGCCAGGAGGGCGTTTGCAGACAATCCTTAAAATTCATTTGCAAACAATCTGCGCATGTCTCAAGCCTGTAATTTGGCACAAATGACGGAAACGTGCAAAGGAACGTACCCAGCGAATTTCATTAAGATCCGTCGACCTCGAAGAATCGCCGGAGTTGGCCTTTAAGCATTAGAATCCACTCAAATAAACGTAGATACGCACATCCACTGGTTCCCGGGGCATGAAGGCCTCAACGTTCAACCACGGGTCCCCAACGGTAATGAGCTGGCGCATAACCTCACGCGAGATCTTACGCGCCGCGCGGGGACGCGGGCCGGCTCTCCGGCGGGGGACCCCAACACTCACCGGGAGCCACTCCTCTCCTATCACGAGATTTGCTCGCACTATAAGTTATCTAGAAAGACGCTTAGACTGCTGCAAACGCACAGTTACCCCAGCCCCTACATCTGCAGCAAATACCTCCCAGATATAAGGCCAGAATGCCCTAAACGCCAAAACCCCAGGTGCGACTTAAATCATATGCTGTGGCAGTGTCCCGCGCTAAACGCTAGCTTCGGGTCTCCTGCCACCGAGGAAGACTGGATCAACCACCTCAGGAGCCCCGACAGGGCCCTTCAACATCAGGCTGTCCAGAAGGCCCAAAAGGTGGCTGGCGAGCGAAGGCCAAAAGGTGGTCCTGCCGCTATGTCTATGTGTTCTCATGATTTCAGGCGAAAGCCTTAGATGCCTAATCAAACACGAGAAGTGACCGTCCGTGGCGTCAACACAAGGGCCTTTAGGAATAACTTGAAGAGGCACTCATCAGGGGCGTCACTATTACTCTCGATCACCTATGTTTGTGAATTGTTTGGGGAGCCGCGGACGCCCGCGTTCAGCAATGTGAGGCGGTACATGCCCATGCCGCTTCCCCGACCTGAACCAGACACGACTCCTTCCACTACACGACATTAATGTAGTGCTTTTACGAAGCAGTTTAAAGCATTAGCGTAGCTCTGTGGTATAACACCTGCTTGCCACGCAGTCTGCCTGGGTTCGAATCCCGCTCGTAAGAGACAAGACGACTTTTCGCTCACAATCGACTCGCAATCGACGCTCACAATTTCTGCGTAACGAGCTTTTTATCGCGTTAATATATGTTCTCATATAATCGCCATTAAGTGGAAAATGTTCCACGAACACCTTGACTTGGGCGAATTGTCACATACTTGGACGCATGCAACGCGACAGGAGACGCCGACAGACACATGCGAGCGCCGACTTCCGAGCTTATTTGCAGTTGCAAGTATTGTGCATTACAAGGCCTGCTGCAGTTCAAATAAAACTCAGTTGCAAAGTCGGAGCTCGTGTACAGGTAGAAATTGAGGCAAAAGCACACACACAGTAGCAATAAAATTCCATGTATTCAGCATAAGAGGCATGAAATACACAGTAGAAAAACGGTAGACTAAGGCAGTGTTGGCCTAAATTGACATGATGACCGTTTTTTAAGGCACACAGTGTTTTATTTCAAACACCAACAAAAAGACACCTGTCAAAGGAAAACAAAAAACAAAGCACACAAAACACTTAAGAAAAAAAAAAGAAACTCCAGAAGAACGTCTCGGACGCGGAGGATCTGAAAAAAAAAATATGCTGAAAGAAAGGAGGAAAAAAGTAAGTTAGAACTTATCAAAAGTATGCCCTGGCCTGACAGTCCTGAACAATATGAGAAAGGGCACTGAAATTACCTTAAGGGTCATAGCGGCTCAATGCAGTTGGCAGGCGCTGAAGTGTTCATAACACTAAATGCTGATGGAGAAAGGCACCTAGTGATATTCGACACGGTGCGCTATAAGTAACCTTCGAACTAACACGATACGCTCTAAGTAACCTTCGAATTAACACAACTCTCTGTTCACTGCAAGCTCCGTCTTGCATAAGTACACATTCAGACAGGGTAGAAAGGTGGTCTGAGAACCGGTTAACCTCCCAGTCCTGTCTATTTTCCTACATTGATCACATGTCTTATTTAGCGCAAATAAAGCCTAATGTACGACGTAAGGTAAACATCAAACCTACTTAAGACAGTATATAAGCCGGTACAAGGTCACTTAAGTCCAGTATAGGCCAGAGCGCTTAAATTTGACATATGCTCATAACTTATCAAACATTGAAATTGACCGTCGGCGGCGTCAACACGAGTGATACAAAAAAATTATCAGATGATGACGTCATCATGACATCGTCACTTGGTCAACGGTGGGCCGATTAGAGGCAGTGCAAAAAGGAAAACGAGGCGAGTGGAGGCTGGGCAGGACCAATATATCGACTGAGAAGAAAAACTGCTTTCGCTAGGGTCCCCGTTTTTGTAAACACGCCGAACGCGACAGCGCTACGAGCGCCGGGCGCGCCACAAAACAATGCCATGCTCCTCTCCGGCCCTTTCGGTATCCCCAGCGTTGGTTGTTACGTAAGCACCCGCATCTCGCCATGTCAGCACCAGCAAGAACCTCCCTGCTCATCCTATAGCACGGCGAGGAGAGACGAACCGACGAATGAAGGAAAGAGCGAAACGAGCGGAGGGCCACGTTTCCATTCAAACGCGTGTATAACTCCGCCATTTAGGCACTGCGTTTTGAAAAATTCTCACGGCTACGTGTTATAAGCCAGCTTCGCTTGCCAGGCTTCGCTTCTCGGGACACAAGAACCCTTCCGCGAGGAAACGAACGGCTGCGCGCCGTTTGAAAACTCCCCATGATTATTCCATTGACTTAAAAGCGCTTCGCCGATTGCCTTTTGTGCTAGGCCCCGCTGCCGCTTGTCACCAGCGGCCTCTTCCACGGGCTTGCCCACCACGCCTCTCCTCGCGCCCAACGCGGCCTCGCATTGGTTGCTGCCTCTCCAACCAACGCTACTATTAAGAAAAAGATCCGAGTATTTGGGGAGTATTTCTGCCACATAACTACACTCGTCCCCTCTGGCTTTCTCTCGCTTTTTTGAAAACCCGGGTCACGCTGATAGCGCGCACGCTGTTCGTGACCGGGAAGTGCCGGGACAGCGGAGATAACGTGGACGACTACAGCTGCGTGGCAGAACTACTCCCCAAATACTCGGGTGTAGAAATACCGCTTCGTCCGTGACCGAAGCAGCGACTGTGGGTGTATCGGGAAATCGGAGCGTGAGAACCGCGGACACTCGTCTGTCGCCAGGCGCAGCCCTAGCGTTAAATCTATAGTGCCACAAAAATATAGATGGCTTGCACTGACGTCACTGAAACAGCCAGGTTGGAGCACCAACATGGCGGGACGTGAACTCTGCGACGTCACGCTTGCGTTATCAGTACCTCGCACGCTGGTTCCTTCGTTATTCAAGCACAAAGGCCCAATCACGTTCCAGCGACGTCGTTGTCACGCTGAAGCAGGTTAACCCTTTCAGCCCTGAATTTTTTTAACGGGTAGATACTTTTTTTTTCTTCTTGACATTGCTTTTTTTACCACCTCAAGAGCACGAAAATAATATTTTCTGAGCATCCCATCAGTCTATGAGAAAAACAGCGTCATGTCCTAAATATAGGACACCAGGGCTTAGTGGTTGTGAAGGGAAATATGGTGAATTTCGATATTTTTACTGTGTTTACGCCTGAAATTGTTTTGAAGCTAGCATGCCAGCAACCATATATGGGTTACTGCGTCTCAAAGGTCCAAAAGCAAGTTTTTGCGCTCGTGACACAGTGCTCATTATCTATGGGTTACTGCGTCTCAAAGGTCCAAAAGCAAGTTTTTGCGCTCGTGACACAGTGCTCATTATCTATCTAATATCATAATAAGTTGCCGAATCCTCCTTTGGTGCGCCGCAATTATTGTCGCCCGTGCCTGCATGGGTAAGCTGATGGAACTGCACTTCATCCTCGTTATCTTCAAGCCCTCTCATGCACCATTTTTACACTGCAGCAAACGTATTCGGATCAATTGTGTACAATCTCGCTGTTGGGACCCCCTTGCAATTTAGCAAGAAATACAGGCTGATTTCCCGAGGAGAATAAGAAGAAATTGGAAGCAGACACAAGCGCTACGGCTCAGGTAATCATGCAATGCATTCAAAGGTCTCACAACCACTAAGCCCTGGTGTCCTATATTTAGGACATGAAGATTTTTCATTACAGCGGCCTAAGCGGAAATGTTAGGGAAGGCCCCTTTTGTATATAAGCCATCAAGCACTTTAGAAACAACAGAGAAAATTACAATAGCTACAGAGAAAATAGTTATTCAGTAAAATGTCATCAAATATTTGGTTGCGGCGTTTGTCGTCTTTTTCACCTTCCGCCATCTTGTTTTCGACATTGCAGACTTCCTAGGAAGACGATGATAGAAAAACTACTACCTCAGGTGTATTGAGGATCCCACACACATTTTTGAATTTTGTAGTAGTTTGTGTCACAATTTATAGCAATTTTTCTTCGTGTCCTTTTTATAGGACGCCAGGGCCGAAAGGGTTAACCGCCACGTGCTTATGTTGCCTTGACGTCATCCATGTTGTGCGTCCATGACGTCACGTGCAAGCTATGCATTAAGATAAGCCGAGACTTGCTCACCTGATCCGGGACCGGAGGATGATGAAGGCTGCTGCAGCACTGATCAGACGAAGTACATGGCCGTCTGCAGGGAGTCGAGCACCTTGACGGCCTCCACGTACTGGCTGGTGGTGACCGAGTCAGCCGAGCCACCCGAGGAGTCGCTGCTCGAGCTCGAGACGTCGACCTTGCTCATCACGTGGTTCTTGGCCCGGTACGCGGCCAGGTGGGCGTAGTACACGGGCGCCGGGATGCTGACGCTGCGCGCGCACCGGGCGTACGTGTGGCAGAGGTAGTAACTGAGCTTCTGCAGGTCGTCTGCCGAGAAGTTGGAGTCGTCCCAGACGATGTAGTAGTGGGACGGCTTGCTCGTGCCCTGCGTCGCGTCGGTGTCGAAAGTGAGCAAGATTGCAACAAGTGTGGATCGACATCTGGAAATCTGTACCCAGACTTTGCGTTCTGCGACGCCTAATTGAATCTGTACCCAGACTTTGCGTTCTGCGACGCCTAATTGAACACGATCGCTCTGCACATGCGCAGTTCGTTTGTGGCGAGCTTATTTTATTATGGCGCGCATCGCGTCATTGGAGAGCATATTCGACAAAGGAGCAGTAAGCCGTTATTAAAACGTGGTCGTTGTGGCCGGGGATCGAACCCGCGCCCTCGAGCTTAGCAGCTGGACACCTTTGACGAGGTGTATCACGGCTGGTCTTGCCAGCTATAGACGACTGGCAATTAACGTCGGACTTTTGCGATAGTAACTGTAAGGACACTCGCAGCGTGTTTCTTCCGTTGCCGTGCCGTACAATATTTTCAATATATATGTATAGTGCCGGTCGCGCGGTCTTGGACTATTCCTTCCTGAGCTGCGTATATTATTCAAATAGAAAACAGTGCAGAAGAAAATTTGCGAAGCGCGCGATCGGGGATTCGAACCTGTGACCCCTCGCTCCGCGGCGTGACGCGTTAAACCATTCGGCCACAAACGTATATCCTCCAGCGCACGTAACGGACAGCTATTCATATACATCATATATCGTTGGTACGGAGATCTCGGGTCCTTTAGCGTGGCAGAAGCTCTCGAAAGAGGTTCCACACATGGCTCATATAGCTTTCTACGTGTTGCGCTTTCATCGTAAAGTTTGCGTTGAAGCCACAGACAGCAAGAAGGTCACTTCGCTCGCTGCATCGGCGCTAAAGTGCTAAAGGAGTGCGCGGCTAGCCCTTCGTGTGACATTCTAACTTGCGGCTACGCGTTCATAGCTTGGCCCTCGCGGCGAAATTGAAAGGTACGGGTATATATATATATATATATATATATATATATATATATATATATATATATATATATATATATATATATATATATATACACGCGCACTACCGACCGCGCTCGTACCTGAATCCCGAAATGGCTGCACAGGAAAAAGTCGAAGTCCAGCGGGTGAGTGACCACGGAGTCGACGGTGGTGCCGGGCGGGACGTTTCGGCACTTGCCAACACCATCGCGGTCGCTGGCCGGCATGAACCGGGTGTGGTGTCGCTTCTGGACGACGATGAAGGTCAGGGCCGGCTCGTACGTCTCGTTCGGCGAGAGCTCCTGGCAGGCCAGCCGGATGGCACTCACCTGTGCGCATCACGTGTAGTGGGGGGAGAGAAATCTGCTGAAGCACTTCTACAGAATGTATAGAGATTTCGCGTATATGAACAAACAACGCGAGGCTTCAGCTGCACTCTGAAGGTGAGTGAATGACAATGGCGCAACAATCGGTGCACAATTCGGCAATCACCTTGCAGGATATATAAACGGAATGGCAATGTGTTTCGCTCTTAACAGCAGCAAGTTGCTTTCTCGTCCACTTTATTCCTCTCCATTTATGCCATAACAAATCCAGTACAATACATTGGGCATGCCTAGCAACATTTCGTGCTCCCCCCCCCCCCCCCACATTCCCCCATAACTTGACCTTGAGAAGAGGTGGTAGAACTGAAAGTTGGTCGCTGCGCCCGTAATCCCTTATGGGTTGCAGAACCAAGCGCGTATTTCCTATAACGTTTCCAGAACTGGGCGAGCTCGTTGCGGAAAGTTTTCAGCACGCAGAAAAAACAAAAAAGACTTAAGGGGAGAAGATAAAACAAGCGGTTCTTTGTCTCGCTAGCAGCTGCGATAATCGATACCCTACATCTTCCCCGCAAATGAGCAAGTAGTGTGAAGCGCGCTGTTCCTAGCTCAGTAACCGCACTGATATTACAATCCAAATAGCATTAAGCTTAAGAAGCATTGTTCAGGCGGCCATAGCCACAGTTGCGCTCGCTCACCTCTCGGTTGCGGACCTCCATGAACTGCCCCTCGCTAACTCCGTCCCGGTAGAAGATGATGCGCTCGGGCTTGTGCTTGGTGGCCCGGTAGAAGGCCTTGAGCATGTCCTTCATCATGTCCTTCAAGTCCTTGATGATCTCCACGCGGGACGTGGCCGCCGAGTCCTCCATCTGGACGCGGATGGAGGCATGGAACTTGGAGGGTATCGAGTCCAGGCTGCCGACGCAGGCAGCGATGGAGGGGCGGAGCTTGTCCCCGGGAGCCGGGTGAGTGACGTCAGCGCCGATTATGATGACGGGCTTCTGGAATATGGCCGGCTTCTCCTGGGAGAGAAGGCTGTTATTGGTTCCACCCAGCTTGGCGTTGATCTTCTGGCACAGGTTGGTGACCAGGGCGGGGTTGCACTTCTTGACGACGTTGTTGTCCATGACGCACTGGGTGCGCAGCCCGATCTCGGTCTCGGCCACTTGCTTGATCTCGGCGTAGTTGGTGTTCTTGGCGAGGACGATGATGATCATCTCGATGTTGGGCTGCTTGCGCTGCTCCTCCAGAAGCACGGTGCGGATCGGCTTGCGGATCGTGTCGGCCGCGCTCACGTCCAGCGGCTGCTCGATGCGCATGCCGAGCTCGTGGCCCGTGCGCACCAGCATCTTGACGAAGTTGTCCAAGCTGTATGGATAGATGCATAGATGGATGGGATGGTACTAACCCTCAGAAGTGAAAGACTACGTTGGACTCTTGCCTAGGGTTTAGCCACAGGTTATTTCTACCTGCTTAAAGGAATACTAAAGATAGACGATTTTTTTTGTGTGTGTTATTAGTAAGACGCCTGTTAAGCGAGAAAACGCGCCAGAAAAATGCGGCTGGCGAAGCCACCTTGAAAGTCCCGCACCAGTCACTGTGACGTCATTGATTTTGACGGCGTCCTTTGTCCTACGTAGTACCCACTCGGTAAAAATGACTGCCCTCTACTTAAACATACCAAACTTCAGGACATTTCGTTGAGCCCATGGCGCCCCAAGTACGACAAATACGCTTTGAAATCCGTGACATCACGTGCGGCTATTTCGGCGCAGAAAAGTAAAAATTAAATTTCCTTATTTCGTGGCATGCACTAGAATACCGTGCTGTTAAACTCTGCACCTGACCTGTCAGTTGCATTTTTAACACTGGACCGGAAACTGGCCTTCCCTGGCCACGATATCTGGTACATATTTCATCTATGATGATGTAAAGAAAAATAAATTTCTTCTTTAATTCATACCTGTCGCGCTGGGCGAAGCGGCTGAGGTTGAGCAGCGTCCAGCGCGTCAGAGACGCGGCCTTGTAGAAGTGGCGACCGCGGAGCTCCCAGGTGCCCTCGCGAGGCTTGCTCACCGCGTTGTTCTCAAAGACCAGAGACGGAGGCTCGAGCACCCTCCCTTTAAGCTGAGTCGGCTCGGTGCTGATCTTGATGTTGAACTCGCGCAGGCACTGATCGCTACTGCTGACCAAGTCCCGCACGGACTGGCGGATCTCGTTGAAGCGCTTGGCCGGCGGCTGGGCGGTGCGCTTTATCATTTCGGAGGTCTGGTTCTCGTCCAGTTTCTTCTTGCAGTGCTGCCCTTCCACGAGCTCGCACACTTCCAGAGGCAGGTAGACGGGGTGCGTGGCGCTGCCGACCTGTATGCAGGGCAGGTTCGGGTGGACCAGCCGGCCGTAGCGGCTCTGGAAGTAGTCTGCGACCGAGCACCGCGAGCCGTCCTCCATGTTGAAGTAGAGTTTCTTGGCGGGTTCCTTGGTGACCCGGACGACCTTGTACTTCCGAGGGTAGGGCAAGTGTGTCACCTAACAGGCGGAAACGCAATTACGCGTTGCTCTAATTGACTTAACGTAAAAGACCAAGGGACAGTGGCGCTGAGGGGGAAGCCTCAGCGATGGAGCGCAATGTAGTATACTGCGAAGCTAGGGAAGTAGATGACTGCTTAGCAAAGTTTAGAGGAGTTAAGCATTGCCATCAACCATCTCGCCTTTTACCGAGGAGAGCTAGCTGACGTCATCACCAACGTGATACCACCTGTCGACTTTCGGGGTGCAACGCTAAAAAACACGGTGAGACAAGTGAACAAGACTGGTGCTGTTCACTTGTGGCGCTGCACCCCGAAAGTCGACCACGAACCAGCTCGCCCAAACCAACTTTCTGCTTCAGCAAATACCTCCTGTGCTCGGCGCGGAAGAATCGCGAAGGGGGCCTTAACATCTTGCACTGGTGGTCATTTTTGTTCTTATAAATACTTGCAAGGGGTATCCCTCCCCCCAGCCTGAATACAAGGAGGGTCAGAAACCCCCCGCTCCCTTGACCCCTTTATGTTTTACGCCACTGGCGTACTCACCTTGATGCGCAGGCCCTTCAGTTCCTTGTTGAGCCGCACGTTCTGGAAGTCACGCAGGTCCCGGAAGTCTCCCGCGGTCATCTCGCGGCGGCCGTCGCTGAAGATCTTGCACATGAACGAGATGACGGGCAGGGGCTCGTAGAATGCCGTGGCTGACATGTCCACGTTGAGCATGGGTTTCCACTGCGCGGGTCGCACGCTGGTGTAGTAGCCGAACCACACTTCGCGACCGCCTCCCAGCGAGTGCGCCTCGTTGGGCGGTGGCGGCTTGAAGAAGGACCGCCCGACGGGAGTCAGCTTGATGGAAGGACCGTGACGCAGGACGATGTCGACCGCCTGCAGGACCTCTTGCGGGACGGTGTTGACCTTGTTCTCGAAGACCGCGTGCAGGGCGTCCAGGTTCACGGTGGCCGCGTACTGGATCTTGACGACGAACTTCTGCACCCTCTGGTCTTCCTCGAGGTCCACCGCGAAGGTCCGCTCGCGGAACTTGAGCTCCCGACGGGTGTAGAGGTTCTTGCGCCCATCGAAGGCCGGCACGCAGTTGCCCAGATCGATGCGGTACTTCTTGACGAGGAGCTCGATGACGAGTCGATTGATCTTGGTGCTTATACAGCGGTACTTGCGCTTTTCGGGGATCTTGACCTCCTTGTTGTTCTCGGAGAAGATCTCCACGTCGTAGTGGTACACGTTGCCCGCCGGGATCTCGACGGAAAAGTGGTTCGCCGTGAGCTGGATGGGTCGCCCGAGCTTACCTTGGGCGGGTCGACGCGGGAAGTGGGACGGTAAGGTCCTCTGGATCTCCTGCAGAACGTCAGACAGCGAAGGGCGACGGCAGTTTGCGATGACCGCGGCACGCAGATCCTTGCTGTACACGATCAGACGCTTAATACGGGTATGACCCGATTTTCCTTACGCCGGTGCACCGTGGAGACAATGACGAACAAGCTTCAATGGAAAGCTTCCGAGCTTTCATTTCTGGCAATGCAGTTAAATGCAAACGATAACATTTTGTAGCTTTAAGCGTTGGCAGTTAAAAGTCAGTTTTTAACTGGCTTGACGTGTTTCATCAGTGGTTATAGCCTATAGCCTATAGCTTATAGTTACGTTAAATCCAGATACCTTGTGTACATTTAAAAGTCGAGACACGCCCAGTCTAAGAAGCGCCTCTGCTACCCTCATGAACACAATGACCATCCTTAGGCTATTCCATGGTTGTCCCCTTCAGGACTCAAACTAAAAAGATGTGAAATAAAAGCGAAACGAGGTGACGTTTAGTGTTGTATTGTTTAGTGTTTAGCATAGAGGACCCGCGACCTCAGAATGTCCATTAAGTACCAAATCCACCCTCATGTTTCCGTGCTGCCCTCTGCTGCTGGAAAAGGTTTCAGTAGGAGCATGGTTTCGCCTAGTGATCCAGTATCGCCAGAACCAAAAGAACGGGATTGAGCAGCGTCCAGAGACTACACCAAAATGTTTCGCGACTATTCCGCTAGTCGAAGGGCTCATGCGCCGTGGCACCTTGAAAAAAAGGACACTTCGAATCCCCGGTCCCACTCGATCCGAAGATTTGGTTATGTCTTATTTGCATCTACCTCGAAATTTCGTTCTCGAACAACGCTAATTTTTCGCTCACAACCAAAGACACCGACGCCGCCGACACCGGAACTTCTGCGAAACGAGATCGAACGCTATCACGTTAAAATGCGGCAGCCGCGGCCGGGATTCGATCCCGCGACCAGTAGATCCGCTCAGCGGTCGAGCACCATAACCACCGCAGCGGGGGTTAGCACAGAGAACTGGACAGCTCTCCGTGTTGTTTGTCCTTAGTGCCTTTGGCTCAGCGCAACCAAAAAAATGCCGTACTAACTAGGCCCAAGTTGAAGCTTTGCTGAAACTACGCTCACCTGTAGCCGGAGCTCGTCGCTCTGCGCCTTGTCCCTGCCTCCGCAGATGCCGTTTGTGTGTCCGCGCACACCACCGGCGCCCGTGGGCGGAGGCGAAGGCTCGGGCAGCGATCCCTCGGTGGGGGCCACGCTGCGAGGCCCGTTGGCGGCGGTGATTCCCACGCCGTGGTTCACGATGGTACCGTTAATGGCCTGGTTCATGGTCATAGGGGGAGCAACACCAGCAGCAGCGTTAGCCCGGAGCTGCGCGGCCGCCGGTGCTGCTGCGACCTTCTGAGAGATGGCTTGAGCGAACGACGCCTGCGCGGGCGCGCCGTTGGTGTAGGGGACCTGGCCGTTGCCGGCTCCTCCCGCCGAGACGACCGGCGGTCGTCCCACGGTGCGAAGGTCGGAGGCGGCGCATCCCGCAGCCACTGGAAGGAACGCCATCGTCATCAGAATATCTATGCTCGCTGCAAGGCAATTAAAGGCCGCTCCCACAGTTGCCCGATTTACCCAATCCTGTGCTGCAGCTGCGGCAACGGTATACCTGCAAGCTAATCTCATCTGGCCACCTAACTTTCCGCCACACCATGCCTTGCCCAACGCTCGCTCAAAGGGATTCTGCCACACTTGTACAGCATGGTCGGAAAACGCTGCCGATCGGTAGTCGAGGCTCCTTAGAACACGTGAGCCAAACATAGCGCAACGCGAAACCTGGAATAATTCTCAAAGTCAGCTAGAAATCGTTCGCTCTTCTCTCGACATATATAATGCCATAAACCTAAATGACCGCGCCATAAACCCAAAGTCACGGCAATTTCCTTATTTGAGCGTCGTGAGCTGCATATAGTTACAGCGGCCGCCGCGACGTGTCCGCGCGCTCGCTCGCGATCACACTGAAAGTAAGCCGCGCCTTCCAAGAAAAAAAAAAGAAAATAACGTGCTCAAGGTGATGACGCATGCTGACGAATGGACATAGTACGCGCTTCCTGTCGGAGCCACGCCCCACCGGGACCACCCCCAAAGGGCCTTTCGCGCCACGAAAAACGGCCGACGCGTTTTCATGTCCGATTGAGCCGCGATCGTCGGCTGCCCTCGCACGCTTTCACTCGCACTCGGGGCGATGTCATCAAACTAGGACTTTATACGGAACCTCACGGCGACGGCAAAAATGCGCCTACCGCGATGTAAAAACAAAACGCTCACCTCTACCACGTCCACGCGGCTGCCTCGCTAGCGGGACGGTCTCCATTGGGGACAAGGGACGTTTGTGGGATCCCAGATTTGCGACGACGAAAGGGGAAGAGGGCCAACTGCCTTCGGGGCAATTCGGTCGGTGGGGGCGGTTGCCGGGGGTTTGTAGCGCTCCAGCGAGGGACCAGCCGGCGCCGGCTGCGAACGAGCTCCTTCTGCACCGGGGTGGGCGGCTCGAGCCACGCACCTAGCCTCGCACCCGGGGGCGATCAGCCAATGGGAAAGCGGCCCCATTGTTGAGTGGCACCCGGTAGGCGGGGCCACGGAATCCGTGCCCCGCGATCGCGCTAAGCGCCGCGCGGGGGATCACGAGAGCACGGGCGGTCGCGCGGAACATTTCTTTTCGTTTGTTCCTCCAACACTATGGCATATACCCACTATGGAGGATTGGCCTAGAATTCGTAGTTTCAAACTTAGAAGATAATTTGAAAAAAATGTTGAATGATAAAAAAATATAAATGGGGCGGTATTTCGTTTTCGTCATCGTAACATGTAGTTCCGCACAACCTAACTATACCACCTAGTTTCCGTGTAGAATTTAATGGGAAAATCTACCCACTACTTAGCCAATTCCCTGCACTGGATATGAGCCATGGTCAGAGGACAACATGAGCCAGTCTCCTTTAGACGACAAACAAATAAACAAACAATCAAACATCGGACGATAATATGTGCAGTGCTGTAGAGAAATTTATATGCGAGTCAAATCAATTAGCTATATGATTAGCTGATGCCGACTCACTCAGACTCACTCAATGTCAGATCGGGCCGCGAGTCTGAGTGAGTCTGGTCGAGTACTGTTTGGTGAGCTTGAGTCCGAGTGAGTACTGTTCAGAAAAATTTTACCGAGTCCGATTGAGGAAATTTTTGGTGGGTCATGAATCCGAGTGAGTCTTAAGCGCAAAATATATTTCTTGAGTGAGACTGCGTGAGCTCCAATTTTCTTTTTTTGATATATGCTCCTGCTAGACCGTTAGATACGTTAAGTGTACGTATTAGCAGCCACAATTACCCCACGCTTAAGTCTAAAAGGGCAAAAAACACGGTTACTTGTAACGCTTGCACGGGAATGAAGCATGAAACAAAAGCAAGAAAATAACGCGAAGGCTAGAGCCTCACATCTTCGAAGGATGTCCTGAAAACTAAAATATTCACCGCGTGAACTTTTTTTTTAGCCAGTCTCCGTTAGGGGACAAACAAGCAAACAAGTCGCATTGATACCCCTAATCAACGAAGCAGCTATACGATAACCTAAACGCCATTAAAACATCTTCCGAAATCAAAATCGTCAACCGATTCAATTGGTTTGTCGCCAAATTCTCGTATTAAACGAGCGAATAATACAAAGAAAGAGAAATCAGACCAGCCAGGTCTGAAGAATTTCAGTTGCACGAACTGGACATTGAGCAGGAAACTAAACCGGTCAGGCTCAACTAACTAACCAACTAACTACCAGGCCAGTGTTACCAACCGGTCTGGTAACACTAACGATAGTCTTGGTAACACTAACGATAGTCGGATACAACTTAAGTCTGGAGAGCCCAGACGACCGAAGCGCGGCAGCGGATCGCCTCCGCTACTAAAAGCAATCGGCCCGCTCGTGCACGCGGCAAAGTTCTCCGAAGGCGGATCGTCACCGGCTGCCCGGCCCATGACGTCAGCAGGAGCGCACGCCCATTGGTGCGGGCTTGTGTGCACCCGCCTTTGAGGAGGAATGTCGCGGTCTTCTATCCAACTTTTTTTTATATATAGAAGATGTGCAAGTGACGCAACTACTAACGAGGGATCGATTTACCGAAGTCTAAAAGGGGCAAAAAGCTGTTAGAACACGTTTCACTAACCAACTATCTACCCGACCGGTATTATCAACTGGTCTGGTAATAACTATTAAGGTGTGAAAGTCGCGCAACTACTACGAGGGATCGATTCACCCAAGTCTAAAAGGGCAAAAAGCAGTTAGAACGCGGTTACTTCTAACACTTGCACGGGAATTAATTAAGCATGAAACCAAACGAAGAAAATAACGCGAAGGCTAGAGCCTCACATCTTTAAAGGATGTCATGAAAACGGTAAGATATCCACCACGTTAACTTTTTTTTAAAGTCGCATTAACACCCCTAATCAACGAAGCAACAATACGATAGCCAAGAGGCACCACTTGGTTAGCTTAATTAACGATATAAACCACGCGCCTCCTAATCAAATTCCCTAAAACAAGGCACGCGCAATTTTAGAACGTGGCGGATTGCTACCTGCCCACGTCAGCATGATGAATGTTCACTAACACCACAACAAAAACTGACCAGGAACACAAGAATTTGTTTGCCTTTCGCGGCCAGCAAACTAACAGGCGTCTAAACCAGCTAAACTCCGTAAGCAATACAAGTCTAAAAGCGATTATTGATCATATGGAGGTTATGAAACGCAGAACATCAACTAAAAGCGATTAGTACATCGCGAAGACGACGTTCTTTGGCAGCTACGCAAATCGAACGTCGACCGCCACGCCTACGTGGCACACGAAAAAGAAGACGCTCAAAGCGTTCCATTCCTGAAAAAAAATCAGACTCTGAGTAATGTTATCTTTCTTGCGGGGTGCGGGTCGCGTCATCACACTCGAATCGCGAAGTTGGAAACACTTCCGGGAAAAAAAGAACTCGGTGGAGTTCCCAGGAAAATCGACGAGAAATCGGAATTCCATTTCTGTCACCGCGAAGTTCATACCTCCGACCAGGCAGGAAAGACGTCTCAAAAGGCGCTACGCTTTCCCAACTTTTTCTCTACGTTTTAAAGAAACTGTTAAAAAGACTGGGCGTGCAAACACAAGAGAGAAGTCTAGACACCACAAAGCCGACTGTGGTGTGTTGACTTTCTCCGTGCTTGCACGCCCTGTCGTTAACATGAATATTAACTAGTTCAGCTTTAATTTAAAGAAAAGTCTCGCGAGACAAACTCGTATATAAAGACGGGAAAGACAGTGTGGGGACAAAGCAAATGTGTTAGACTCACCGCGGGGACGCATCACCGCCACTTTAGACATGTTGCGCTTGTTTCCGAAGTTGTGGTGGTAGTAAAAATGTCACTGCTCGAGCTATACGATGTCCTCCTCCGTGGCTGGAACGCGAGCCGGTGTCCCTTCGTCGTCGTCTTTGTGTCCAGTAGCCGCAAAATGAGTGAACCGTTTGCCGTTCAGGTTGGCAGCCACAGTCCCAGCGATGGAATCCTAGTAGACCTGCCAATGCCAACACGACGCCAGCTACAAACGCCACGACCACCCAGCAACGTTACCGGGCCACGAATGAAACGGCGCCAGCGCTAACGGTCGTTTTTCTTCCCGCCGAGGGTCTGACGCTTTTGTTCGTGGAGACCGCTAATTGGGTCGTCGTTGGTCACGTGACCGCTAAGCGCAAGCCTGATTGGCTATCCACCGACACTAGGTGCCATGCGGGTATCGGTTTTTGTGTGTGTGCGCGTGTTTTCGTGGAATGAAATGGAACTTGCGTCAGGAACCGAAATTGGCAGCTTGGCGGCCATGTTGGCGAAACATTAAGGTTGAAGTTGAGAGAACTTCGATGTTTATACACAAAAAATCCCCGAAACATGGAGTGTCGGTGGCTCCAGCGACACTTCGTGTTTCAGGGCTTTTTCGTCACTTGGAGATTCCATCTTCCCTTGAGCTTCTACCTTATTTAGATGTTTATATATGTAATACGTATACATCGGAGATGTTATCGGAAGTAGACTTCCGTCACCTTGAAGCAAACAAGCAGAGGTGTGGGCTCACGGAGTATTGGGATAGCCTTCCTAATAAAGTTCGGTTGTAAGTCGGCGTGTTTTGTCAACTCAGCTGTTCCGTGTAATCCGACAATGCTCAGTCCTTTACTCGTACAGTGAATTGCCTTTAAAACAAACAGCCGGACCACTTTATTCCACCGGTTGACTTTGACAGCGTGTTTCATTGTGCCTAAGGGGAAACTATCGAAATTTACAAAAATTAAAAGCTGGAGTTTTTTTTTTTTTTTTCAACTGCAGGAATGGACTCCATCCACCGTGCACCACTCGACGTTTCTTTCGGAAGTGCGTACATGAGGAGGAGGAGAAGAAAAGGGAAGCATACACAGGCAGGTCAAACAGACACGCGTCCGATTTGCTACCCTACTCTGGGGGAAGGGATTAAGGGATGAAAATAAAAAAAAGAACAGGGTACTATCAGGGTGGAACATGTGCGCCTGTCCATTACACGGCCACAACCAATCGCTAAGGCAGGTCGATTTATAAAAAAAAAATTGCAGTGGCTTAGCTCGGCTATGTCAGGATATACGTAGCGTTAGCAAAGGTTCAGCTGATTATTCTTAGCTTTCCAGAATGTCTAGGATTATTAGCCTTCTTCTGTTTATTCTTCGTACGCTGAACCGCTAATTGCCTGGCAACTACTTCGGGATTCGATGAGATAAGCTTCTCGCCTCTTCTGCGCCGTTGAGCAGCATTTGCGCTCTCCTTCTCCATGGCGTTACCCACCTGCAAACGCCAGTCAGAGGCGCTATCACGCGGCTCCAGCGCAGTGTCAGACGGCGACTGCACCGACTGCACAGCGAAGGCGAATAACTGCGCGCGCGCCGGCGCCAGTGTGTCTGCCGCGGCTACGACGCCACTCCTCCCGAACGCGCGGAGCAGCAGCGGCGAGTCGCGCGCGGCAGTGGTGGAGAGAGCGTGAGATCACGGTGGCGGAGAGCGGTGAGCCAGCTGTGTGACATCAGTGATCCTCGCGCATTCGCATCACGGCTCATGAGTATCCACGCGAAATCGGCTCCGGCTAGGCAAGTGTAGCTAACGCTACAAAAAATTACACCATCTCCCGCTAAAGGGAACCATGAGGCGATGCGAAGCCGGAGCACTTGCACGATCGCGTTCCGTTGGCGTTCGTTGGGCATGCTACCGACCTTGCGTCGTGGAACGCTAAGAGGAACACTATGCGCGTCGTGTCTTCCCTCTAGCCTGGCCGTTAATTCTCACAGGGCGAGCGGGGAACGCGGTCGACAGGTGCTCGAGAGGGGGGTACCGTAGGAGAGGAGAGAGAGGGGGAGGGGACGCGCATGCGCTGGCGCTCATCGCGGCGTTGCGCAGGAGAGAATTTCAGCATGTCGAGCCCCCATTTCGGAGGAGTCAACCGAAGCAAGCGCTGGACTGAACGCGCCTAGCGCTCTACCACTTGAAGGAGCGGAGACTAGAGGAGGAGAGTAGCGCATGCGCCGCGAGAGCAGAAGCGAGAACGCAGGAGAAGCGCAAGCAGGTGCTGGGACAGAAGTGGAGAGAGTAACGCGCAGCTGTTGGAGAGAGAGAAGGAGGAGAGTGGCACATGCGTAGTGTGAGTGCGGACGCCAAGGTCGCGGGGGTACTTACAATCAATACCGAAATTCTATTCGCGTTACAATCAATACCGAAATTCTATTTTTTCTTCCTGGACGTAATGAAATGTCACCCCTGGCGTTACAATCGTGGTCATGTTACGATCGAGTAAATACGGTATACGTGTAATGTACGGCGCGATGCTTACGCAACCTAAGCTGTCACGTGCTTTAACCTTTTCAAGGCAAGTTTCAAATAAAAGATTTGTGATGTTTTCCAGAGCGCCAACCCATGTCCATCGGTGGAAAGCAAGGCCGAAGGGAGTCAACTATGCTCTGGACTATTTTTTTTTTTTCAGTTATTAAGACATTTTTGATTGTGGCATTTGTGGACACAACAGTACCGCCCGTCTCGACGCTTCTTTTTCCTCGTTTGATGATCGCGCACGGCGGCATGGTTCACGTTAGCAGCCACTCGTATTTGTTTGTATGCCCGAGTGTTTCCGGCCGTGCCCGGCAGGGCGGCGCACCCTGTCCGCGGAAACTCCAGCGCTGGTTCCCCTAGAAGCGCAAAGCCAAACAATCCTCCAAGCGCCAGGGGGCGTGCAACGACGATCTCGAAAGGGCCTTAAGGAAATAACGGAAAAAAGTCTAACTATTCATTCTAAAAAACAGGGCGTGCAAACACGGACACAAGAAAGAAGTCAGGACGTACCACAAACGCCGACAAACGACTGAATAGATCCACAACGGCGGAAAAGAAAGAAGGCACGAAAACTTATCTGCGCATGCCCAAGCAAGAGGCGAACCTATAGCAATCCGGCACGCGTGGGGGCCTACGCGAAAGATAACTGTTAAGGCATTTGATTTCTTAAACTTGCATAAAGATGAAATAATTGCCTTAACAGTTATCTTTCGCGTAGGCCCCCACGCGTGCCGGATTGATAGGTTCGCCTCTTGCTTGGGCATGCGCAGATAAGTTTTCGTGCCTTCTTTCTTTTCCGCCGTTGTGCATCTATTCAGTTGTTAGTCGGTGTTTGTGGTGTCCTGACTTCTTTCTTGTGTCCGTGTTTGCACGCCCTGTCTCTTTAGAATGAATACTTACCAAGCTAGCTCAGCTCTTTGTTGTTCTAACTAGTCTCACGCCGTGAAAGCCGTCGGACAGCGGAAGCTGTTGCGCCTCCCATTCGGCCCATTCACGTCTCTTCTTTCGTTTTGCCTAGTTACTTCTAAGTCACTTCTTGGTTGTTTATTTGTTTAAGTTAGGCCAGATCTTGAGTTCCAGTCGACGGCTCTGGTCAGCGTGGGTTACCCTAGACTCCCCTCTTTCTGCTAGGCCTTTTCCTGTCACCCCCAGTCGACCTTCTGCCATTTCAGGGGCAACAGCGGCCCTCTCTATCCTGTTCGAATCGCCCGCCTTACCTAAGCCTCATCACGTGACCCCCCTCTCCATCCACAAGCCCCTTGTCCTCATTGAATCACCCGCCTTACGTAACCTACATCACGTGGCCATCCTTTCAGTGCACTCTTGAATCGCTGAAGCAAGGTCTGGGTACGGGCTAGTTGGTATTCCATTTTAAATTCGCCCCTCTTAGATAAGCTTCACCACGTGACCACCTCTCAATGCATTGTTTGAATCGCCCGCCTTGCGTAAGCTTCATCACGTGACACCCTTTCCATACCCTCCTCTCCACTCTGGTCACTCGGCCTTTTTTAGCGTGAACACGCCAACAATGCGCACCGGGTCCGCATAAACAGCCTCGCTGAAAAAGAGTGCATGTGCAGCCCACTTCACGCACACATCAAAACGGTGAGTTCTCCGCGAGCGTATGGACTGGCAATGGCCGTCTCAAAGACCGCACCTCTGCAGACCTTTTCTTTCTTTCTTCTTTTTAAAGTTCTAATGGGACCGCCGACTCGAATCTGCGATCCCTCGCTTTGTGGCGCAATGTGTTTAGCCGCTCGGCCACCACGCCGTACATCCTCTAGCGATCCATTTACATACGCCATTTAATGTTGGTGGTACGCACACCTCGGAGGTTCTTCAGCGGCTTGACCATCACCCGCGAGGTGGCGCAAAGGGCCCTCTGGCGCGCTTTTAAATGGCTCGCCCCGCCGTGTGGCCGCGTTTTGTCGCGCCGCATTCATGGATATTGGAGCTGGAGGGCGTCCGCACTTTGGCTTTCCTTGAGGCTCGGTTTAGGCCTCCACCGGGAAGCGAAGCGAGGCTAGCGATTGGGAAGGCGATACGAACACGGTCCGATTACGCCATCGCGTTCTACTCTTGAAAGCGTAGCTCAAGCGCCCTCCAAGTTTTTTGTCAATGTGTGACCTTCGAGGAAGCGCTTCAGCGATCATTGTTTTTAATTATGGATAATCAATAGACATTCCTCTAAAAATATATATTCAGATATATAATTGGAAAGCCCACTAACATGCGGCGTTATATACTGCTTGCTTGAAATACGAGCGCGTAACGTAGACAAGGACTTAATAACACACGAAGTCCTTGTCTACGTTACGCGCTCGTATTTCAAGCAAGCAGAATGAATCCCTAACTAGCCCAGTCAGCCATTTTGACAAGGCTTTATATAGTTTGTCAACGGTTACATAATCTGAAGTTATGTATTTGAAATAAGTCTACAGACTTTTCGTGACATCACGCTATACGAGTCGTAGAATCAACAGAAATGATGTCACCGGTACTTCCACAACTTCAATAGGACAAGCACCACGAGAACTGCCGCACACTTGTGAACTTGTACAGGCCTGCATTAAAACAGTCTTTGCCACTTCTGTGCAGCATGCCTCAGGCCAGGCCGACCAAAGGAACTTGATCACTGGATTCTAGGACCGTTCCACCGCTCACTGTCTAGACTTCATAGATGAAGCAAATTTGAATGTGTATTTATCACGCATAGTACTATGCCTAAGGGAGGCTTTCGAAATAAATTTAAAAACGCCAGGCCTGCGCGGAGTGCGCAGTACAGCCACAGCGAAAGCTGGAAGAGCGGCCTTTCTAAACCCGTTCGAAACTCTTGGGGAAACTAATACAAGTATACATGCAAGGTATCCACTACATCACAAATAATTTTTGTGAAGGAGGGAAGCACTCACTATGCCATTACTCGTCTTTCTGCAGATAAGCGAGGTACTCGCTACACATCTGTAAGGCATTATGTGCACTTAGTTGATGCTGCATGTGGCCAACGATGATGAATTATGGTTGAGCCCTTTGTAGTGGGTGGAGAAGCTTTAAACCACATTCTCATTGCGCAATTAGCATTGTGTGACGCCTGGTTGTTATTTTACTCTTCTACCACGCTATATTACACATGTTGATGTGATTCCTCGCCCGACATGACGCCTGTATAGGGTCTTCTTGCACAGGATTTTCAAGCACCAGCATGGCTCTGTGGTAGAATACTCAACTGCCACGCAGAGGGCCCGGGTTAAAATCCCATCCAATCTCGGATATTTTTACTCATTTGATTTCTTTCTTATTTCTCGCGATAGTGGTTACAGACACTGGCGGTGGCGGACAACTACCCCACTGCCGTTGTGATCTGATAACAACTTTTGCTGTAAAAAATGCACACATGAATTAATAATAAGAAACACTTTGGAACATTCAAACAGTTTTATTCAACCACCATGTGATAGGGTTATTTGTATCTTTCATGGGCTTCCCTCATACACGACATATGTACGCACATAAAAGAGTTTGGCGGTAGGTGTAGCATTCTGCTTGTTCCGTCGTGCATGGAAAGCAATTGTTCCAGTGATATGGGCGCTTCGCTGCTGAAATCAACGCAACATGGCAGTGTGCAGCGTTTAGCGAGTGCCACACTTGTCTCTTTTGCATAACACGATGTCTCACTTTGCCGGGAAACCGATGTGAAAGACGACGGCACTACAAACGTCAGAAACATGGACTCATTAAATAAGGAAAGCGAAGCTTGCTTGGTTCGTCAATGAAAAAAAGAAATTGTTCGTTGTTTGCTATGAAGCAAGAGTGCGATATCTAACGAAGGGTAAGGCAACCAATGTTTCACTTCCTGCGGACAGAACATGCACAATGCCAAGACCTCTACTCGCTTTAAAGAAAAGACAGGAAAGTGGGGAGGGGGGAAATGACATCGAAACGTACTCTGAACAATTGGCTTTCTTCTCAGAGCACCAGGCAGCTCGGCAACATCCCAATGATTGCGGAAATCTGTTAACGCTTATCACATCTTAAGATCTAGACGCATCAAACAAACGGCATGAACTCAGAAAATGACACACGCTTGTGAAACATTCTTGAAAAGAAGGGCACTTCGAAAAAAAAAAGAAAAAAACTCGGTTCGACAAGTACACCACATTAACACAAAAGAAAAACAATAAAATAATCCACCACTTCAGAGTTATTAACACACGGAGATCATTAAAAAAGGAATATACCAGGCACCACCGTTAACCAGCCGTGGGAGAATGGCACCACCGGAAAACAAGCGACGGGAACATGGCGTGCGTACGGCGCCCACAACGTACACTACACGACACAGCCCAAAATATGCGTATATAACACGTATATAATATATATTCTGACGCCTCGCTTATGGCCTTAACATCTGTCTTGTGCATAATCTACGACTCGCTTGTCGTTTGGCGATTTCAACAGCAGTATTAAAAATAATGGACTCCTTCGTTTTTCAACAGCTTAAAACTATGAGAAGGGGGTGTAGTGAAGGGGGGGCGCGGTCAGACTCTCAACCCTACGATAAACATTTGTTCAAAGGCACTTAGTACGTAGGCTCTAAATTAAATCTGTACAGGCTTTTCTGTTAAACCTCGTGTCTACGGCGTCGCAAAACAAGGGGGTGTTGCTTTTGAACTCGAAAGAATAAAATTTCTTTGTCGTTTTTCTTTTCAATGTTGGCACGGAAAAGTTTCGAGCTGTGGTGCGAAGTGACAACGTGTAACCTGAAGAAGCCTCGTTTGTTCGACGGTCTACACAACGTTTAGTCACTACGGATGGAAAAACGACGGATGTACGCCTAAAAAAACTGAGCGCCGGCTGCGTAGACAAAATCCTTGGATCTTGTTCAGCCAGTATACCAACGGAATAATACAGGGGGGCGGCGGCTGACGACACCTCTCGGACAGTGCGTAGTACAGCGAGAGCCAAACCGCTACGAGACTGACGGGATATAGAGGGTACAGTCACGAAGGTACGTGGCACCAGAGCGAATTCCCCGGGCCACCGTGCCTCTGAAAACATTGCACACGGTGATTCTACAATGACCAGGCAAAGAACAAGCTGCTGCTAGCCATTACATGCAAGGAATCAGTCGACGCGTCCCTTCACACTGTTCGTCGAACGCCATGAGCGAGTGCTCGTTGAAGTACGCACTCCGGTACTATAACTACGACACACCAGGCAACCACTGTTGTGTAGGGTATCAACCGCTGCTGCCTAGTGTAACAACGTCTGATAGACGTTGCCACTGCGACTAAATCGACATTTCCAAAACGTGTCTTGTCTAGAAAGTACCGGTGATCTCTTCCGAGAGGCAGAGAGGGGCACCATTGTGGTGGTGTGTTATGTTAAAAAAAATTGCTGGTGCAGCCAATGTGCCTAACAGAACGATGGCAACGTCTATCCCTCAAGTGACCTACGCGTCTCTTTCCTAAGCAACAACGTGCACTGGCAACAAGAAGTGATCATGCAACAAGTAAACGCACTTTTGTGAAACGTGTAATACGCGAGCTGCTACTACTTCACGGTACAAGGGAAAGAAAAAAAAAATGGAGAGATTTGAGACATTCCTACGACAACTAACGAGTTAGAGAGGCAATAGTGAAAATCGCTGCGAGAGAGCTACGTCAACAAAAACATAAAAAGTTGGCCAGAAACCATCACAGTTCCTAAGAAAGCTTTTTTTTTTCCTAATGCGCAAAAAATACGTTAGCGTGTCTGATCCACGCAAGACCATGGCAACATATAGACAGGTAGACATATAGACATATATGTCTATATATGTATATATGTATATATGTCTATATAGACATATATATATATAAATAGACATATAGACCGGGATACTATTGATGACGAAACACGGAAAGGGTCCCAGAAAGGACGGCTGCAAACAGCCACGGACGCAACAAATTTCTCATGCAAGCTGGAAAGGGTCAATGGGCTCTTCTATACATACTATAGACTTTTTTTTTTGCGACCAACCTCATTAGTCGGCACACACGAAGAGTTGAGAGTCATCTCAATTATTTTGAGATGTCGAGACAGGTTCATTGGCAACTGATAAACTTTTTTTGTTTTTCCTAAAGTGCAGATGGCACACCAATAGAGAGAAGAGGCAATGCAACTTCTAACCTTGAAACGACGGTCTGTATGCCATCTGTACAGAGAAAAAACAGATAAGGAGCAAAGCTAGTGCGCAAACTGTGCTCCATCAAGGAACCACCAGCGCTTGAATCTGTACAGATCCAGAGCACTGCCGTTGCTTCCGGCACCCTACATATATAGACGTGCAATCGGTAACTGGCGGGCAAGTCTCACGTCACTTTGCACGTTATCACGCTGTGCTGTCGCGTCTGCCCGCTGTAGAAGACGTGTTCCAAGCCTGAACCACTGCATCATGCTCCCGAACACACCTTTCCACTGTGCTAACACTTCCACGCTGATTACAGCTTCAGTGCAAACACCAGCGCCCCCTGAAGCCATTTGTGCAACGTGCGAAATAACACGCCACAACTGACCTAAGAGCCGGAACAGCTCGACAACACGACAAAATAATTGCACCGTGTACCCAAACAGTAGGCACCTAAACATCACACATGGCTTGCTCGCATGCTACGAGTGAGCGTGGAGTGAACAAAATCTGCAAACGTGCTAAACAAATGCGCCGAAAACGCACACACAAATGCTCAAAATGCAACGTACGATACAGATTGGGTTCCGGCATGCTGTCGTCGTTTGCTCACCAACTTTGCTTGGTAAAAAGCTACTGGCCAATACGCACCTAGTGCAGTCCTCAGTGCCAGCGAGGCCTGGTTAGGGATGGCAACGTAATTGAGCCATAACATATTAACACTTACAAAGATAGTGCCAGATGTTTCGAGTATGAAATTTTTTTTTCTAGTGTCAGCCGTCAAAATGGCCAGACCTCGCAACAAGGCTAAACCTAGGTGTAACGTGTAAGCAATGTCACAAGAAACCAGCAATGTGGACGTGGCCAGAACTTTCAAAGCACGCTTGTCGCGAGCTGGGCACGAGCACTCTTGCTTGCACACAGCAGCAGCGCGTGAGCCATTTGGCCAGGAGTATACCTGTCACCGGCCAACCTCCCATCATGCACGAAAACAAGTCGCAAGATCAGTCGGCACGCTCGCCACCCTCGGCGTCGGGAAGCCACACTCATGTGGACGGCGCACCGAGCCTTCCAAGGAGTCCACACACGTTCAGAAAAAGAAAAAACAAACAAAAAACAAATAAAGCAGTACCTGTCACTACAAAACAGCCCCAGAGTCATCCCCCGTAGCACTCTTGTCCGAGTTCACAAAGCTTAATTCCTTTGGCAGGTTGGCGTCCACTCGCGGAACGTGCCGGACGACACCCGACGCAACAGTCAGCCGGGATCGGTTTTCCGATGGAGCGGACACGATGAACCGACAAGTCCAGCACTTCACTGCACAAACCCCTCGAGCACTGCACCACCACCACAATGTCCGCCGTAGCCCCGCCCACACTTGGGTCCACCACGACACACGCAAGTTGCGTATTCTATGCACGTTAGACGCTTAAAATAAAACATGGCGGGGATCAGGTGGCTTGACAACGAAACATAACGGTGTCTAAAAACACACACTCACATGAAAACACACAAACTATGTTCCAGTGAGAAGAAAACCAGGAGATGTTTGTGGAGCCATGTAGTTAAAAAATGGCAACGCGTTGATCTGGGCAGGCTTGGTCTCACGTGAGTGGCAGTGGTGAAAACATTGATGGACGCCGACCAAGGTGAAGAATATTTACTGACATTTCGGCTTCCTCATGGGAGCCTTCTTCACATTTAAGCTGTGAACAAGGCTCCCAAGGTGAAAATATTTTTCACCTTAGTCGGCGTCCGTCAATGTTTTCACCAACGTTTCATTCCGATTGGACGAGATTTCATCAGACCCTCGACTTCATCGTGAGCGGCAGTGTTCTTTCCCAGCCTGCCTGCCACTACAGGGCCATTGTCGAGAGAAGGAATCTATTCGACTGTCTGAAAGTAACAAACGGCTGCTGAAGTAAGACCAGGCTTATTTCAATGGCTTCAATGGCACCGCAGAACTTTTGTGACGTGACAAACAAAAAGAAAAATCCTCTCCCGAGTTATAAAACGTAAGAGAGAAAGAATGCCTATGGAAACCAAAGAACCTGAACTAGTTAGCTGATGAGCTTGTTTCCCTCTCCCAAGTGACTTAGAATGAAAGAAGTGGAAAAATTATGAACTAGAGCGAGAGTTAGTGGGAGAAGAAACGAGCTGATCCGCCTCTCCCGCGACGATGCGGTCGGCACGACTGCCTTCCTCGGAGGCTTCATAAAATTTGAGCAATGGCTAAAACTGAAGTTCCAGCTAGAACGTTGAGATGGCTAAGAGAAAATGATTTGATTGGTGCATGAGATATGCTTTCCTAAACAATGAGAAAGTTTGTCAAAAAAAAGAAATGTGGTCAGGAACAGTTGGTCACAGTTCAAATGGCACAGTACCAGAGCTCTGCTTCACAAAGCGACAACATGACGCTTGGTACTGCAGCGGCACACGTGCTACCGGTTGGTCCTAGTGATGCAGCAACTACCGGTGGCTTGTGCCAGTGCTGGTACACGATACCGGAACATCTCTACAGTAGAGCTAGGAAATAACAGTATGCCTCAGCGCGTGGGTGTAGTCTCATCTGCTGTTTTGCGCTACTAGCTAGTCCTAGCCAATCATAGTGACTGCCGGTGCATTTGGTGCTAGCACATGTTACTGGAGCATCCTGTAAGTAAAATGCCTTTCCAGTGCCTTGCTCGGTTCAGTCCTTTGAACACCCTCCCTCGGCGAATCGAAGGTGCATAGAATAGCCGACAAACAAAGTAAGCATAAGATGACGCTAACGGCATCAGTTAACACTTGGTTACTCACTTAATGGCTCGTTATTGCATTACCAAACGTTTATGCATAAATGAAGGATTCCTCGACTCAGATTCTAACATCCTCTAGAGTCAACTGCTTGTAAGAAGCTAACAACATGTCCAATGAGCCAAACAAACTGTAGAACCTAAACCCAATTGCTCCATGTAAAATGAAGCATCCAAACTACAACCAGGTGTTCGCTTTCTTCAAACTTAATCGGCATGACACATCTCTATGAAACAGTATGTGTATGTGGTTAGCAATGAAGCGATTTAAAAATATGTAATGCTAGAAAGATTGAGCAAACATCAAAACCACAGGAACATTAAACTACGATGCAGGAATCTGCTCAGTCAATGCTTTTTGCTTACTTCACATGTTACCAGTGCCTGATGCTTGAACTTATCGCAATACTCTTGCCAGTAGCACACTCAATACAGTTCCCATAGAAGGAAGATGGCCAGCAGCTACCAGATGCAAGGATCAAATACTGGACCTTTGAATAATTCGGTTACCTGCAGGTTAGAACATAGTTAGAGAATAACCAATGACCTTGTCTAAACTGTTCACAGATTGCAGGCTTATAATACTTTAACACTGTTCACGGAATATGTGGGCTACACTGAGCAACTTGAGACATTGAAATTAACGATTCCCTTTCAGTGGGCATAACTATCGAATTCAGAATATTATCCACACAGCTGCACGAGAGCAGATAAGCAACGTACGAGCAACGACACACCAGTAATGCGCACCAGCGCAGCTACCACTATTACCAGAATGGAACGCAAACTACAACTCCTCTGCCCAAAAAATTTGAGACCTCAAGCTTCTCTAGAAGTTCGATCAAGCACAACCCGTCAGAATGCCAGCAGACGCGCTGCCATTTGAACAGAACAAATTAAGGAACTGCCATCTCTCTCGCAACAAATCAGGCGACCACGAACTAGCTTGTCTGAAAGTCCGATTAGCCGTTAACCATCAGCATCAGGCACCAGCAGAACCACTGCCACCCAAACAGAACGAAGAACTGCACACAAGAACTCAAGATGGCCATTGCCCAGCTTGTATAGAAGTTCGACTAGGCAGAACCCACCAGGATTGTTAAGCTATGCTTGAATGCGGCGCGAAATACATTTCATGAAAAGGGGGATAGGAAAGCGAAAGCAAAGAAAGTGAAGCGCGAACTTTCTGGCACTATGATTTCTTCTCTTATCTATCTCCCCCTTTTCATGAAACGTATTTTATGCCACAGTCAAGCACACCTAAGCAACCTAAGCACCAACTCACCCACAAAGAAGTCCTTTCGGAACACACCAGGAGCCAAACGACCACGCCGGCACCACCACAAACACAAGCGGTGCACTGCCACCCTTCTCATTTGCGACGTATTCTAGCTCTACGAATCGCTACTGCCCACTACGGGAACACCATGTGACGGAGACCGCTGGCAGACTGGAATTGGCATTGCCTCGACATCACATGACATGTCGCGGTGCCTTTGAGGGGGCACGCGGGGCGGCACTTGACCATCTCCGACGACATCGGCGATTACCGGCGAGAGAAAGCTCACGAGCCCGGATAGTAGTACGGCGGCGGCTTCGCGAACTGGTTGCTCTCCCAGTCCCCGCTGTGTCGCGCGGCTGGTGGCGGTGCCGATTCGTAGCCCTTGGCGTAGTGCGGAATGCCCGGGTCGCGCGAGTAGTGGTAGGCGGGCGCAGGCGAGTAGGCGATGGCGGGCGACGTCACGGGGCGGTGATGGGGCGCGGCGGGGTGCTCGCGGTATTCGGGGCTGATGTCATGGTAGTAGCCGTCACGGCTGTCGTACGACGCCCGGTTCACGACAGCGCTGTTGCCTCCCGTGTGTCGGCGCTTGTGGTTCACACTGAAATCGACAAAAAGAAGATACATTTGTTGAATCGTTTCACTCTCTGTTCGACCACCAGCGCTCGACTCTTCGGCAAACCCTGACTTATGGTCAATGATACTAAGTGCAAAAATTTAGTGCAAAATCTTTTAGACAGGAGACTGCAACAAACATGGACGAGTGCTACCTTCCAAATGATTTTTATTTCAAACTAATAGCTTATTCACAACCACCTCATGAGAAATTTCAAACATGAGCATGCGCAGAACGTCCACATGCATCTGTATCAACGCCACCCATATGTTGCCGTCTCTTGTCTAAAACATTTTGTGCTAATAGTATTACTGAGCATGAGTACGAACTAGCTCTAACTCTCCTGTTGTTAAGTTACCTGACTAATGGTGCATCATGGTTTGTGACACAGCCATCAGAGTTTTATCCGTGGTACCTAGTACTTGTAACAGGATTTTCTCATTAGCAAGTGTTTGGACAATTGCTTCTAAAAGCCAAGATCATTGAGATAACTCCATAAAATAGGTAAGATACAGATAACATAAAATTAGTAGATACAAATGAACTGTGACAAATTGTGACATTATAAGGAGAGGACATGGCTCAATGAAGTTTGATGCCCCTGTCTGACATTACAATGTCCCTGCTTAGTTTGCTCACGTCTTAGAATGTTTCTTTAAAGATTGTGGCTATAGATATTGCTCGCATGTCGTTCGATAGAGCAAACATCACTGCACCTCTTGGCACACTAATCAACTTTAATGAGTTTGATAAGAAAAGGATGACACACCGTAACACGAAACTTGCGTCGCTTAAAGATAAACACAAAATGACGTAACAAGGCATAAAGGCCTTTGCACTTACACAAGCAGAACATAAGACATGTCCACATCAAAACAAACTCAAGACAATGAACATGAAAAAAGTACAAAAACGCAAACACAGAGAGCAAACTAACACGGCACTTTTTTTTGTTACAAAGAACACACGAACACGGCATTCCTTCTCACCTCTCAACGATAAATTCTGCAACGAGGATAGATGCGTTAACATAATACCATTTAACAACGCACTCCCCTTTATCATATGTTCTCAGTGGTACTCATGTCTCCATACTGTTTCGAAAAAATGTCGAAATTCCAACCCTCACGTCAGAAGTTGCAAGGCCAAGGTGGAAGCACTCGCTTTAACAGCCTACCTTACCAGGAGTTTCAGTCGTCGTGCAAAATGTTTCAACATGAAATGTTAAACTAATGCAACGGGAATAACGTGTGAACTTTAGTGCAGCTATACTTTGGAAAATAATCATTAGGAGACATGTTCGCTGCAGTCGGTTAATTAACCAACATACATTTATGTGCGTATCAAATGTGTTGCTAATGCAAATTTCTCAGGTTGCCAACTATGGCCTAATGTTAGTGACATTCGCACACTTGCAGGTTTTCGCCTTACAAGCGTGCGAACGTTTACAAAATGGGATGCACTCTACAGACCGATGACTCACGTTATGGTCTACATTTGGCTTGTTGTCCCCATTTCCGTGCCGATTTCTCGTTCCAAAGCTATCACTGATACACAACTGCAGTATGTGCACAAAAATGTGCTAACCTGTGTAACCACAACACTGAAATTTCAACTAAGAAAAGCAGACACATATGCAACAAAATGGCCAACACATTTGCAGATGGAACAACTTGAAGGTTAACGCTTCAAAACTGCCTTGGGACCCATCCCACTTGGAAACTGCCAGTTTGAACTACAATTCTGCTCGCTTTCCTACAAAGCCAGTGCTACCAAGAAGGTTACAGAATCGACATGCAAGATAGCATCACAGCATGTGCAAAGCACTGTGTACTTACAATGACAGAAAGACGAGCTAGGTGGCAAGGATTCGAGGTACAGAAATGCAAGTGTACCAAAGCACAACAAGAAGTACAGTGCGAACGCCGCGTATCAAGCGATAGGCCTCAGATTAGTGAAAAACAAGACAGTCGCGAAGGCTATCTGAGCATATTCACGAGAAGCGGGTGCCAACGTCGTGCCAGTCACTGACACGCGTCTGCTCTCTGACACACCACAAATCAGTGTTGTCCCTATTTTTCTTTTGCCCATGTTTAGTACCAAGATATTCAAGCAATTATACCAAAGCCCCAGAATACTGGGGGTCAGTTCAAAGGGGAAAAACATCTATAGCACGCCCAATGATAATTTCTTTCACATTCCGATTCTGAAATAATGATACTCCATTTCCCATTCTAAAATAGGCATAGGCACAGACCCTCTGCGCTGCTACCAGAATATAAACAATGTCGTTGCAACGGTACTCGCTAATTCTCATCAAATGAAAAACCTCACTGGCTGTTATGGAGCAATAAGTGCATCAAGGTCACTACAGCCTTTCCCACCAGAAATGCTGCATTTAGTGATGAATACACACAGTCACCTTGCGCTTATTTTCTGTGTCAGGACATGAGTGCGTTGCTCCCTTAAAATATGCTGTACGCTTCAAAAGCAGCAGCTTATTACGAGAATACAGATGGCCGGCCTTCGTGAGCACATAGCTCACACAGAACAGGACTGCTTTTAAACGCAAGTCCAGTACTGAAATCCCCTAAGCTCAGACTTGAGGTATAACACGGCGACCGCTGGGTGTTCTCTACTTGCAAGACTTGGCAAGGACTCAACGGCACCAACAAGACTGATTGAGCTCGGCTGAAGCTCCATTTATGAAGCTTCAACCCTTATGTAAGGGCTCCTCGATTTCAATATGACACCCTCTCTCCTGCATAATGTTCAAGGATGCAGTTTCTAGAGTGTGAAGCCACAACCTATGGCAACCATGCAAGGACTTTGCCCAGCACCGAAGGAGAGAAACCGGTGGGCATTTACGATCCCTTCATGACAACTACGACAGCTCGTAGCTCACGTGGAAACGGCCAGTGACATGCAGTTTTATGGCATCGCCCCAACCAAACGTGCCTAAATGCACATCAGAACAGGACCGGGAGAATCCCCACTCCACAAGGCATATCCGAGGAAGGGCAGTAGCTTGGGGCAGCAAACATACTAGACAGAAAGACCGGAGCCAGGAAGAATTAGTGAATGCCTTCGTTTAGGCATTAATTAAAAGACAGCTTTGGAGAAGCCAGCACGATGAAAGACACTAGGAACCATGCCAGAAAGACGACATTTTCTGAAAAGAAACGAGACTAAAGTCAGAGAAGTGTGAAATTACAAAATGTTTTAGTAAGCAGTGAGCTACACAGACAGATGAGTGCACTAGAGGGCACTAGATGAGACGGAAACCGGGGACGACCATGAAAATACACAAAACAATGCAAATTTGAAGTAGAGGAGAGATCTGCTTGCCCACAGCATTATAGGAGATCAGAGACAGAGAAGCGCAACTTTCAAGCACAACAGAGGAACCGCACATAAAAGCAAACTTTTTAGACGATACCAGGCGAGACCAAAGCCAAGACTGGCCACCACGACAAAAGACAAGACAAAAGCCAACGTGGATAACACATGTGAAGAGACGCGGTTGAAGCAGAATACGAAAGCCACACGGACAGACAGACTTGCCGACGAGACCGGACGAGACGATAGTTAGAGATAAGACAACTTCGTGGAGACATGCTTCAAACGTGACAGGCAATAAGGACATATGGTCTTCAGACGACACGAGACGAGAACAAAGCCAAGAGGAGACGAACAAAAACATCACAGAGAGACACAAAAGGAAACGAGGACAACAGTAGAAGACGGGAGCCACGTGGACAGTCAGGCAAGCTTGCAGAGAACGCTAGACGAGAGACCAAAGCCGGAGATAAAGGCAGGAGTAAGATTGTTTAATGGAAACAACCACCTTTCAAAGACACATAGACAAATGACGAGAGAAAGGAAAGTAAAAGAGAGAGAGAGAGAAGCTCATATAATCACAAACCCACGCTGGTAGGGATGGCTATCGTAGCCCCTATTGTCTTGGCCGTTTTGCTGGGGTAGCTTTTTCAGCCTGCAAACAGAGGTGCCAAGGCACAAGGGGAGGGGGAGAAGAGACCCATCTAAGCATGCAACATGCAAACAGCGGGAAATAAAAAATCCGGCAAGATGCACTCAGAAGCATGGAGGTATGTATACTGGGGCACTCGACACATTCCTGTGATTTGTGCACAAAAACAATCCAATGCAAAACAGACTGTGCCAATTCGGCTGGCTGGCGTCGCAAGCACTGGTGATGCTTGCTATCCCCATTTGCCGTCGAAAGCTTGTGTTAAAATAAATGACGCGATTTGGCTAGTCTGTACAGGTGATGGATCAGAAGACAAGGAATGGGTGGTACAAGCATTCAGGTCATACATTTCCCATCTTCTTATACGTTTTACGCTACTTACAGCCATGGTACAGCCTGCGCGTACATAAGTATGCACTATGATTATTCTACGAGATGTAAGTATTGGTTGCAACTGAATGTCTACATTTCCTACAAGGAAAAATATGTTTTCTTCGCTGGCTTTGCACAACTGATAACAAAATATAGACATTTGGCCATCTATGCGAATGGCCACATTGAAGTATGAGTTCCCCTGGCTTTCGGAACATTTTTTTTTAATGGAAGAAAACTTCTCACAGCCAGGCATAATACATGAAAAGCCAGTCGGTAACAAAGGTGCGTCACTTTAGAGGCGTTACTTTTAACTACAGGGGAGTGTGGAGCTCCCCGAGCTGTCAAGAGCGTTCAATAGCCAAGTTCTTGGAATTTGGCATACACAATGTACCTTTTTTCTGGGTTCTGTAACTATCAACAATGACTGCGCCTCGCTTTCAAGTGTCCTAGGTTCCAAACCATCACCACAATCATCATCAGCCTATTCTATGTCCCTTGCAGGAGGAAGGCCTCTCCTAATGATTTACAATCTACACTATCCTGTGTAAGCTACTTCCATTTTGCTCTGCCAAATTTGCTCGCACCAATTAAAGGGACACTAAAGAGAAACAATGAATCGGTTTAGATCGATAAATTGTGCTCTGAGAACTCTAATGTTGTTAATTTCGCCATCATAGGTTTATTAATAGAGGAGAAAATGAAGTTCAAAGCTTCATTTTTAAATTTTACGCCGAAATCTCCCCGCGTGACGTCACGGATTTTAAAGTGTATTTATTGTATTTAAGCGCCGTTGGCTCAACAAAATTACCCCAAACTTGGCAAGTTAAGTCTATGGCCCCCTCACAGGACAATGTACTTCGTTTTCACCAGTTGGGAACTACGTAGTCCCGAGTAGGCGCCGTCAAAACACGTGACGTCACGGCGAATGGTGCGGAAACTTCAAGGTGGCGTTGCCACCCACATTTTGTTTTTGCACATTTTCTCGCTTAATAAGCGTCTTTTCACAGCAAGCGTGGTGTTTTTGGTATCGTGAAAGAGTACTTTACTAATATGAGAATAATTGTTTTGCTTTCTAGTGTCCCTTTAACTCTCTGCCACCCATCCGTTGTGTTTCCCATCCTTTGGTACACATTCCATCGCCCTAACTGACCGTCGATTATCTGTCCTAAGCGTTATGTGACCTGCTCAGGTCTCCTTTGTTCTCCTGATGTTCGTTACGATATCAGCTACCCCTGTTTGTTTGCTGATCCGGTCTGTCATCTTCCCGTGTCTTAATGTTACGCCTATCATTAAGAGCCTAACCACGACGGCCATTAATTTAAGCCAGCGAATTCAGTTTCGACATCAGCATGATTTGGCTGAAGTATCGCAACAAAGGTCTCAATATGTACTGCACTCAACTTATAGAAGTGCTAAGTTAAAGAAGTGTGATCACACTAACTACAGGAATAGATTACACACGCCTACATTAAACAGCACTACCCTACATGCTTTTCACTGCATGTGCAATAGATACACGTGCGTATCGCAACAGTAAACATTTCCAGTGCGGTTCTACTGCGATGCTTTGTTCTTTTTTTTCCACTGTCATGAAGAACAATCGCAATCCCTGTGGCAACTGAAAAATTTCTATCCACAAGAAATTTTGCATACGTCCCGTGCATCTGCATGAGCCAATAAGGAAGTACAAATAATTTTTAAGGACAAACAAACTGAGCGCTATCGTGTCTAACAGCAGTCATGGTCAATATGAAAGGGAACACTTAAACCACTCTCCATAGGCCATGATGGCGAAACGTAGTTTCCAATCACAGAAGTGTTCGTAACACAAAATGCTCAAGCAGAAAGGTACCTTTTGCAAATCAGTATGTCAAGGTTCCCATGCAAACATCACATGTGAATGTCGCTAAACACGATATCAGTGTTCCCTTTCACACTGCTCGTGACTGTACGTGCTTCTCGTTAAAGCTTCTGTTTTGCACTGGCTGGTGTAGATTATGATTGCTTCTTAATACAAATGGGGTTCAACCGGACAGAACTAGAGTTAGGCTTAACAAAGTTGAAAAGACATTCAGAGAGCACGAAATACTACTACTACTACTACTACTACTACTACTACTACTACTACTACTACTACTACTACTACTACTACAACAGGCAGTACTACTTCACGGTGTGCAAAACGTGCAAGAGCAGTTGAGGAAGTAGGCTTAAAGAAGCGTCGGAAACTGTTAGTCAAGCGGGGCCAGCCACAGTTCTGTGAAGGAGTGCCGAGCCCATGGATGGTTGTCGCGCAACTTACCGTGCAAGTGGGATGGTGTCACTGTCCATGTAGCTTCCTCCGGACACGTGATCCCTGAAAAGTTAAAAAGAAAATTAAGCAACCCGTACAATTGTCTGATGTTATGGTTTCAAAAACAATTTGCAAGTAACAGAGAACCTTAAGTGGTCCACCTAAGAGTCAGTACGTTTGAAACTGGGAACATTGTCCCGATTGCACACACTTTCATGTCATTTCTTCGTTGAAATATTCTGTTGTGGTACAGGCTCAAAAAAAAAAAAAACAAATAAAAACAACAATCAAATTCTGGTGTTGCACATGCAAAATCACGATATTGCCACATGCCATTACAAACTTTGCAACTGTACTCCTCACTTGACAGGTGATAGATTTGTACATTTGATGGGCCAAATCGTGTCAGGCAGGGCGATATCTGATGGTACATATATGCAGGTCCCCATGTTCCATCACAGCCTTTAGACAGTAGCAACATGTAAGCTGTGCGCAGCTCTTTTGGTCGACAGCAGCCGTGACCGTACATGTCACCGGGATTCGGGCAGTTGTGTTGTTTAGCATATGCAAGACACAAGTCACCACAAAAAAACACTCGTCTTGCGTGGATTCCAGCGTTAAAGAATACCCGCCACAATACAACCTTAAGGCATGCGTAGTGGTGAGGCTTCCGCGTTAATTTTGATCCCCTAAGGTTCTTTAACGTGCCCGTAAATCTAAGAGCATGGGAGTTTTCAACAAGCCTTCCATGTCGTGCATCGTACTTCGGAACACTGAAGTGTGACGCTTAACGTGACGTGGAATAGAATGAAGAGTCCTTCTTTCACTTCTGAAGCACAGTTGATGTCACTCCCCAATATGAACAGTTAGCGAAGCGTTTCTAGCCTCTGAAGCGTTGCTCACCATATTCAAAACGGAAGCATACACCTAATCTTGAGAACAGCAGAACAAAACTTAAGAAACATGGAGAAACAAAAAATGACAGTCAATGCCTGTGTTGCATGTATGATTGTTTGTTGGTCAGTGTTTCTTAAATTTCACACTGCTGTTCTCAACATCATGCACACCCAACTAGCCCACCAGTACCTTCTAAGCGTATACTTAAAGCGTATACTTAAAGCACATACTTAAAATTCCTGACTTTCCCGCTCCCTTTGGGATCAGGAGACTCTGAACTAAGCTATGCTTCCCCATATTGCTGTCAAGTTGGAGTTTGACTGGGAGTCCGCCGCTTTTTGCCTGTCGTGCGCGACGATCACTGCCGCGATCAAATGCGGCACGTATCCTCTCCTCGTCATGTATTTTCGACATTAAGGCTCACTGCCCACATGAATGCATGTCGCTGCTTGTTTCTGGTGTATCACTGACTGATCAATTAATTCTGTTTGCCCTTAGAGCTCCATGAACTTAATTTACGAAATCACCAGCCACAAACGTGTAGTAGCGCCTAGTTCTCGATAACGAGTCCAGTGGTGGCTTCTTTGGGTTCTGCCCGCGCAGTGTGGTGCGATGTCCGTCCATTCTAGCGTACGCCCGCCAATTTGAACTCTGTTTAATTCGAACAATTTTATAGTCCCCTTAGAGTTCAAATTAACGATCTTTTACTGTATTATAATGAATCAAAATGGCACTTACGAATCCACAGGACTCAGTGGGTCCAGGTACAAAGTTGCAGGGTCCACCCTGGCATACAGCGAAGCCAGGCACAGGGCGAAGATCACTGCTGGAATGCCCACAACGAGGAATGCGGCAACACTGAACCAGTAGCCGTTCTGAAAGGCAAACACAAGGTTCGTGCGATTCGTAACAGTTATCTAAAAAAAAAAAAAAGATTTTAGTTGCTATCAGTCACTAACGGTGGTGAGAAGAAATTGCGATACAAAACTGTGCAGGAACACAGGGCATTCAAAACAAGATAAGATGTGAAAACAGAAGCACCTGATTCGCAAACAGGAAGAGACAAAGAATGGAATAAACAGTTGCAGCCTGTGTTTGCTTCTTCTGTTTACAAATCTATACAAACTGGGTATTGATAACATGTTTGTACTAAACCAAATGTTGAAACACAAACTGAAAAAGTCATGCTGATTGTGCAATCGCTAGTGACGAAATAGCAAAAGCACAAATAAAACGTTGGATGTTACAAACTAAAAGTTCCTCACCAGTGGCAAGAGGACGTCGTCACAGACAGAGCTCACAGCTGCGCTGTAGACTCGGTACAGGTCCCGGCAGTCTCCAACATTCTCTTCCACCTGAATGGTGAAAGTGGTAAAGAGCTGTTGATAGCACGACAAAACACAAGTAAACTGGCAAGCAAAACGTTGGAGCCATTCCATTCTGTGACCAGCGAATCTGGCGTATACACTCCTGCCTCTGCTCTCATTGGCTTTCTTCATAAGCACGCTGCAACTCGGGCATTCTCACAACGAGCGGTCAACCCATACTTGCAACGCACGACCGCACCAATGCAGCGCCTAGACCGGACTGATGCACCGAAGAATGTATGAAAGGCGCACCACTACACTAAAGTTTTCTGCCCAGCCTCCGGAACAGCCCACATTTGACCGATTGACGGTATCAATTGACGATGTCATCGTGTGACACCATGATGACGCCATCACAATGTCACAAATTGTGGTGATCTGTCGTGTCATAATGATATCATTACGTGATGTCATCGCTTCCTCAAAGGAGGTCATGTGGTGTATTTCTGTTTCCGGACGGACACCACAAATCAAGCAGGTGTTCCATTTACAGCTAGCTCCGCCATAAAAATAGAGCAGGCAGCTGGACTGAAACTGGAGTTGCAGCATAGGCTCCTTTAGAGAAGCCACAATTGCGCTGTTGATGCGCGATCCACCACCTCGTGCGCAAACCAAACCAAGAATCTGAGGGAAAACCACACGTCACGTTTACAGGAAGCCAAGCTCATTGCAACATGAGCAACCGGCACTGAGCGGCACTATCACTACATTCTACCCACTTCATCAGAATGATTGATGGCCTCTCGCTTTTTAAGACTCATACATGTTAGCGGCGAAAGTCTATTTGGTTACTTTTCAACAAGGAGAAATATCCGGTTGCATGTGCCAATGTGCCGCCTAGCGCTGGATCTTTTGTTGCGCACATGCCTGTAGCATATCCATCTGCTGCAAGACATCAATCAGCGACCCAACCGACAACACAACATACACACAAGCAAGAAAAGAGCTTTTACGACTTGTGGTTGGCTCCAAAAACGGAAAAGTGAGTTCGTCTAATTTCAGGAGGAATGGCCTGGACGTCGGTCCTCGTTTGAAGCGCTATATTGTGGTGACACAATGGCGCTACCGCTGTCGACGGTGTTTGTCTGTGTCTCAGTGGCGGCTTCCCTGCATTGAATTGATTGCTTTTGTAACCACGTGACTACATTCGACAAACAGGGGCTCAAGAAGTGAACGGAGAACAGAAGCAACTCTAACCACCCCCCCCACCCCCCCCCGCAGGGGAGCCTGTCACACCATCATCATCAGCCCGACTATGCCCACTGCAGGGCAAAGGCTTCTCCCATATTCCGCCAATAAACACGGTCCTGTGCTTGCTGCGGCATCGTTATACCCGCAAACTTCTTAATCTTACCTGCCCACCTAACTTTTTATCTCCCCCTCGCAAGCTGGCCTTCTCTTGGAACCAAGTCTGTTACTCTTAATGACCAGCAGTTATCTTGCCTACGCGCTAAATGTCCTGCCCACATAGGCGTGCGCAGAGAGAGGGGGGGCAGGGGGGGCGGCCACCCCCCCTAATCATCTAAGAGGGGGGCGCAAAATCTGCCCCATACATGGACTTTTTAGGGTGGGGGGGCGCTGTGATGAACTTTCGCCCCCCCCCCCCCTAATGAGGAACCCTGCGCACGCCTATGCCTGCCCATGTCCATTCCTTCTTGATTTCGACTAAGGTGTCCTTAACGCCTGTTTGTTCCCTGACCAACTCTGCTCTCTTGTCCCTTAAAGTTGCACCTATCGTTTTCCTGTACTGTAAGGGAGCCTGTACTGCAACTTTAACTGAAGCGTGCCTCAAGTGTCGAACGAGTCCTACACGTTCGAGCAAGGTTACAATGCAAGTTCGCTGCATGTCGGCTCTCGACGACAATGACAGCAAAACGTCCAGCGGCAAGTGGAGCGAACGGAACTTACCCCTCTCCTGGTGTGGTTCAGGTACTCGTGGACCATCTCGATAAACTTGTCCTTGTACTTTCTCGCTGACTCGATGGTCTTGTTGACGTCCTTTTTCAGCTGCGTTTTGGCTTCATCGATTATCTTGACGGCGTAGACCTATAGCACGTGGAAAAGAAACTGATGCAGGCACCTGTAGCTCCCAGCAAACGACAAGTGGGAGATCATTGTAAGCATCGACGTGAATGTGAAAAAGCAACATGCAAAATTAAAGCAAAAGTATTTGTGCTTATTAGTCTTTTTTTCCATCATCCATAAAACGCCAAATGGTAGCACCACAACAGAATATAATAGATGTTTATTTCATGACGAATGAGAAAAAAAAAAGTCGCTTTTAGGCAGCTGGACAAAGCTCTCACAACACCCTTTATCTTGGACTTGGGTCAGCATTTGGCCACAAACCTACTATCACTATAACACATCAATGCAATAGATACAAATTGCATATACAATATGATTCAAATAACAAAGGTGTGTGCTATGATCATGCTGAAAAGTAGTAAAAGAAAACGATACTACAATGAATATATATGGTACATAATCTTGCATGAATCCCGACATGGTAAACAAATAACAAAACAAGAAACCGATACCTGAAAACATACATGCTTTGCTTTCCATTAAAACATTCATCGCCCTGATTAGCCTTTCTTTACGCACAAGCGTACATAGGTGAATGTCGTGTAGTGGGAGGAGTCTCCTTAACGCATGTAACATCGCGTAGTGCACTCAAACCTCTGATATAACGAACTCGGATATAACGAATTATCAGTTATAACGAAGTAAATGAAGAATAGTCTTGACATAGATACAGTGTTACAAATAAATGTTTATAACGAATTTTCGGATATAACAAAGTTATTTTCGTGGCAGATGTGACTGTTATAATGAGGTTTGAGTGTACTAGAAGCACAGAATCGTGCCAGGCGTAAAACATGTGAATTGCACAATGAGTGGGTGTTTCAAAGGCCCACCCTTTACAAAGCACTCAGACACATTTAATCATCAGCATCAGCAAAAGCATCAACAATACGAGCAGCTGCGTAGGTTCGGCACCCGTAACACAGAATTTGGCAAAATTTTTACATTCTAAAGGAATGATAAAGTAACACGGTAAATCAGTTTAGTATGCTAAATTAGCCTGTGAAATTGGTGCTGTAGGGTGCATCCGCACGAGAAAGCAAGCTATAGCATAGGAAGGCGGGCGGTGATGGGGAAAAGCGGAATCTGCATCGTTCTTTTTATTTTTCCTAACGTAATATTACCTCCGCATTACAATCTGGGATGCGCTAGAATCATGCAAATATGGTATGCAATTAAAAAGAAATGACTTACAAAAATGCTCGCAACATTGGCATGGAGATGTTAACTAACTTGCCTCAGCAATGTGGAGATGTATAAACACGCATGTACTCACATTCAGGTCCATGTCATTGATTTTCAGAAGGATCTTCACTTGTTCGATAGATGGCTTCACTACCGCCTAAAAAACAAGTGCACACACACAGAATGTAAAGAATACGGTTAGTACTGTTGTAATAATAGATTGCTAAACGCACAGAATTGGCAAACTGGATGCCACAAAAGAAGAAACACAGAAACAATGCACTCTATCTTTCAGTGTCTCTTGCTTTTGTGGTGTCCCATTACCCGATTTTGAGCATGTAGCAATCAAGTATAATGAACCAATTAGCCCCTTAAGACACTGTAATTAAGTACTGTATTATCAAGGGGCACAAAAAGATACGACTTTGGCATTTAAAAACAAGCTGCAACAGTACTTAAAGGGGTCCTGAATCACTTATCCAAGTAATCATTAAATAAGCTCAGTATAAGAGTTCAGTGCATTACGAATCGATCGGTGCAAAAAATTTTTGTATCAAGAATGAGCAGGGGTAAAGGGATATGTCGTATGCTTTAAACGCTTTCCTTCTTTTTTCCCGACGAATACGCTCGAAGCTACGCAAGGGGTGATGACACAGGGGAAGTAAACTACGTAAGTGCGCGCCATGAAATGCGACTGGTCTCTCCCAGTGCAATTCTGGTGAACGCTAGTGTTGCTGCTGTGTAATTTTAGCACACTTCCCAACAAGTACGCTGGAAACTACACAGAGGGTGATGACATGGGAGAAAGAAGCTAAGTCATGCGCGCGTCATGAAATGCAATTGCTCTCTCCCAGTGTGATTTTGGTGCACACTAGTGTTGATGCTGTGCAATTTTAGCACACTACAGAGTGCAATGCCGGCATGAGGCTGCACCTCGTGGCATGAAGCATATTTGATCGAAATGGTGCTCTTGATTATGTCAGCTATCGGCCAATAGCAGCCTTTTGCTGTATGACAACCTAGAGCTGGTGCCCCGTCCAGCCAAGAGAGTGAGGATGGGTATGAAGAGAGGATACTTGAGAGAGCGGCAAACTTGTGCTCTACTTGTAAACACTCCTTGCCACCCGTGACTGCAAGATGTGGCCAAGCTGATCATAGCATTGTTGGCTGTCCACAGAATGTGCATTTTTACTAAGCACGAGGCATGGTTCAGGACCCTTTTAAGATAGCACAAAATAAAGGAATGCGGCTTCAGAATGCCTAAAAGTGAGGCAGCCTCCACATCAAATTTTGTCTGAAAATGAAGCGCATGAACAAAATAGCTGTCTTTTTCAGCACCCATAACACTGAATATGGCAAAATTCTTACATTCTAAAGGGATGCTAGAATGGCACACTAAATCAGTTTAGTATGCTAAATTATTCTTTTAGAAGTACATTGTAGTTCATTTTGCCATCACAGGTTCGTTGCTAGAAGAGAAAATGAAAGTAAGTTTCATTTTCGAATTTCCCGCCGAAACTACAGTACCTAAAAGTCGGCATGATGACACTGATTTTCAAGGTCTTTATTTGTATAGTGGCCACATTTGCCGAAAAAATTTTTTCATAGCTTGCTATGTTAAGTCTCTGGCTCCCTCAGAACACAACATGATTCATTTCTGCCAATAAGGAATAACACAGACCATAGCACAAGCCATGAAAATCAACAATGTCACGGACCATTCGTGCGGGAACGTAACGTCAAGATGATGTCACCATCTGTAGTATTTTGTTTTCAGCCCGTCCCAATAGCGGTGATTGAAATCTTGATAGAACTTACCTTGAGTTGTTCGAGGGTTTCGACAAATCCCTGAAGCTTCTCGAGTTCTTTCGTCACATTGTCCAGGAGCGTCAACACCTTCAATGAGCCAATCACACAAAGTGCAGGGATCAATTTGTTACTAAGCGCACATAAAAACTCAATAAAAAGATTAACACTCTTCGAAAGCAAGAACAAAACACCACCTAGAAATCAAGAGAATGTTGACACTTTTAAAGGGGCACTGACCCCAATTTCTGAACATAAGTTTACTCTGCCATACAAATCTCCAGCATACATAGACGGCTCTGAGAAAGTATGAAGCATAGGAAACGGTGATAAAATATTTTAATTCGACATTAAATTCAATTTTTGCATCGACTGACATCGACACTACTTGTGACGTCAAGTTACGGCGTCAGTTCAGGTGACTTCACACTCCAGTACGGCTAGTCGTGATGAAGTCATCTACCAAAACATTCAAAATCATGCACCAAAACATTCACTTTGGCCGATTGTGCAACCCCAAAAACATTCAAAATGGCTGCTTGTGTGTCACCAACGGAGCCATGGAGCGGAGCGGCCATGGAAACGTCAAGATATCTTGTGCAAGCACGTGTCATGAAGCTCGTACCGTGTTCTGATGTCAGGGTGAAGTAGGAACCGAAATTAGCTTTTAGAAACATACTATAACTACTTTTTCAGGGTGAACTGACACCCGCCAGTACATTTTCCAGGCTTTTGAGGGCTTGGCCTTTCATTTGACGAAAAAAAAAACCTGAAAATTTTCGTGTCGTTATCACTTTAACATGGATGCTGCCTGTGCTTAAAGGGCCCCTCACCAGGCCATATAGCAAATTTTAGTTAGACGCTGGAAGTTTTTGTGTGCCGAATGAAGAGCAGTATGCCGCAAGAATTTTTCAAATCGGTTCATTAAGAGCTGAGAAAAACAATAATTTGTAGCGGCGCGAAACCATGATGCGAGGAGGCGAGTTTCAAACCCTTGCCACTCGCCCCGTGCAGCCTTCGCAAGCCAAATCCCTTCCCTGCCCTCCTCACTTGACACATACGCAAGAACACGTCATGCGCATGCATGGTCACATGCGCATGGCGTGCCCGAGCCAGCCCTAGCACGCGAGCGGCGTTGCACGACTGCTACCTTTTTTTTTACGTAGCGGCCATGGGCGTTTTGTCGGCGTTCTCTGTGGTGTACTGCCTGTTTCTGCGCGACGGGCATGAAAGTTGAGGCACGAGAGTGGCGGTATCATGAGCCAGTGCGACATTAACGTTTACTTGGACGCGGTAGAATAAACGAGCATAATGAGTGCTCGAACGCGCCAGAACATTACTTTCGTTTCCAGGGCTGGCGTCTGCTCGATGCGCTAACCGCGGGGACACGAACGCATGGGAAAGGGAGGCACCTTAGCCCCGCATCTCGTTGCAATTCACGAAAAAAAATGAAAAAGACGCACACATTCTCTTTGTGTTTCTCATTATTCCTCTCAAGTTTTATTAACCCTTTGAGGGTCGAATTTTTTCGCGAAATCCAGTCCAAAAATGTGTAATTTTTTTATTGCTGAATAAATTCTTCAGACGATTCTATTTAAGAAAAAAATTGTCTAAAATTTTTTTTTCGTGACCGTAAAGTGACAAAAAAATCAGTTTTGTTGCTACATACATATGGTTTATTCGTAGTAAAATCAAGCAGAATCCTAAAAAAAAGAAGCTTCACAGTTTTTTATGAATAAAAATTATGCATTGTATTAAACATAGCTCACAAACATACAGAAATAAGCGTACCAGACTACGTTTCCGGTTAAAAACGCTCGTGCTCAAACACTAAAAACTTTTCAGCGTGTGATAGTCTTTGAAGCATGGCTCCCCGCGCACGCGTTTCAGATGTCGCTCCTTGATCGTCATCGGAGTCCGAACTCGTCAAAACTCCTCGTCTGACGAACTGAAATCCAATGAATCAGATTCTGATCGGCAATTGGGGAATAGTCCGCATCGGAAGAATCGCTGCTCGACTCACCGGCAGCAGCGCAACCGACGCGCGCTTCCATAGCGTGAGCGAACTGCGTTAGTGAGCGCACGGAAGAAAACTCTATGGTTCTGCGCCCGTCCGGAAAGCAAAACGAGTGAAAAAGCTACAGTAATACTTCGTCTTATCGCCAACAAGACGTAGTTAGTTTTTCCGAGAACCCAAAACAGGAAACGCAATCACGGCGGCGTCGTTTGTGTAATTTAGCGCCGCGCGGAAACAGATGTAATCGCGCGCCGGAGTGCAATTGAGAGAGTAACAAGCGGTCACCCTTTGAGAGATTAGAAACCAAACAGCCATCCGCTCTGCGGGCGCAAGAAGCGAAAACCACCCGAAGGACGAAACCGAAACGAGCCGGACCGCGTGCGCGCGTTCTGATGCGAGACTACAAGCCGCCGCGCCTCTTTGCAAAGAAAACAAAAAAAGACGGAGAGACATTGGCGCATTAAAAAAATTACACGAATTCCCGAAGCGTGGCAGCACATTCCAAGCAAGAGAAAAGGGAGAAGGCGCGCGTTTGAAACCAAACCGCGCCGCGGGCGCTCTCGGTTGCGCAAGCGATAGCCGGCGCGCGGCGCGCCATTTTGCGAAGCATAAAAAAAGCAACAACGGAGAGACATCGGCGCATGAAAAAAATTCCACGTATTCCCGAAGCGTGGCAGCACATGCCAAGCAAGAGAAATCATCGAAAAAGGCGCGCACTTTAAACCAGCTGCACCGCAAACGCGCTCGGGTGGGCAAGCAATAGGCGGCGCGCCGTTTTGGGAAGCGAAAAAAAAATACAACGGAGAGACATCGGCGCATGAAAAAAATTCCACATATTCCCAAAGTGTTGAAGCACAGGCCAAACAAAAGAAATGATTGAAAAAGGCGCGCGTTTTAAAAATAAACGCTATGCCGTACATGTACGACGAAAACCCTTTGGTACCAGGAAGCTTCTGCCGTACATGTACGGCGAAAACCCTGAAGGGGTTAATCTATTCAAGCAACAAATTACACAAACTACACATGCCGTGTCAAAATAATTATCACAGCATCACGTGCTACTGTTGGCGACGTCAGAGCACAGTCGTCTACGTAGAGGAGCGACGTCACAGCATTACCATCTACGCAGGGCCATTTTCTCATGTACGTCATCCCCTCATTCTCTAAAGCGCGTGCCCGCGAGAGGAAGGGCAAGCAGCGTTCACCTTGAAATTTCACCCATTTCCGCGGTGCGTAGCGTTGCAAATTTTGGCAGACGTGATCGTGAACGCCCAGTGTATGCATTGCGCTCGTTAGCTCAAAATTGTCAAACCTGGTGAGGGGCCCTTTAATGATAATAATGCCACAGGTGAAATATTTCATAACCTATCCAAAATGATTCAAGATAACCTAAATTTGCCGCAACTTCCCAGCTAAAAATTAAATTCCCAGTAAAAAAATCAAATTTAAAATAACATATTTTTTAGAAACTATATTTCCCTAAAATTTTGTGGTACGGGGTTGATTACTATAACAGAGAAAAAAGGTCAAGCCTGCATGCTCCAAACCTAGCAAGAATGTCCAAGTGTTGCTAAGGAAGCGAGGCGTGAATTTAAACATATTTTTCCGCATTTTTTCTTTTTATTCGAAGGTTGCTTTTAGAAATAAATGAGTTGCAAGAGAGTGCAAGAGGCCTCACACGTAAACAAACAAGTTGGTTTTGTGAATAAAGTCTAATAACATTCTGTGGAAAGGTCTACATATCCATGCTTGTAAGTTCTTAGGCTGATGGAATTGGTAATATCCTAGTAGCACCAATTTTTGCTGGATCGTTTGCGATATTAACATTGCAACTGCAACGTTAAGGAAACGTTTGCATCTGCAATGCAGCGAACATTGCTTTAACATAATAGCAACAATGCATGCTAGTAAGGTGGTTCTACGAACTTGCCATATCCAGTCTTTGCTCTCCTAGAATGCAACAAGGTCCACATCTACCAGTCATTTAAAATCTGCTTGACAAGGCATGTGATCTTCATGATGGTAGTGCCACGCGTGTTAGGTCATTGCAACTTTATCAAGTGTCTGCTCGCGACAACCATGCAGTTCCTTCGCATCGGAAGCTTTTGCGAGATTCTAACAGGTGGTGTCGAGAACAAACCCACGACGAGAAGGTGGCTCACCTCGCCAGACTTTCCAGACTTGAATTCCTCCATCTTAGTTAACACCTCCTTCAAGTTGAACCCAAGGTGGGCGCCACTGACCTGCGATGAAAAAAAAGGGCAATGGCAATAAAAAGTTACAGAGGCTCTCACATCTCCTTAACTGCACCGAACGCAAAAGCGTAGTCTGCCCAGGTGTGACGACTATATCAACGTCCGTATCACGTGACCTTATCGTATGACATCCCCACAGATGCCATCACTTTGATAAGAGATAATGTCACCACTTGGTCCTACGAGTTTCCCTGCCACCAAGCGATAATGCCACTCGCGGGATGGATGCCAGATTTTCCGCTTGATGGGGCATACAATAACACTTCCAGGTTCAAATTTAAAGGCAATTTAGTGGTAAATGCAGCCTCGAAAATCAAGTTCCCAAATATCGTGATTGTAAACATTTGCAGTCATGTCATGCTTTCACCCTCCAACCTGCTCTCAGAAACAATAGTTTACCACAACCTCGTACTTGAAAATACCCAATGTCGTGCAGAACTCCAAACCATACCTTGGCCTCCAAATCCGAAAGGTCCTTCGTGTTGACATTAAAGCTCCGCATCTGCGCGATCCTGTCGTCAACATCCTTTGGCAAGACACTGTCGACATCGATGCCGTTGATCGTCTTCTCGAACTCCTGGACGCCAGCGTTGATGTCGATCTGCGTCACGTCGCCTTCGCCCCACAGCCAGTCGACCGATCGCTTCTGGTCATCACCGGCCACCCCGCGGGTGATGTTCATCACCAGCTCTTTGCCAAGCAGCTGGAACAGGCTGTAGGACTTATTGCGGCACTCGCTGAAGCGCTTGACGATGTCCTCGATGGTCGTAGCATTGACATTTGCCAACTGCTGAGTGGCCACCTGGGCGACTCGGCCGACAAGTGCGGTGGACTGCTCACTGCCAGGGTCGCGGGCGACGTCGCAGACGCCCCGCTGCCCAACGATACCCACGGCCAGGATCAGCGTTGACAGCACCATGGGAATAAAGAAGGCCAGCACGAAAAGCACCGCGCCAGTCGTCAAGCAGCTCCCACCGGTCTTGCGGTTGCAGGAGCCCTCACGGGATCCGCAGCCGCCCCACGTCATGCCCAGCACGTAGCAGGCGAGCACGAGTGCGAGCACACAGGCAATGGCGAGAGTGACGTAGCCGTAATAGGTGACGTACGGCTGGGCGTCCTCGAACACATCCCTGACGGACGACACGTCCAGGGCCTTTGGGTCGGAGATGAGCGGGAGGTTGAACTTGTTGCTCGTGTCCCGGAGGGTCTTCTCAACATCGTTCAGTTTGGCACGAATCTCTGGAAACGCACGCGCGCGAGAACGGAGAAAAACGTAAGCCCTTGTTTGACATAACTATAACAGAAAAATAAGTGTCCCTAGGTTTAATTTACGTATGACATAAAATGTGGGAAAAGAAAAAGTCAGGAGCTCCTCTACCGGGAAAATGGGGGGCAAGCAGAGCTTTGCCTGTGCCTGCCTAACCAACTACTTTTCTTTTATTGCGATAGCAATTATATGGACACTCTCGCCTGGTTTTTGCCATCAGTGTCACCGTCATGTCCCGTATATGTATATGTGTATATATAAATATTAGAGCTGTGCGAATAGCAAAATTTTGGGTGCGAAGCGAATTCGAATATTGAAGTGTGAGTGCGAATCGAATCGAATATTTTTCGAATATTTCTAGAATATTTTTCTAATACTTCGAAGCGAAATTGCAGAAAAAAAGTTGGAGAGGATTCCTAAGCATATTCATATGAGATAGCAAAATGAAAGTGTTTCTTTTCGCTAGGTTGAAGCGCAATGTAGAGGCCAAATTGTATTTACGTACATGATTTGGTGCAACCAAAGTGTTGCCGACAACGCTTTACATGTGATAGGCAAAGATGCCATTTCCTCAGCCTCTTTGAACTTCTGTGGAGGCTCTACTGATGTGGCGGACAAGGGTGTGCTCCCTTCAAGTCCGGAGTTCCAAATCTGCCTCGTAGACATCGATATATAATAACATCTGAAATTTTGGATGCTAAAAAGCTTCGGCGTCCAATTTTTCAAACTTCCTGCCCAAATTTCAGGTCCAAAACAGCATTAATTGAGCCCTCACCTCTGCCACATCTTTCATCTCCATGTTGGAACCAGCGTTTTCTTGAATTAATACACTTGCGACCGTAGCAGAGCTTGAAAGGCAGCTTTGCCGCAATGCGTGGGTGTGATCAGGTGAGGCATATCGAAAATCTAGGGACCACTTCTAATCGGACGTCGACTGTGTCTTGGCTACGTACGACCGTAACGGAGCTTGAAAGGCAGCTTTGCCACAATACGAGAGTGTAATGAGGTGAAGCATATTGAAAATCTGAAGGGGGCACTTTCTGTCTGACGTTGACTGTATTTGTTTTTGGAAAGTTCGAATAGTTGGAATAGTAAAATTCCAGTGCGAATTGAATCGAATAGCAAACACTATTCGAAAAATATTCGAAATTTCGAATATTCGCACACCCCTAATAAATATATAAAAGCCACAAAGACAAATAATTCAGAAATACTTTCCGACGCGTGGAATCGAATGGGCGACCTCTCGCTCCGCAGCGTTAGACGGCTAGGCCACAAAGAGTCTTTCAGCATGCTAACGGCGAGCTATTTATATACACTTTACTTCAGCGTGATTTCTTGCTCACCAGCGAGACGGCGCGAAGTGCGCGAGAGGTGCGCTTTAAAGGTCATCACCCCGCTCGTAGCGTTGCGCGCGCACCTCCGTGCACTCTGCCCTAATGGTTGTGGTCGCCTGTGTGCGCGCTTATCTTGTGTAGGGAGTAGGGGGGTTGTATGTCTTGTGCTTTCACCACGATGTCCGCACTGAAGTTACAGAGCGTATGAAGGCCACTTCGTTCGCTGCAGCGGCCGCGTTTGCGAAACGAGCACGCTGCGACACTTGATGGTTCGCGCTCGCCCTGTGTGTGTTCTTTTTGTGCTTGCGCTTGAGCGACGCGCTGGAAATTTTGAGCTGCTTTTCGTTCTTCACGTTACATACCAATTTGTTGCTATCGCATTCATTGCTTCGCCGCTGCAGCGAAACTGTGACTTTTTTCTTTCTTTCTATCACATTGTGCAATGCTCCCTCCTGACTTCTTCCTTCCTCCAAGCCGGGGACTAGACCTTCACCCACGTGCTTAGCAGCGCAACACTTCAGTTGCTAAAGGCAACAATGATGGTCATGTGTTCAGATCCAGGCAAAAATTAAATGTGGCAATGCGAAACGACACGTGACTTCAATAAAAGTTCAGAATGCCATATCTGAAATCGCTGATCACCGAAAAGCCCACGATCAAGAGAACATCAGTTATTGGAAAATGGCGCATACAAACACAAATGCGGCCAGCGCACCTTCGAGAGTCTCATTTCTGTGCACTTGATGGCGCTGCGACCAAAATCTGTAACTCATAACAAACTTCACTTGAAAAATGTGAAGAAATGAAAAATGTGCACAACACATAGTGCCTGCATTGCAGCACTTGTGTTATCTTGCCTCCTAAAAAAAAAAAAAGCCTCCTCTGTCCCAGTCTAAAGACTTCGCGCTATTGCTCTGACATTATGTCAAAATGGCCAGCACGAGAATAAAGCACTCACTCACCATCTGTTGCAGTGTTCACTTTCTGCATGATGTCTTTTCTCTTCTCTTCTGTGTCCAAGGCCTATAAATAAAAAGAAAAGAAAAACGAGAGAGAAAGAGAGGCATTAGCAAGTTCAGAAAAGAATGCATCCTAAGCTGAGGTTCATAACGTAATCACACTAGACCAATGGCCTTCCACATTGCAACTACTATATTGCCACAAATGCTTATTTCTTCATTTTTATGTGACTGGGCTTCGCCCACAAAAGAAGTGTTACCAGTGCTCCACTCAAGCCATGCCGCAATGCTTGGGAAACCTTCTCGATTGTATTAATTAGACTATTCTGATAAGATTGTGCGCATTATGCAAGTAGTTGAGTTCATTCTAGAGCTAACGCGAGTACCAGTGATAATGCTGGAATGTTCCACCGCTCATGCATAAAAGATGACACATTTCACCGATGATTAGATTATCAAAAACCGATATCTGTGCTTGCAGTTATCCTTGCACAGCGAGTGCTGCTTGTACTTTGAGTCTTTCTTTTTCTGGGCACAAGTTCGCCCAATGAAAAAAAAAGCTTCGTCATTATCGGCTTGAGTTTTGTGTCCTTCCCCATTGCAACCACGTGACAATATTAAACATGGGTCACCTCCTCGACACTTCATTCATGACTATCACATGCAGTGCCTATTTACTGGCTAAGCAGAGGAAGCTGATGTAGCAGAAGTGATGGCCCACTTCCCGAGGACGTTACTTAATGCCCCGCGGTTCACAGCTGCCGTAGCGGGAAACTTGTTCAAGCATCACAACACGCGTCACATTTTGTGAAAGACTACCTCTCGATGTAATTGATCAAAGTGATACGAAGCAATGCAGAATGCTTTTAAAGAAAGTGTTACAGAAATAAAAAAATACAACGAAACGAAGAACAGTAACAACACTAATTGCACTTTCTTGCTGCAAATGTATAGGGCTACTCAGGCAATAAGTTTTCCTTGATTTAGTGTCGATAATGACTAAGCAAAAAAAGAAAGAAAATGACAGAAAGGCCCTCAGCCCCCCCAAGTCTTCACTGCACGACTCTATACTTTGACAAGGTTCACATCCTACAGTGGACATCGACATCACAGACAACCACGACACAGCCTGCAACCAACACGAAAGAGTCAAAATGTTGCGAAATGCCCAACCAAATTTGATGAAAGTGTAACCAGTCTGTAGAAATGTTCACGAGACGACAGATGGAAAAAGAAAAAACGCTGCACACGCACCTTTTCAATTTCACCCTTGAGCTTGGACGGCTCCAGCTTGTCGATTTCGTTCTTGGCCTCTTCAATCTTGCTCAGATTCAACTGAAGTGAGAAATCGACAAATACTCGTGGAACAGGGCTGAACGAACAATGAGGCGAATCCATCAACACCCCCAACAACAATGCGTCGACTTCCCACTGCGACTCAAAGCAGACGAGCTTCAAGTCCTGAAACGGCTTTAAAAAATGCTCGCAAGAGTAGCCACGTGAGTAGTAGAAGTGGGGAGTCTCCGTGCTACTTGGGTTAATGTTGTAACGGGGCTAAAAATGCCCACGGTATAACGACGCAGCCTGTCCACACTTAAACAGAATGCGTTGGCAGGCTAGTTGGTGAGAATCCATATTGCTTTTTTTTTTAGCGCAAAAAACGACGTTTTTCGCGCTAAAAAAAAAAGCGCTGTGTTCCGTCTTCTTTCTTGTGGTGTCGTTTTTTGCGCTAAAAAAAAAAAAAAGCAGTCCACACTTCGTGGTGTGCACTCCAATGCTGTTGCTGCAATGAGCCCACGCTGAAATTTATAGTGCTAGAATTATACACAGCATAGAATTACATCAGCACGCTCGCGATCACACTGAAAGTAAGCCGTACATACAAAAGAAAAAAAAAAGAAAAAGTGCTCAACGTCCTGACGCACACTGACGAACGGACACAACTTCCTGCCCCCTTGTCATCCCCCCGTGTAGCTTTTAGCGCAATCGCTGGCCCGAAAGGAGAGAGAAAGCGCTTAAAGCGTGCGACAAATCCCTATACTCTAGTCGTACTTGACGTATTCTAAACATTTTTGTGGCAGTCGATTTCTGAGACAATAAACTGCTTTAAGGAACACTAAAGCGAAACAATCAATCAGTTTAGATGGATAAATTGTACTGTACTGTGGATAAATTGTACTGTAAGAACTCTAATGTCGTAAATTTCACCACCATAGTTTAATAGAGGAGACAATCGAGGTCAAAGTTTCATTTTTAAATTTTACACGAAAATCACCGCACATAATGTCATGGATTTCAAGGTGTATTTCTCGTACTTTGGCGATATGGGCTCAATGAAATTTCCTGAAACTTGGTATGCTAAGTCTCTGGAACCATCAGAGGACAACGTACTTCATTTTTACTGATTAGGAACTACATAGCACCTAGTAGATGCCATAAAAATCTATGATGTCACGACGTTGGGTGCGGAAATTTGAAGGTGGTGTCCCCACCCGCGAAATTTCCTTTTTGGACGTTTTCTTGTTTACCAAGCGCCTTTTCGGGGCAAACGAGGTGATTTTGGAATTGTGAAAGAGTAATTTAGTAATATGACAAAGATCTTTTTTCTCTTTACTGTCCATTTAATGACATCATTCAATGATTAATTGGAAAAGTGGTGCAGGGCCCCCTCAAGCTTGTCTAGATGTTTCCTGGTGGTGCTCAGAACGCCATTGAACCATTTTGTGCAATGGGTGGCTTCGTTTTCTCTTAATTTTTCGCTCCACTGAACTGCCAGCTTGCATGACATGGTCAACACACAAACATTTTATTTTTGTTACTATTTGCTTCAAAAAAAAAACATCCAGGATTCATTTATCTCTTTTGCGACCGAGGCATTTGTTCAACTGGCCATCCACGGGAATCTCAAAACTACATCAACACAATTAAAAAAAAGGAAAAATATCTAGCTTTTTTTTTTCTTTCGCGTCTCTGCAAAGTTTTAGGCCCTTAGCACAGGTGAAAAACAAGAATATGCACAAGTTTTTGCCTGCTGGATTCTTAAAACTCCAGATTTAGATTCATTTTTGTTAGGATTTGATAAAACGCATCATAAACAGTCCAAAAATGAGACAAACTCATCATGCGAAGCCCACTGATTTTGCTGTGTCACCAAGTTCCCTCTAAAACTCTGAGAAGCGCTATTGATGCATTAAATCGAGACAATAAAGATCTGCCTAGGCCTTAAAGGGGCACTGACACGAAAATTTTCAGTTGCTTTCTTGCGTCAAATGAAAGACCGAGCCCTCAAGAGCCTAGAAAATGTACTGCCAAGCGTGAGTGCACCCTGAAAAAGTAATTACAGTGCAACGGGGTTTATTGGCGACAAGTAGCACTTGAGAAGGAGGCTCGCGGACGCTGAAGGTGGGCGGCGAAAGCCAACACAAGAATCACAGTCCAAGCGCCAACAGCTCGCACTCGGCTCTTTCAGCCAAGATCGTGACCTACTGTGGCATATGATCTTCTTCCTTCCTACAACAGGATGTTTTTAAAAGCCATTTTTCATTCCTACTGTACCCTGACATCGCAACACGGTGCGAGCTTCTCGTCACGTGCTCGCGCAAGATGCCGTGACGTTTCCACGGCCGCTCCACACCATGGCTCCGTTAGTGACGCGCAAGCGGCCATTTTGGAAGTTTTGGTGCCTGATGTCATCATGAGCCAGACTGCAGCGTGAAGTCACCTGAATTAGTACTGTAGCCTGATGTCAAGCTAGTGCCGATGTCGGTAGGTGCACCATGGGAAAATTGACTTTATTTGCAAAATAAAATATATTATCAGCATTTGCTGAGCTTCACACTTGCTCAGAGCCGTCTCTGTATACAGGAGATCTGTGTGGCAGAGTAAACTCGCCTTCAAAAAAAAAGGTGTCAGTACCCCTTTAGGTTTGTGACCGACTATGCCTAAGTAATCTGGCTTTAGCACATTTTCGAGACAGCAGCTTGCAGATCTTCTATAGTAAGAGGGCAGAGAGTGTTCACATAGTACTTTCCGGGACAGCTTCCTGCTGCCCTCACAGCAGAGTAAGTGAAACACTGAGTCGTCAACTATATTAAGCGCGTAGCACTTTAGAGGCCCGGCTTGTCGGCCATCCTTGCTCGTTTATTCTAACCTGGTTTTGAGTATTGCTGGCTTTGTTTTAGGCCTGTATTGGCCACTTGATTTTGAGCGTGATCACGCTCACATACCTGCCAAGTTTGGAGAAACGGAATCCGGGAGATCTACTCAACGCGGGGGGGGGGGGGGGGGGGGGGGGGTACTGCGGCCACTGTCAGCGGGATTTTACGGTCGCCGCTGATCTGTACAGAGTCCAAACCGATAACATCGCTTACGCATCGTCTGTTTCACGTGCGAGTAAACGTGTGCTAGCGCTAGGGACGAACGCGGTTGAAGCAGAGATGAAATGACCCGGCCGTCACCGTCGCGCGAAGGGCACATGCGATAACATCACTCCGCATGCGAGGCCTGTCGTCGCTTGCTTACTAGTTATTTCATTGGGCAAGGGACAATAAGGGGCACCGTTGAGACGGGGACGGTCGCAAGCGCTGGCGGACACGCTATCTCGACAGACATCGGTAACAGCTACCCTTTTAAGTGCTGGGCTCTCCACTTAAAGCAGTAGTGACACAAAATTTTGAAGGCGAGATGACTTGTGGGATAGATTTGTGTGTACACAAACGCATCATCTACGAAATATTGACGGCTGATATAACCTATAACACATTTAGGATCAATTTTTAAATTGCGTGTAGCGCATCTGTACGCGAAACGTCCCACCTCGCGTCACCGTGACGCATGGGGCGCGCAATGCACTGTACGCGCGGGGCAGAGCTGGATTTCCGGGAGATTTTCCTATGACCCGTACAACCGGGAGAAACGTTCAAAATCCGGGAGTCTCCCGGGTAATCCGGGAGACTTGGCAGGTATGCGCTCAAAATCAAGTGGCCAATACAGGCCTAAAACAAAGCCAGCAATGCTCAAACCCAGGTTAGAATAAACGAACAAGGTCTAAAATAATACAATTAACAGAAATGACCAAGTAATAGCAATATTAACTAAAAATCACTATAAAGGCTTCGGAAACATTGCGGCTGACTCCTGCGCCGCCCAAGAGAGGGCGCCACCACTTCACCCAGCAAGCGATTGCTCCTTCCATCGGCGCCTTTGTCGCCCGTCTTCGAAAAATGGTGTCAGTACCCCTTTAAGCGTGTCCTAAACAACAACACAAGTGTAGTGCACTCTAGTAAAACAATGCTTAATCAACTCTCTTAGATAGATAGACAGTAATTTTTAATGGTATCCCCAGAGCTGTTAGCCTGGTTTATCGCCTCGCTTTCTACTCCAGGTGTCAGGCGATGACTGGTACATACTATGATCCCATATACATACAAGTAATACGTACAGTCACAAACACACATATACACAAAAGAGTCATTCATAAAGTAATTCAACTACAATCTTAAACAACCAAGCAAATGTTTCACACTCAAATAAAACGACTCCCAACTCAATTGCTACATCAGCCGGATGCAAACAGATAATACAGCCCTCTTGCCACGCTTCCACAAAACTGTATGACCAGCAATTCACGACCAGCAACGACCGGGCAAAGGCACTCTACGCAAACAGCTACTGTTCAACGTCTGCGCTTCCCGGCAATGAACGCACGAACAATAAGGTATGTACCAACGCCGTAAGGCAGAACGCTTCTGGGACAAAAATAGAGAAACAAAAGCCAGGAACAAGATAGCCCTAATCTGAAGATAAGCACCCTATGTCGTGGTCCCCATATTGCTGTGCCCAGTCACCTCGGCAAGCAATAAGCCACGATGGCCGGAGGGCATTATATATACCGTGTTTTCAGGAGCGGGAGCTCACACACAGAAGTAGATAAGGCACAACTGTGTGTGTGTGTATGTGCGCGTGAGTGCGGCTATTGAAGTGCTTCACTGCATTGTAAACAAATGCCAGCGGCCCCAGGTATCATAGAACAAAGAAACGCTAGAAAAAGAAAAGACAGATTTTCTGTGCTTGCGCACGTACGCGTTTCACACAATGGGACTGCTGAGAGTAGCTTTTCCACAACAGACCCAAGGACGTCACTCCCGGCATTGAAATAAACCCTGCTCAATATTCTCTACTGCTTTCAGCAGGGCAGCTGTGGAATATTTGTAGATGCCAGCCAAGATGTTATTAATTACTCTGGCGATGTAATGTTTCCAAGACTGTTCATATTTCTAATAATGCCTTTTCGAAGTCTATGAAAGCTACACCGTTGAATCCGGATATATACTCAACCTGAACGGGATCATAAAAGAGTTCTATATAAAGGTAATTCAATGATATTGTATTTTTAGATCGAAAATATATTTCAGGAGATTTTACAACTGTTCGATACATACAATAACTCTACATATGCTGGTTCGACTGTACAAAGGGCTTTGTCAGCAGATTTCTTGATTATCTCAATCATATGTCAGTTACAAAATGTAAAGAACAGTTGAGACAGAAAAGGTTCAAGTGGAGTTTCCAAGCACAGTCAATCTTTGTGACATACAGCATATGCAGAGTCGGCTGAGAAGCGTAAATATAGTAGTAACGATGCTGAGAAGAAGTCTACTTACATTATCAAACTTGAACTCCAGGTCCTTTTTGCTCTTGTCAATGTCGTCGCAGGTGGAGCCACCCTTGTTGTCCTTGCACTTCTTGTACGCCTCCTCAACGGATTTCTTGATGTTGTCAACCGACTTCTTTATTTCATCCATGAGGTCCTTCGCTTTTTTGGCTGTGTCTGTGATGCTGTTCACCTCCAAGCTCAGCTTTTCGACATCTGCAAAGTGCGGGATCGACCACTTGAGGACCAAAACGCAAGATGTACGCAAACCTAGGCGCTGCAACAAAGAAGCGGGCATTATAGGGAAGCTTTGGCTCCCACATCCCACCGTCACTGGTGCGGACGCCTCAATACGGTTAAAAAAAAAAAGAATTCTGGCCAGTTCTACGCTGAGAAAATGGTCGAACAACGAAGCTGTCGCCTCTTTCGTCAGGCATTACATGTTGCCTCCAAGTGTCAGCAAAGTTTTCACTAAGGATTGCTTAGTGCTCTTTTGTTCTTCATGTTTAGTTATGTGGATCCTGCACAACGATACCCTCTTTCACGGCCTCATACCTGCCAAGTTTGGAGAAACGGAATCCGGGAGATGTACTCAATGGGGGGGGGGGGGGATATAAAATATGCCGACCACGGGGGGAGGGTACTGAGATAGCAATTATATGGACACTGTCAGCGGGATTTTGCGGTCGCCGCTGATTTGTACAGAGTCCAAACCGATAACATCGCTTACGCATCGTCTGTTTCATGTGCGAGTAAAAGCGCGCTAGCGCTAGAGACGAACGCAGTTATTTCGTCGGGCAAGAGTGAGTGAGCGAACAGTTAAGCGTATCAAGGCTGAAGCTCTGCGGGCCCCACTTGCCTCCCCGAAGCGCAAGAAATTGAATTCCTCGGGCCAAACTCAGAAGCGCATCACCAGCAGGACGCGGCTGCAGCGCTACGACACGTTTGCGTTGGCAGCAGTGCGGCGGAAAGTGCACAGCTACTTCATGCGCAATGAAACTGAGTTGAACCTTTCTACCATTGTTAAAAAAAAAAAAGAAGAAGAATCCTTTCTACTACGTGGCCAGACAACATTGCTCATGTGGCCAGACAAAGCACTGGATGCGCGGAGCAAAACTGGATTTCCGGGAGATTTTTCTATGACCCGTACAACCAGGAGAAACGTTCAAAATCCGGAAGTCTCCCGGGTAATCCGGGAGACTTGGCACGTATGCGGCCTCGCCGGAATGCTACGGTAGCGTTCCAGTGCGGCCGTGGCCCATTCCACTCACCCAAAACGCATATTACTATCAAAGTTGCAAAGGAACGCAAGCAGCGTCATCATCACCATCATAATTTCGTTTTATTCCTTCATTCACTCCCCCCTCTGATCACGTGACCTGCGTGACGCCTACTACTACTACTACTACCGCTACTATAACAACTACTACTACTCCTACTGCTACTATTACAACTAAAACGATAATGGCACAGGGTAGACTAAGACAAATCAATAGGGCATCTAAAATTCAGGACAAGCTTTGAGACAGATCACAGTGAAAGTCTTGAGCGATTGGCTTTGATAACACGACGTGCTTTAAAGACCAACTCAAACGGAATTTCACTTTGGATACATTAAGAAAGAGTAGCGTATGCAATTGAAGAAATCCAGGCAAGGCCACATGGCTGGTAATGGCACATTTTCTTTTACGTTAGCAGCCTTTCAAACAGCGCCTAAGCAGAAGAGGCGTGCACTCGGTGGGTTGTGACGATGACATAGGCTCAGTCACAGAGCCTTCGAGATCGGAGCCCACCGATCTCCGAGGTCATGCCGAGTAGCTGCGCATTTTACACCATGCCCTTGTCGCACATCGCTCCTGGCAAATGACGGTGGCAGCACTTTCTTTTCCAGCTCCGGTGTCAAAAGCGGCCATTTCTGCCAGCTTTTTGCGCCACTTCCGCTCGTGTTCTAAACGTAAAATTTTGCATGATGAGGGCTGCTCCCTTTTTACGCGGTCTGAAACTAAGCTTTTAAGCAGCTTAAATTCTGTTGCTATATTCCTTTGAAAACATGTACATAAATACAGGCATAAAACTGTTCTAGCAATACGCCACAGTCTAAATATGGAGCTGTAGTCAGGAATAGGATAGAAAACCCCATGCCCATCGACACAAAGCCAATAGACACTAAGCTGTCTACCGCGGCAGATAGTTGCAACTTTTGACGGTGCTTACATAACAGCCTCGGTGATGCATCTGGTGGTGGCAAATAAGCAAATGCAACCGAGAGACTATCACACTACCGCAAGAAGAAGTGTGGGCTTACTTTCTGCCACCTGCTTGAGTTGGAAGGCCGGGGACTTTGTGATGATCGCAGAGACGTCGTCACCAACCTGGTGCGTGCAAACTAGAAAAAAAGTACATTAACTCCAGCTTCAGTCACTCAGTCAGTCAGACAGTCAGTCAGACAGTCAGTCAGACAGTCAGTCAGACAGTCATTCACTGTCACTTCCATCTGTTTCCGCAATCAGATAGAGCAGCACTAGATAGACAGTTTTGTTCAACCACTTTGAAAGCCCACAGCATTTCCCAAGTAAACATTAAACACTGCTGTTTTAGACACGCGTGCAATAGCCATGCTTGCTCGCTTCGAATCTTTCGTCACTTCTAGTGCCATGAATTTGAAACTAATTTGAAAAAAAATTTGAAAAGTAACTATAATTAATGTAGTGGGCGGAAGATTCTCGAGCATGACATGGCTGAAGGCAATGCAGAATATGACGTCCAAATTTCCACAGTTATGTCCAAGCAATGAATTTCTTGGACAATTAATTTTCCCCAAGTAATTAAGCATTGGCAGGAAAAAGTTTACTGGTATGTGCGAGCCTACCTCCGACAAAACACCTTTGGTTTGTAGCCCTTTCTTACAATCATCATGAGCTGGGCTAGCTGGTAAACACTGTATGTCAGAATTAATCATGAAGCAGGCAAAGTGAACAGGTCTCACCGTTCAGCCGCTGCTCGAACTCGGACTTGAACTCTCCGTAATTTTTCACGAGCAGATGGTCGACGTCCTGAAAGACAGGGTACCCATTGAAATGCATGACCTCGAGAATGTGCAGACATTACTGCACCACTTCCTTATCATCGACGTTGTACACAACAAAACGCATGCACTGGAATGGAAAATCACGCAAAGCTGCATCCTATGTTGTGAAAATTAGGCCAATTGGCCCAGTCCCACATAAGAGCCAACCATCGCCAAAGTGGCGGAAAAAATAAAAACGAGTGATGCTTTTTCCTACGAGGCCTGCAACAATATCATTAGCAATGGTTTTGCTTTTTTTTGTTGGTTTGTTGCTCAGGCACCTATAGATTCTTTGGTGCCTATGAGCTCCACAAATAGAATTATGTAGTGGTACTATCCATAAAAACAACTGCACAGCTTTTATCAGCCAGCTTAATTGTATCCTTGCAGCTTAACGATGCTTTAATGGCCTCATCCTCTTTAATACTCAGGTCATGATGAAACGGGAACTGGACTCGAGCAACTAGATTGCCGATGGAGGGGTCAGCAGGTTGTATTGCTTCCAGGCAACTGGTCACGTACAAACCTAAAAAAAATGACTATTCCACATTCTTGGACATGCGTTCATGTCTTTGAGACACAATGCGGCCCTCACGCAAGTCCGTATGGCATAATGACCAACAGCGCATGACAAATATGGCAGACCCTCGCAAAACGGAACTTGAACGGGCCAGGAAAATACGTTCCATTTAACAGGAGTTCCCTTTACCGAGAGATAAATAGGGGTGCAGAATTCAAATACGGAACCAATCATACTAGAGGCAGTTGCATTTAAACAGCAACTCCTTAAGAGATTTCCATTTACCGAGAGTCTGCTGTAATGAGCAGCAGAAAGCGCATGACGCTCACTCACGTCTTTGGTCCTGTTCACCACGAGCACAACGTCATGTGCTGAGTGCTCGATGCTGTCTGGAAGCTTGACCACCGCTGCCGGAACGAATGCGTTGGTCACGAATGCGCAGACCACTGCGAACCTGAAAGGAAAAAAAAAAAGGCCTTATAAACGTGGCCACATAGTGTTTTGACCAAATGCCCGAGTAACTACGTCTGTCCCGATATTAATGCCCAACTTTCGCATTTTATGTGTAATATACATTTTGCTTTGAGAAAACCATTCATTATTAATAAAACTGCTTTTATCTTCTAAAAAAAAAAGAAACAAAAGACAAGATCTATACTTTTAAAAGTCATGGGGTGATGTGCATTATGTGCACTGTATAAAACAAATACTAGTAGCCAACGATGACAAGGCAAGGTTAGATTAGACAGAATTAAATTACATTAGATTGGACTGATGGACACCCGCACGGACATACAAACACACACACAAGGACAAAAAGAAGTGTTAATTTTAAGGGCTCGTTTTCTTTGTTATACACAAGATTAATGAGCACTAACAGACAATAATGCCAAGGAAAGTACTGTATAGGGGATGTTTTTAGTAGTAAATGCAAGGCAAATGTGAAGAAAGAAAAGTGGACGAAAAGATAGCTTGCCGCGGGCAGGGACCGAACCTGCGACCTTTGAATAACGCGTCCGATGCTCTACCAACTGAGCTACTGCGGCAGCCATCCCCCCCCCGTCCACTTTATAGGGTATATATGTACAGGCTGTTTTACACTTAGGGGAAATCTCGGAGCGCGTGGCATCGTGATGCAGCCAGCGCTGCAACCACGCGCCGTCAGCAGCTCGCGCGTGTGCAGATGTACAACTCTACACCTTTGAAGCGTCTGCGCACGCGCGAGCTGCTGCCGGCGCGCGATTGCAGCGCTAATCGCATCGCGATGCCAGGCGCTCCGAGATTTCCCCTAAGTATGAAACAGCCTGTACATTTAAACGTGGGAGCGTCAGTCAGCGCCGCCAGTAGCCATGACGGCGAGTGTGGAACACTCTTTTTCTCCCTGTTGGCGTCACGTAGCACGTTAACTTATTACGAGCTGGCAGCTGACCAAGGACAAAAAGACAGATAGTGTGACATTCAACTTTGGATGAATATGGTAGCGTAACACTAGCAGAGACGTAGAATGAACATACAAGGACAAGCGCATACTCGCAACTGAAATTTTATTGAAAGAAAAAACACATAAATAGAAAAGTGCAGCACCCACTGCATATCACCTGAATTGACAAAATGCAATCTAACAGAAAATGACTACAACCATGAATTCTTCGCAAAGCAAGAAAGGAAGAACCACAGGTTCAAAAAGCAGAAACAAAACGTGGCTAAAGATAACAGATGACATTCCACATCAATGAAGGGACCAGGTGAGTCGGCATTATGATGGGCTGGAGATTTCTTTTTTAAATTACTTTGTGCGCTTCAAGAGAATGTGCACCCAAAGCTAAGAAAACAAAGTTTAAGTTTCTTTTTGCTTTCGCATTCAACTCTATCGAAATAAGACAAATACAGCTGAGATTCAAACTTGCGACTTTGCACTTGGCATAATAAGGCCACGACTTCAAATAGTGCAGCAAGTGACCATGAAAATGGATCGGGGGTAAAAAGGATGATTACGAGACACGGCTGCCCACACCTCTCCCTATTTGTTCTACAAACAGATTCATTAATACTACAGTGAAAAGAAAGCACAAAGGCTACAGGAAATGCAGGAATGACGGGACTACCCCACGATTCTCCCTTCGTGCACCGTTAAATGGGACGAGTGAATACCTACCACATACACTCGACAAATTTAACCGTTTTTCCAAAACAACTGGAGCACTGAGTGACCCACAGAGTGAATACCATTCAGGAGTGCAGATATCAGATCTAGCTGGTTCACTGCACTACAGTCGAACCGCGTTAAAACGAAGTAGTGCCGGCACCATAAATTAGCTCGTTATATCCAGTACCCGTAACAGTAGTGATAAAAACTGTCAGTCTTATGGACGCAAGAATACTAGCTGCAGCAGTACATTATTCAAGGCTTCAAACCCCCTGTAAACGAGCTAATATTTACATGTCTCCTTGCAGCATTGTCAAACTAAATAGACCGGTAAATCAAAAAGCAAAACTGCGACAGCACAAAGTTCGTTTCACAAATAAGGGCTGCGTAGATATTTATTTCAGGAAGGTTTTGGTTGTGAATTTGATGAAAAAAAATGTGCCTGCGAATTGTCTATCCATATTTATTTTGCTTTTTATGCTACCTGTAGAGTTTTCAGCCTTGTGCAAATGAAATATTTTTTCGTTACAACAGATATCGCGGCAGCTCTCGTATTTTCAGTTTCACCATTAAAGGAATAAAAGTCACTGAAATAAAGCGTGACCAACCTAAGTTCAATTTTAGTTTGCGATAACCGATAATTTGCTATATCAGTTTTCATTACAATAAGGTTCAACTGTAATTGAGGCCGCAGCGTTAAATTGACAGGGAAGGACAAGTAAGATGACAGGACGAGCATTATCAACTCCGGGAGTTCAGAACTGGCGCATGTCCTGTCATCTTTCTCATCCCCATCATTTCGGCATTATGGCCTCAATTAGCAAGCACCGTCTGCATCGGCCAAAAGCTTTCGTTCTCCTAATGCAAAACGTTGACTCACAGCAGCACAACGGCGAGAATGAAGAGGAGCACACCCCGCCAGCCGCGCTTGGTCGCGTCTCCCTTTCCTTCAGGCACGTTCTCGGCACCACCGCACCTCTTGCAGCAGCAGCGGCAGCACAGGACCAACACGCCGACGAACGGCACGATCAGCGCCAGGGCCAGCCCCACGGCCACCAGGACGAGTAGGCCCATGAACATGTGGGGAAGCTGAAGAGCGGACGACGCAACTCTCTGTCTTAAAAGGGTGGTAGCGGTTTCAATAGGGTTTCCTACAATATCTGCTACAGGGAAGTTAAAGGTACCGACAACCAATTTTTATGGTACACTCAAACCTCGACATAACGAACTCTGATATAACGAATTATAGTTAATAACGAAGTAGATTAGGAATATTCTTGTCACAGATACAGTGTTATAAATAAACGTTTATAACGAGTTTTCGGATATAACGACGTTATTTTCTTCGTAGATGTGACTTTGTTATAACGAGGTTTGAGTGTACCTGTTTTCTTTCGCGCAATGGAAAGCTCACCTGTCTGAGTGTCAATCATGGAATGGTAACGCGGAAAACGCCGTGAAACATTTATGATGCATTCTTTTTTCTATCTGCGGCAACTATGAAGTTATATACACACAACACATGCTGCCAACAGTGGGAGGTGAGCGCGAGAGCAGTTTGTGTTTGTGTGTGGCGGTTTACTGCGCATGCATGCACATCGCGCGCATGCGCCGTGGCTGGATATGTTCTACTAGTTTCTGTGAAGGCAGTGCCGCTTCTCGGTGTGCAACTCCTTTTAGCTCATAATCAAAACTGAAGAGAACGAGGGTGAATAATTATATACATACTCTAATTATGAGCCCTCGTTCTGGTGTGCATGAAAGCATCAGACTACATACAGCAAAATGGACGACTCCATAACCCAGTCGCAAGGCTCTTCCGCTAGGCCGCGTAACATACTGGTTTCTTGTCTCTTAAATGCGACTTAAGAATATAATTCGTACACAGATCGCAAAAAGGATGCTTGAATCTGTCACTATAATTCCTGGTCCTTTCATTTCTACAAGGATCTAATTACACACCCTGGCCAGTTGTCGGTCCCTTTAATGAAAACCAACAAATACTGAAGCCAAGGAAGGTTAAAATGGCTGATTGGGCGAGTTGGTGATTCATGATACTTAGAAATTCGAGCGCGTAACTTATACAGGGACTTAGGAGTGCTTGTCCTTGTCTTTCTAAGTCCCTGTATAAGTTATGCGCTCGTATTTCTAAGTACCAAGGAAGGGTGTAGGAGACAATTTGTAGCTTTCAACTGCAGTACAGTAATTATGGCATAAATGGAAAGGAATTAAAAGTGGATGAAAAATCAACTCGCCGCAGGTAGGGACTGGACCTACAACCCTCGGATAATGAGTCCGATGCCCTACCAATTGAGCTGCCGTGGCGGTCGCTTTCCCATCCACTTTATCGGGTATTTAATGTTTGTTTAATCCTAGGAGTGTTAGCCAGCGCCGCTCACAGTCATGAGAGCGAGCAGTGTTGCTAGCGCTTCCTTAGCTTCATTTCATTGCCTGCTGGTTTTATTAGGTTGTGTCTAACAAGGAAACGAGGCCTCGATCAATGCCTCCCCTTTCCTTCATTACTATAGGGAACTGTGGCACTGCGATCGTTCAGCCACCATGGGAATGATGGGTAGTACGCGGATTTGCCTAGTCTTCATGCTTGCGGTTTCTAACGCACTCGTGATTTTGTATTCTGTTGTGTTTTGGCTTTGCTTGTGTTTCGGATAAAAGCATGGATCACTGTGAACCTCATGAGCCAATTTAAACTGGTCAGCCTAAAAGGGTTAAGGTGGTGAATTGGGACTGCTGAACTTCTGCTGAACTTCATCTTGTGACAAAGCGGCCACCGGCCACACGGAGCCGAAAGAACGAGGCTTAGGCAAATCCGTAACCACTTGCCCATGCGTTGACAATTCCAAGCGTTTACCCACCTCCTTCCACCGCGTCAGGATGATAGAGATGGGATCCTTGAAAAGCTGGTCATCTTCGAGAAGTCCTGAAAGCCAAAAAAAAAAAGGCAGTCACAGGGTCAGTCCATATATCGTACTTGCAAAAAGGAACTGCGCTACTAAAGTGTTTGAAGCTGGTATTTGAAACTGCACATACATAAACAGCTATTCACAGGCGGCAAATGTGGCAAATTTATTGTTCCCGATATGATATGTTTGTCAGCTAGCAGCTAGCACAACTGTCTTTTACAGGTAAAGGGCAGGCGCATCGCGGTTTTGTGGGCGGAGCTGAGATGTTTTTCTTAGATTGTAACCGAGTATAGCTTCGCCCGATCACGGTGCCCGAGAGAAAGTGCTCACCTTTCGGAAGTCCCGGCTCAGCAACGACGTACGCGAAGTGCGTCACTATGCTGTACAGGTGGTCCATTCCGCTTGCTTCTGGCATTCGGACTGACTGGAAGTCGTAGGTGCTCGAGTCAACCGACGAGAAGTTGATGTTGACCGGGCTGAGGCAGCCTGGGAGGAGGTTGGCAGGTTGCAACGAATGTGGAAAGCAAATTAGCGGTGCTACTTCTGGGGCTGTGAATCTTAGGAATTTTTTTTAAAAAACTGGAGGTGACCCTAATACTCAACACAAGTGTCTGGTAGTGGCACTCGCGCGCCGGCATTCGCGTTGTCTGGTGTATTCTTCGGGTTAATTTTGCGTTTTACCGCGCTGCTGAAGCGGATCTCAGAGGACCCGCAGAAAGAAGTGCATGGTTGAGATCTGCTCTGCCAGGTGGTGCTACGATTACAGCTGCTCCCGAGAAGACCGTCTGCTCTTTTCAACGAACTCATTCAGTTTATTTTCATTAATTATCCTGACAGTTAATTGGTCTTTATCTGAAGTAAGCATATGCTCAGATCTCCCATGTATCCAATACAACACCCAACTTGAGCCAGAACCTTCAAACCAGTTTATTTTCTAGAAGACATTTTCTGAATATTCGGGAAAGAGGAAGTAAGCGTCGGTGCTGCTTGTGCCACTAAAATTACGCTACTCTTGTAGCCAGGAAAACAACTAAAAATCGCTTTTTTATACAAGATGTCCGTGTTTATTTTAAAAGTTTGCACAAAGGGACATCAAAAGAACCGGTGTGGACAAAGGGAAGTCCAACCACTGCCTCTCCTGAAAATTTTTGTGCCATAATATGTAGAATACAACACACATTCCTCACGAAATATGTGTAAATTTAGGGCAAAGTAATGCATATCCTATAGTTTTCACCGCCTGCAAATCATGTCCCATTGGTATAATGTTGACTTGTACACTTACATCTGAGCAAACATCACATTCTGTGGCCAGATTCTTAGCCACGTGGCGAGGTTACATTGATGAATCGCACATAAAAGTTGTTACACTTGCAGATTTGATGTCACGTTTCAATCTGTAAGCACTGTACAAGGGGCGCGGAAGTTTGCAAGTGTTGTGTAGTAAACAACTGCTACACAATGCAGTAACCCAAGGGATGGCGACGTAATGGTACAGTCGTCAGCAAAATTAATATGAACACTTCGCAGCCTGGCCTGAATCGGCTTGGATTGACACCAGCAGCGTGAAATGTTGGCCGATATGTTTTTGCGGCGGCTGACGATAGCTGGAGCACAGCTTGATTGGACTCGTCGACTTATCTTTCGCTTAAGCCTGATTGGCAAGGAAAGTGTGCTCACTATCGACAGCCCCAGCTATAGTCAGCCACCGCAAATATCACGACCAATACTTTGCGGCGCTGGCGTTGGTATAAACCGGTCCAGACCAGGTGGCGGGGCATTCGTATTCAGCGTGCTGTCGGCTGTACTTTTGCGTCTGGTGGTTCAACCAACTACTCGCTTTCACTCGCGCAAACTTTTCAACATAATGAGCTTACACCTCCACGCGCTGAAATGAACTCACCATTATCGGAATCGGACTGGGACCTAGCAACGGGTAGCACCGCTGCCGCCGCCGCCAAGGCAATGGCGAGGAACACGTTTGGCCACATTTTGGCAGTTAGTATGGCGCAGTCATCCAGAAATCAGGTGCTGCAAATGTGGCGGACTCTTCTGCCACTTTGTGTCCACTTGGGAACAGAGGGGGAGTCCTGCACAGGCATGAAACAACATTTGAATGTTAAAAGGGCCATGACATGGTCACCCAACCAACAATTGGCGGTTTTCAGCGAAAGATAAAAGTAGAGGACCTGCTAGACCTACACATGAATGGAAAATGGACTGTAAAATAATATTTCAGTCCAAAATAAACCCTAGAAGTAGTCGGCTATAAACCATGCCCACCGGCGGCAACCGCCATGTGTGACGTCATGTGCCGCATGGAGCTGAGCCGTCATCGTCTTCTATCGGAGTTTCAGCCATTGCAAACCGTTCAATTTCAATGCCAAGCTGAACAAATCCGAAATAGGTCAGCTGCATGCCCATCTGAGCATGGAACTAAATTGTGTGCCATAATGCACACTCTCGCACAGCAAGCACCTTGTTACATCACGGCTCGCGAGTGCAGCAGTGTTGCCCGACTCCCAGGCCGCTCACGTCCGAACGCACAAGGATTAACCCACATAACTAATCAAGAGTATGATAAAAAATTGGTTGTCATGGCCCCTTTAACATGACATACATACCTATCCAGCATACATACAACACGACATACCTAGCACAGATATGCACACTGGTAGGAGAGTCATATAAGCCATGCCTCCCCCACCACTAGTGGTCCAAAAGAACGGGGGGGGGGGGGCACAAATGTAGACTTGTAACCTTTGTTACTTTGAAGCAACGCATGAAAGCTCATATATCCAAGTTGAAAAGACAAACAAAGACCATCGAAAATGTTAAGGGGCCCCTACACCACCCACAGGTCAAGATTTAGTTGTGGTGTTGCAGTCGTGCACAAGTCTACAACGAACACGTAGCTAGGAGAATTTTTGGAAATGGTGCCGTAACAGTGGAGTTACACGCGTTTGATGATAAAAATGCGGGCCTCGCTCGTTTGTTCTTTCCTTCACTATGCTCCATTCGTTGGCTTGTTTCTCCTCCTGGCTGAGTGTTCCTCCTCACCGCGCGAGGAGGATAAGCAGGGAGTGCACGTACCTGCAGGCAAACAAACACGTTCTTTCTGCTGCTGACATGACCAGATTCTCCTGGTGACGTCACGAACAACTCCAGGGATACCAAAAAGCCCAGAGAGGAGCACGGGATTGTTTCTTTATTTTGTGGCGCACCAACGGCACATAGCGCTGCTGCGTTTGGCACTGCTGATCATGGAGACACTCTGAACTCAATGCGCCCATTCACTTGAAATGTTAAAAAAATATCAGAGGTGGTTTAGGGGCCCTTTAAGAAAGCACTTGACAACTATACATTTCCTGTGTACAGTGTTTCATCCACGATAAAATACGCAGATTGAAATCCATGTTTCACTGGGAGTAAATCATAGTTTGTGGAATATATATATATATATATATATATATATATATATATATATATATATGTGTGTGTGTGTGTGTGTGTGTGTTTTTGAGAGACGCACCAAAGGCAGGAATGTAGTGGGCGGTGTTCTACTAACCACATCAATGCCTGCATTTATGCCATAATATGCGGCGACCAGAACAGTTAATGCCACATGTACAAGTGTTACGCCATAAACACAAGCGTCCATGCTGTCGGTAGAGCGTTCTAGAGGATTTCCAGCTTGCAAACTAGAACCTTCAGTTTTCTTTTTCAATTTGTTGAATGCATTATTTCATTTTTCATTGGTTATATTTCATCTTCTCACTTCTTTATTTTTATTTTCTGTTTCTTTAATGCGAAGATGGTCTGTAGATAATTCACACGATTCTTACATGCTTTTCACTCATGAAGTATCTTGTAACACCTTAGGTGTTATAAAAGAATTTACACCTGATTCTTACATGCTTTTCCCTCATGAAGTGTCTTGTAACACTTTAGGCATTATAAAAGAAAGAGAATAGCAACACAACAATCCATTGTACAGAATTTAGTTTCTCACAATTTTAAGTATTCTTCCACGACACGTTTTTAAAATAAGCATCTCTTCCCTTTCTAGTATGCAATCAGTCAGAGGACAACACAACTAATCTCATGTCATACAGCAAGCCAGGAGATAGCCCGTAATGTTATCTATGAAGCTACAGTGAAACCATCTGGTTTCAAGGGCTGCACAGTACCCTCTGGCATCTCAACCACCACTTAGCAGCTGCCATGCGAGTACATAATCTTGGTGATACCAACGTAGCCAACAAGCAGCACCCTGTGCAAGCTGATGGCCTGAAAACACACGTTGCTATCGATATCGCAAGTACAGCTTGGGACTCTGGCCTGCTGTACCTCATCGATAACGTGAAGGAAACACATCTGGCTCTGAGATGGACTTGTTTTCTTCTTGTATGTTGAGACCCCTCGTACAGTACATTACACAATGGCTCAAGGTCCCCTCTAAGCCAATGACCAAGTTAATTACTGGATCACTGTAGTTAGGCACAAAATATTAAGTCAGATTCCTGTGGAACTATGAGATTGGTTTTGTTATATATTTTACCGCAAGTTTGAGAAAAGCTATACGAATTTGATGTAGGCTGTTGTGTTGTCACGGACAACGAAAAGCAACCATGCAACCATGAAGCGCAAGATTTTCAAAAACTGCGAAATGATGTTAAAAAAATTGCAGTAAAAGCATGCCAGCCCACTGCACAATGTTGCCTCTTCTCTCTGTTCTGGCAAAAAAAAAAGAAAATTTCTACGCCATCTCAAATACAAGGAGATGGTCACTTTTTCCACGAGCACGGATATAAGCGATGCAGCTAGCATTATTTTTGGGCAGGGGGTAGGGGGTGTCACATCCTTGACTTGGCGGGGGTGCTGGGCAGGTGCTGGCATATTGCATCAATTTATTACATGTATTCCACGTCGAATAGAAGTTTCAAATAGGAGGGGCCATTTGCTTGTTGTGCGACAGGCCATGTGCATGGGGGTCCACTTCTGGCATCTAACGTGGACATTTGGCCAACAAAAAAAGTTTACTTATTTTTTTTTAATGTTCATAACATTCAATTCTGTAAAGAATTGAGTTTTGTAGAAACTATTCTGTGGTGCCACCTTGAGTCGCGTGAAGTGAACTGTGACAGCACAGGTTATCGAATTGCTTAGCTTGCTGTGCATCCTAAATTCACATTCATAGAAAAACAGACAAATTAGTTTTCAAATAGTTTATGTCTGAAACTTAAATATCAGCTTGTATACCTTCATCTGCCCCTTCTAATATTCTAAACGTGTCTTATGCTCTGCTCGTCAAGAATTGATACGTCTATAATACATTTTTGTTTAGATCTACTGTCCACAGTAAGACCGTCAGTATTCCAAAGGTATTTGCAGCTGCGAAGCCTGTTGATGCCCAGCAAAGAGAGCTAGAATTGCTGTTAGATCAACTCAATCATAAAGGCTATTAAGAACTGCTCTTATTTTTTTAATGGGCAGTACGTGGCGGCGCATTTGTATCTCCCACGCTGCAACAGTCCAAGAGGACTCGCAGTGCTAGAAGCAAACATTCTAAAACAACAAAGGCACCAAAAAATGTAACAACGTCTGACTTATGTTTGTCATCCAACTGACGCAGCACATAAACACTTGCATCACTCCGTTCTACGTTGTTGTGCTGTTGGCGCGGTGCCTGCACTTCCCCCTTGCAGCTGTTCGAAGGATAACCAAACAAAAGGACGCAAAACAATAAAAGTGACAAGAGGTACTACATCACTGTCTCCTTAACTGCTGTCATGCATCCATTAAAGTACGTCAAATTCAAACGACCTTAGCCACCGTAGTGATAAACAACACTGCGCTGCAGAAGCCCTCTTAACAAATTTTTTTTTTACAGGACCACAAGAAAGGAACCCAGTAGCTGGGAAACGTATCAGGCGAACATGTGGTTAAAATCTGGGAAGAAGTTCTGCTAAGTAATAAAACGTACGCCTTGCGCGCAGCTCTACTTCAGAAGATAATTATTCGCCAGTTTATGGCTTCAGAAGTCCTCAATGGCAGTTTCACGTTTCTATCACACCTCTGCCATAACCGGACACCTTTCGAGCACTTGGAAGGCCCTGTCGCAGCCCACATGAACACGCTCACTGATGTACCTCCTCAACACATACAGCACAGCAACAACTCGCAACACACAAGGCAGGAACACTGCGGGAACAATGTGTGGAAAGGGGATTCTAATACATAGGTGTCTTTAGATTGTTTGCTTAGACCGGACGCCAGATATGGGAAACCTGAGAAAACATATAAGTGAGGAATGTATAAGCGGGGTTCTGCACTACATGTGAAGCCTGATGACAGATGATTTTATGTCCCACTGGATATCTACTCTAATCTTTAAGTCAGCTCACGACATGGCTGCAGCCGCTGTACAGCACTCGTAGATTGAAACGCGAAAATTTAAGGCTCGGTATTGCATGTACTTTAGTTTCCAGCCTCTACAGTTCACGTTGTATCGGCGTAACTTCGACTCGAGCACTTACATGAGAGCCAGCATTACCTCTAGCGGCCAGATTTGCAACGACATGACATGCTAACCATGAGTGCTTGCCCATAGCACTCATTATACAAAAAAAATGTTGCATTTGAATCTGAGTACTGTACGACGTCAGTTCATCTGACGTCGTACAGCACTGATTTTTCGTCGTTGTACAGACAGATGTTTTTGTCTGTATAATATAACATCTGCATAAAGTTGGCACTCGGAATGCTTGCCACGAATGGGTCATGCGAGTGTTCCCTTTTGTTCATTTCCTTATACAGTCTAACCCAGATATATCGAATCCTAAGGGGATCACAAAAAGTTCTTATATATAGGTGATTCGATATATAAAATATTTCATACATTGAAAATATATTCAAGGAGATTTTACAACAGTTTGATATACACAATAATTCGTTACATGTGGGCTTGATATATCAGGGTTCGACTGTACAAAATCACGTTGTGCAAGTTCGCTTTAACACGCAATACTTGTAGAAATGTCGCTCCTTTGACAGTATTTTATTGCATGTATGCTCTTGTACGGACTAGTGACCTAACTTTAGGCTTTACAGCTGCTTTACAGCTGTTGGCAGGCACTCAAGTAAACAACAAAGATAAAAAGGTATTTCATGAGCGACCGAATCTGAAATGTCCCCACAATCTGCCTTTGTCGTAATGCACACGGGGGATCGAATGCTCGACCTCAAAGCAGAGCCTCGCCGAGCTACTTAAGTGGACCGCAGTTAATGATGCCATCTCCCATATCTTCCATTGTTCAAACCTCCGTCGCATTCCCAGACGTCTATCATAGCGTGAGGTAAAAAAAAAAACAGCCGATACGTATGCTTTGTCCTGAACGTTAACCTCATTAACCTGCTCAAGCCCGTGTTGCTCTGCACGTAATGCACTTACTGTGACACACAGGCCGCTCCTTTTCTCGAGTGGGCAAATACAAGCCTCGATATACTTATCATTAATAATGGTCCACTGTCAAGTAGCTATACAATCACCTAACTTTGCGCCGTGCGCTGTGATGATGAGATAGTGGAACAGATAGCGTAACGACAATGGTAGATTCAGTGGAAATGTTTCTTACCAAGAATAACGGCATTCTGATTATTGATGTGCCCCTCACCAACTACATATCCTCTTTCCAATATTAGCATGCGAGCGTAAAAGCTTGAGTGAGTTAACGTGCTGTGCAATAAAATATTGAAGGAGAGGAGGGGACAGGCAGAGAGTGGATTTTATTTTGTTATAACACATGCTTACATTAAATTTCCAGACTATCTGAATCACAGAAAACACTTTTCTCTGCAACACTCATTTAATGTTTATCTGATGCGTGAAAATGTTGGTTATTACTTTAAAAAAAAATAATGAAAGGAAGGTTAAACACTATGTCTTTCGAATTTCATGCCCAAGCTGCTGTGACAGTACATTAGAGGTACAGCTTTGCTTTGAGTCGTTAAACTTTGAGTCGATAACTGAAGGAGGCACTGGATACGGGCACGTTGGTTGGTCATTGCCTAAGCAGAATACGTAGCGCAGAAACGAACACAGGACAAGAAGACAAGTAGTGTTCATTTCGTCGTATTCTTGTCCCGTGTTCGTTTCTGCTATGTATTCTGCTTAGGCAATAACTGAAGGCACTGATAAGTTGCGGCAATTGAAAGACAGAAGTAAAACAAGAGCACCGCTGCTCACCTTGCAGGCTACAATTCACTAATTGCAAAGAAACATCCCAGCGGACACCAAACCAGAAATCATAGACGCATTCCTCACAGCTAAGTGCCGGCACGTGAGACTTAGGGGGAAAAAGCGATTGCAGATCCAAAAAGCTCCCACACGCAATGCACCGGCAAGCGAGTGAGCTCAGAGAATTCGGATGGGGAGATATAAACCTCCACGCGACGGCGCAGCCTATCATCGTGCCTCTCAACAGTGATATTGCTTCAACCGTCTCGAAGGTAATACGCACGTCACGCCGCTCTTCGGGCACAAAGTGCAACGAAAAGCAAACGAAACACACGAAGTGGTGAAATAAGGATCGAGATTAGAAGGTGTAGGCTGTAGGCTGCGCGAAAGGTCACGGAAGTGGCTGATAACGTACGCGACTGTGCTGCCCACGAAGTGGGAGAGGTGGGAAGGTCTCCAGATGCAGCGTAGAACAGCAAACCAGCGAGCACTGGCACCAGAGACTACGAGGACACAAGGAAGTTCACGTGTGAAGCTTATCATCCCCACTGACCTACAACCCCCTTCTCGCAATAACACTGATTATGTAGAGTACTTAAGAGGGGGCTTTAACCAAAGGACAACTCACATATGTGTACAACGCACATTATAGTAATCATCATGAGCCAGTTATGTCTGCAGTGGGATGAGGGCTTCGTCCAATGTCTTTTTTATTGACCCCATGTTTCACAACTTGATTCCATCTTGTTATCATCACACCACTTAACTTTCTGCCAACCTCGACTACGATTCCCATCCCTTCGCACACCCAGTGCGCTGCTATGATTGACCATCGGTTGCATGTTCTAAACGTTACGTTACCTACCCAGGTCCATTTTTTTTTTGTTGCGATAGCAATTATACCGACACTCCAGGCGCATTTTTGCGTCGGCGTGATGTTCCATTATAAAGTCCAAATCGATAACATTGCTCCACGCGTCGTTGCACACCACTTGTGAAACTTATGACCGTTACAAATGTTTTGAAAAAGTCCAACCTGCAAGCTTGTTGTGCATTTGAGAATAAACATACGTTCAAGAAGTTCTGTTAGTTACACACATTTCAATTCGTGCACTCTAGCGAACTGTGACAAATATGTTTAACAGCGAAGCTGCTTAGCAAACAGGGCTTGTTGCTGAGCTAGTTGGTTCATTACATGAGTTAAAACTGGTATGGCACAAAGAAGATGGGGACAAAGCAAAGACACGAACTGACAGACACGGGTGCCAACTTCCAACTGTTTATTATCAGAAACCATGACGGTTTATATAGGCTGCTGAACAAGGTAATCCCATAACAGAAATAGAAACATGGCAGAACTAACAATTCATCATGACCACTAAAACAGAGTCAAGGCATGTGCCGGAAACTGCACTACCGCGAACTGCGAAAACAAAAGTTTAGCAAATCGTTCCTTGTCCAACGAATAAAATAACTATCATCACCTTAAACAGGTTTGTGCCACAGAAATTGGGTAAATCCCACAACTCACTACTGGTTCACTAAAAATGAAGGCAACAGTTAGCCCAATGGCTGCGAAATGAAGGCGGCGAGCCGAAGACCCCGAGTATGTACAACGAGAGAATTTAGGGAACGGGAAAGGCAACGGCGGCTGTGAGAAGACCCCGAAGCGATGGAAAGCCTACGCCAACGACGACGTGACCGTAGATCTATAAGTGCGAATGCTTGGTTTCAGAGCAAGTTTCTGTCTCTGGAGTTTGGACAACTCTGTCGTGTCTGCGACTGGCTGTGGTTTAACTCGAAACTCTGTGCGCCGAGAATAAACGTAGAAACAACCTAGCATCACCTAGCTAAAGCCTAGCAACGACCTAGAAGCACCCTAGAAACACCCTGCATCCCCTAGCTAAGGCCTAGAAAGAACCTAGAAGCAACCAGATTGATATTCAGAATCGTCCAGTTTCGCTGTTTCAAGCCTTGTGCAGCTTAGTGAAAGCTTCACCAATTTTTTCGTCAAGGAGTTAGAGGTGTGAGGCTTACACTTCAGTTTTTCTTTTAACGTTGATATGTACAGCATGCCATAGTAAAATAAACCATGTCTAAACCTGGAAAGCTGCTTTACACAATTGACGGATCTCTCTTCTTCTTTTTCTTTTCAATGTAACAAACTTCCTGAAGTTTGTTCACAAATCTGTCTGTTCAGCATACTGCCAACAGGCGACCAGGAAACGCTTGATAGCTACTAGTGCCAAGATATCAGTGACTGTAAGAACAACAAATGCCACGCCATGGCCACAATTGAGTAAAGAAAGCTCAATACACCTGCTCTAGTTTCCACCAGCGTATGCGAGCCTTATCACACTCATGGCAGCATGATTAAAGGGACACCAAAGTAAAACAATGAATTGGTTTACATTGATAAATTACACTCTGAGAACTCTATTGTAATTAATTTCACCATCACAGGTTAATTAATTGAGGAAAAAATCGTGGCCAAGGTTCACGCCGATAACTCTGCGCGTGACATCACAGACTTCAAAGCGCATTTTTTGTATTTTGGTAACATTGGACCAACGAATTTCCTGGAACTTGATATGTCAAGTCTATGGCTCCATCGGAGGACAATGTACTTCATTTTTACCGATTAGAAACTACGTAGGACCTAGTAGACGCCGTCAAAATCTATGACATTGCGGCGACTGGTGCGGGAACTGCAAGATGGCGTTGCCACCCGCATTTTCTTTCTTTGCACGTTTTTCCGCTTACAAAGCATCTTGGTGCGGCAAGCGTGGCGATTTTGGAATTGTGAAAGCCTAATTTACTAATATAAGAAAAATCTTTTTTTTTTCTTTAGTGTCCCTTAAACTATCTTAGCTGACTGCAGGCTACATGCTTGCATGTACCCTTTCACAAACACACTCTGTGTACTTATGCATAAGTTTCAGGGGTAAAGGCTTTCCCTTAGTGTAAATTCGGAGACATGTGGACATGCATAACACACCAGTTGCAATGAAGACACTTGCCATATAAGCAGGCCACAGAATTTGTTTACAAAGCTAGGTAACAGAAACAGAGGCAGACAGGAGAGCTACAGCAGCGTACACATGTGAAAGTATTTATAATAATCTATCGAGATGCGACGCGGACGAAAACGTAGCACTGAGGCATACAAGCAACGTACCTACACCTGTTTAACACGGTAAAATGTCCAGGATGAATTACCTGCACCATGCACAGCTCTTGCGCATACTGACACATGCTGACACTGAAAGGTTGCAGTTACAGTCAGCACAGCCACAGTTCTTATCTGTTCAGCATTTCCTGTACCCTGCCCCTACTGACGTATACTTATGCAAACATCTAGGCGCGAAGCAGAACACTGTACACAGGACGGGCGCCAGTGTTCTTTGTCCTCATCTGCCTAGATTTTTGTGCAAGTAGGAGTGATCAACTAGCCCCAACCAAAGCTTTGCTGACATATACATTCCTCGATTGTGATGTTATGAGGTGCTACCGTTTCTGTCATGTTACTCTAACATTAACGTTCTGATAAAGTTAGCACTATAAGGCACTTGTAACTTAAACTTTTTCACGTACCATCAGCATCATGCGTAAAGGCCCGCCAACAGCCAAATCTTGTTTGTGGCTTTTATGTTTCAAACGAGTAAGTCTGTACCTGACGATCATGAAAATGAATAATAAATGTCCTAACGTCGCGTATAATTCCATCACTTCAGAACACCTACCTAAAATTGTAAGACACCGGCGCCACACAGCAGTGGAGCAACGTAATTAAGATCACGTGCACTCAGTATTTGGTAATGGTGAAAGCACGCTTTTTTAATTAAGGCTCCATGTGCAATCGGTATGGCTAGAGCCCTATCAGCCAAGCGTTTGCAAACCAGGACTGACACTCCTTCCCGTGATAAGGACTTGTCACAATGTACAAAATTTCTGCTAGTATAGACGTCCGTGTTAATTAAAAGACATTGATAGCAACTTTGCTGTGCAACAGAGCTTCGTCATACATAAGAGATATGCTAGCTGACGCAAGCCTCCCTCGCAGAAAGCATTACACACCCTAATGAGTTGCAACAAAGGTCATCAGTGTTGAATGGCATTAAGCTGAATGCCATTAAGCTACGCAGATGAGACACTAATCTAATAATATTGACCATAACATCATTAAGTAATCAGTCCTCTTGCTTATGTGGCAACGATAACAGACAACTATGTGCACCCCCTTCCTCCAGTTCCTGTGCATGTTGTACTAATCTAACAAAATCGTAACTTTGGGGGATTTTTAAGGGCTCATTTTTTTGTTTCTTACTCACAACGTTAATTAGAACTAACAGACAATCAAGCCAAGGAAAGTAGAGGAGATGCAAAAATTTGTAGTAATTATGATATAAATGTTTATATACATATATGTTTATATATACATAAATTTCTCATAATTACTACAAATAACATCCCCTATACTTTCCTTGGCTTGATTGTCGGTTAGTTCTAATTAAATCATACTTTGAAGCATTAGTCAATTTATTTCCTGCTTACATGGCAGATATGCCAGTCCCAATGAAAAAATTTTTCCAAGCAACTGTTCACTTAATCTGTACCTCTGTTTCCCATCCCTGTTAAGAAAATGTTTAAGAAAGTTAGACAGTCACTTTAATTAACTAAACTATTTACGCTGATCATTTGAAAGTCAGCAAGCTTAACGGGGAGATGTGCTGCAAGCACAGTTCCGGTATTGCGCAACACTACTAGGACGCATCTTGGTAACAAAAGACACAGAGAACTCGCAGTTGTTTTGGGCATCACTCAAGGAATGCCATAATGATATTCCCGAAACCAGCTCACTATGATAATAAAGGTTTTCTTCTGAAGGTTCAGACACTATAAATACACCAGAAAAGAAAAACATGCATTCACGGAGCTTCGAGCATGTAATAAAATATATTGCAGCAATGAACAGTCAACACTGGATTCAATGACAAGAGTGTAGCAAATTCGTCAGCTTCAATAAAGCTCAAAAACAAAACGTCATGTTCACAATTTGTTGAATTTATTACGCGACAAAGAACGAAGTAGAGAGCACGCGACAAAGAAGATGTCACAATGTAGAGAGCACGAAGTAAAATAGTTACATGATACTTTATGCCAATTGAAGCAAAAATCTCAAAAAATTAATGTCTGCAAACTGAAGTTACTAAAACATTTATTGCCTGAAGTGTTTTGTAGCATTCGTTCATCTTACTGTACGGGAATTTCTTTCCTCACTAATAAGCACTATTAACGAGTGTATATATATTTTTGCTTTTGTCTGTTTAGAAATACAGACACGCTGGCTAGCTCACAAATTGTTTAATGATAACACAAACAAAATCTCATTTAATCTCAATATATTAGCTTACATGTATCTTTCCAATAACACATTTTATATATTCTTTTGTTTCTGCATATATTTAGAAATGTACACACACTGGCCAGCTTGCTTATGCAGTGTTTAATGATAACGGAAACAAACAAAATCTTATTTAACCTCACAATATGAATGGCGTGTATCTTTCGCAAAACATTTTATATAGATTTTTTAACGTTTGCGCACATTTGGAAATAAACGCTGGCTAGCTTACAAAGTGTTTAATGATGACCGAAGCAAAAATATATATACCTTGTTTAACGTCACAATATTAACTTCACGACTTCGTTTTGTCATAATGAATATGTAAGCTGCATTACAATCTACATTGCTTTGTTTCTCGGCATATGTTACACTCCATTATTGTTACAAAGGACGTATGCCCAAGCTGCGACGGATGCATTATGCAGGAGGAGGCCTCAGTTCACATCCTGCATGTCAGCTACTTTATTACACGCTAAATCAAGTATATTGTACCACTCGAATGGAGTAATCTACTCAGATAAAGCGAGTGGAAGATAACCCTCCCGGACAACCTCTTGTCTCGAGGCGATGCCTCACGTACAGAAGCAGCGTTGCATTGTGAGAGTGCAGTAGCCCTATCAATTACAAAAACAGCTGTGGAATCACCACACTTCTGAAAATATGTTGTACATAAGGACGTCTCCTTCGCTTTGTGTGCAAAGTGTGCAATTCAGCAAAAAATAAATTTGAACTGTTGGGTTTAACGACCTAAAGCTGCACTGCGTATTACGAGAAATGCTGCAAGGATTAAGCTTAAGTGCCTCAGGTTCTTTAACAGTTGCTTGAATTAAGAGGTGGCTTTAGTGCCAACTACAAATTTCCCCAATAAAATGCGGAAGCACTTTCACAAACAAGTGCTGAACCAATTCGAATAAAATTTATTTTATTTAGGAGAGAAAACTGAATTCAACCGACCAATGGAAGTGGGAATTTTAGTGAAGGTCTCGCAGTTTTCACAAGAGTTACCAAAGATTGGCAAGTTAAAAAAAAAATATTCGAAGCACAAGCTTTGTAAATCTGTCATTAGAACACGTAATGATACATTGTTTTTAACAGTCTATGCGAAATCACTAAGATGCTTACACAAAGGATTCTGCAAAAGTCCTACTCACAAATTGGCGGCACACTTTAGTACAGTGTACTCACGCAATACATCTGTTTTGGCAGCATTAAATGCCTCAATAGTTCTAGCTGGCAGAATTAACTTTACGACGACATAAGTTCACTTAATGTCATTCAATGAAAATGACATTAAATTCGCCGTGCAACCGTAACAGTCTAGAATTCACAATTTCAGGAAATGGTCACGGCGCTTATACAAGGCTTTCACAGTGACATTATATACTCACAAATAATAAGTGGCATGGCATTTTAGATAAGTGAATAACTATTATTATTATTATTAGAAGCGTTTCATAGCACAAAGGCTACAATGGGGAATGCCAAGATAAATGTATAATGCATCTACTATGGCTGCACCAAACGCCTTAATAACCACGGTTTACGGAAAAAGCCTAAACTAATTTTTTTTTCCACTCCTGAGCTACGGAGTTCCACCAAATTGTCACAATGCTTGTGTGACACTTTCACAGGCAATCATAAATCTGGCATGTTTCAGAGATGTATACATAGTGTTCAAAATTAAACTTTATTGTTTTCTTAAAATATGACACTGGGAGGCACGCAGAGACCCCACATGCAAATAAGTCATGTGGCCAGGGAGACGCAAGGTGAGGTGATTATCCCACTAAACCATAAAATTAACCATAAACTTAACCAGTAAATGATAAAGCTTACTTTGGACACCACATATGATCAATCTGCGATGCCTGCGTTAATCCCTTTAGACCATAAGCTTTACCATAAACTTGACCATAAACTTAAAACTTAAACCATAAATATAATAGTTGTTGGTATTTTACGTCCCAAAACTACGATATGATTATGAGATACGCCGTAGTGGAGGGCTCCGGAAATTTTGACCATCTGGTGTTCTTCAATGTGCACCCAAATCAAAGTACACGGGCCTCAAGCATTTTCGCCTCCATCGAAAATGCGGCCGCCGCGACCGGGATTCGATCCCGCGACCTTCGAGTCAGCAGAACCACTAACCACCGTGGCGGGTATAAAGCTTAATTTTGAACACCACATCTAATCAATCCGCGATGCCTGCCATTTAAATGTCTCAACAGTTGCAGTTTAGGAAGTTGTCGCAAGTTTTTGATTCTGATTATCAGGATGTTAAAAACACATCAAGTCCAGGATATAACAGTTGGGTTGCATAAAGAAGGCTTTGCCAGGAACGGAACGGGAAGCGATAAGTCATTACCGAGCGAAAACATACCGGAAAACCGATTTCCATTTCCCAGTGACGACAAATTGACGCACGCGCCGGGCCCGTCTACGGTGCGTGCCCTTCCCAGCAACACACGCCCATTCTATTCTACCCAGCCCAACAAAGGATGTTTCGTTGCTGCGTAGCAACGCGGCTTTTTTTTTTTTTTCTTGTTTTTCTAATACCGTTCGTGCCAGGGGCTCTCTCGAAAAGGTCAGCAAAAAAGAACAAAGAAAAACGCGCGGCACGAACGTGGTCATCGCGTTGGCATGTTGCAAACTCAGCGAAGTGCCGACGGCTTGGATTGCGTATCACGAAACCGGCGTTGTTTTCTGTAAAACGGTGTTGTTGCCCTTTCGCAACGCGCATAAATGAAAGATTCGGCAAACATCTCAGACTGGAGGACTGTGAGGCGACTTTTGAAGGTCTTTCTTCCTCTCTGTCAAAGAAGCATAAAGGAAACGCAATTGACACGCAGTACGCGCAGTAGACACAGGGGCATAAAACAAAGCAACGGAGTTTTTTTCTCGGCAAAGCGCTGATGTCGCCCTTTTGCAATGCGTATAAAAGAAAGATTAGGCAAACATTTCAGTGTGGAGAATCGCGAGATGTCTTTTGAAGGTCTTTCTTTCTCTCTCTATGTCAAGGAAACATCGCAACAAACTGTAGACACATCCAACATAGAAAAAAGCAATGCTTCCGTCAATTTTTACGCGACATATCGATATCTTATAACGATCAATTTCCGATTTGTGATTACCGGAAAACACCTAGCTGAGCACAGTGGGTTGTGAGACCTCTTTTGAAGGTCTTTCTCTCTCTATGTCAAGGAATCACGAAGGAAACACCGCAATTGACCCAGTACACAGTAAACACACGCAACATCGAACAAAGCAATGCTTCTGTTGATTTTAACGCGGCATAGCGATACCGTAATGATCAATTTCATCAATTTCCGATTAAAGATGACCAGTTTTAATCTACATAACTTCTAAATATGTACCACCTTCTAACGTTCAAGAGAAAGCATAACAATATCAACATTAAGTGTGATATCGTTGCTAATTTCGTTCAAAGATAAATTTGCTACTTTATAGATTACCGCTGTGCCGTGTTTTAATCTAACTCCAAAAAGTACACATTTTATTTTTTTGTGAATTGAGAGAACAATATATCTCAACATCAAAGTGATATCTCGATCAAACATTATCCTTATCGTTACGTAGTCGATAAATATTATTGATGCTGATAGGTACAAACATGGCAACCTTGCTTTCCGAAAAACGCTGCAATGCCGGATCTTTACGGGGCGTCTTTTTGTCTGCCGTAACATTTCGAGGTGCTTCTTTAAACAAAATATTCTTGTATTGAAAACGCACTTCACGTGTTCAAAGAGTCGAAGTTTGGTTAAGATGCCCAAGGCACTACAACGTCAGAAATGAAGTCGCACGTTATCGTGTTCGATGCACAAATGAAGAACTATGCTAACGATGTAGTCGCTTTTGACGAAACGTGCTCGATTAAAGACACAAGAACCAAACGTGGCACAATAAATCACGGATAGACGTCACGCGAACACAATCACGCAAGTTTTTCTTTTTAAATCTATTAAACTCATCAGACTACATATCCGACGTTTTAATGCATCGTTGCATTCAAAGGTAACTGGTGAATTGTGCTGAGTACCGAAACTATGAACGCGCCTACAGAACTTCCAGGCGGTTAGATGCAGTTCAAACTACGTACGAACTTTAACAGCGCGCTCAAGTTTTCGGCGGACCATCTACAAAATTCGGAAGTAGCGAACAATCGAAAAAAAAACACACACAAAAAAAGGCCGCAGTGCCAACACGTGAAGGCGGGATACGACACGACCCAACATGCACCAGAACGAATACGACGCGATACAAGATCTTATTGATTGACGCAGAGATATCCTACCGTTTAGCACGAAATAAAATCCACGCTTGCCAGTAGGTCCGACACCTCCTTGCGAACCGTGTCGAGTCCCGAAAGCTGAAACACCCACCTGTGATATCACTCAACTAAAACACGTCATATCCACATGAGGAGTGCCGCAGCTAGCGCATCGTCGTCGCGCCTGCCTCGGTAGAACAAGCTTTTCCCCTCGCCTTCAAAAACTCTTTATCCGGGAAGCCTCTCCTTCTCGTTGCGATAGAAACCACCCGTCTACTAATACAACAGAACCGTTGCTACCAGCAACGACAGATAAGATAAGCTTTCAAGCCTCGAAAGTCAGCTCCTATGCGCTCTGCGCGCCGCGCTCCCAAAAACTCGCTCAGAGTTCATAGAAACCCAAGAGGAGGCAATCACCCAACGCGGGTCAGCTGTCAGAAAAGCTCGCGGGCCGCTAACACCCCAAGCGCCGATGACCTCAACTTAGCAGCGTCTTTTGTTTTTACGCATTTCTTTGCCGCGATTCACCTTGGCAGAAAAAGAAGCCACCGAGCGCAACAAACAAGGTGCCAGTGGGTTAAGAAAAACAAAACCGGCCAGTCGCTTAAAAACGCTAGCGCGCGCCCGCGCGTGTATTTACACGTTCAACAAGCGGACGCGTGCGCTGCAAGAGAAACAAAAAAAAACAATAAACGAGCCAACAAAACAACGCAATGAGGACTTACCGCTTCGTTTTTGTTGTTTTTTGGGCCGCGCACGGCCAGTCCAGGAAAAAGAAACACACCCTTGAAGACGGTAGTGACGTGATGTGCGACGATGTTACATGCTTCGTCTCGCCTCCGCGTCGCGACTTCTTGCGTAGCACTTTTTTTTACTTAGTTTTTAATCCCTGGGAGTGCACACAATCCGTGAATCCCGCAGTCGCACTGAGGTGGGTCTTCTCTCTACAACGGTGACACGTCCGAAAGAAACACCCAGCTGCAACAACACCGAGCTCTGCAGTTTTTTCGGTCGACACACACCGGAGCCTAGCGCTGCGTGAAGCCAGTTCCTTCCTTCCTTTCCTGGTGCTTCCTTTTAACTTCTTTTGTTTCTTGGGGTTGCTCGTTACAGGAAGTCAACTGCCGACGTCTGAAGTTTCATGGAGGGGGGGCGGAGGGGGGCGAGGAAGCAATTTAGGAGCGGCCGACCGCCTTTTTCCTGACGATGCGGGCTTCTGACCCCTTCCTTGCTTCAACACCACGGTGTACGATCAAAAATCGTCGACGCTGCTTGATGAACGATGACGCGCGGTGCGCGCCCGCCGGATTTGGCCGAACGCCACGGAGGGAACCCCTTTCTTATCGATGACATCGTTGTTGCTCCTTCGCCTCGGCTATTTTCAAAGGCGCATCGGAGGAGGGCTGGTAGCGTAGGCTGAATCGAGCACACCGCAGTGCAGCACAGAGGGAGACGCGGGCTGTGCAAACTTTGCCAACGCTTTTTCAACGATACGACGAACCACTAAGCACCGTTCTCTTGACACATAGACGCAGACGGGATTCCGAAAGACGATACCGTCACTTGACCAGCGTAGCTTGTCGCGCTGTAGTCGAGTTGTTGCCACACGACGACGGTTCCAGTCGTAGTTTTCGACGCTACGATAAACTTTTTTTTTTCCAACGATATGACGAATTACTGCGTACAGTTTCGCTGGCACATCGAGGAACACGGGACTCCGAAAGACGACACCGTCACTTGACCAGCGTAGATTTAGTTGTATCGCGCTGTAGTCGAGTTGTTGCCGTACGATGACGGTCCCGTGGTTTTGCGACGCTACGATAAACGTCGCGTTGCTGTCACTTGCAGGAGGATGCAGCGATGCCAAGTGCTTGAGTGTGCCACGAAAGCGGGGACTCGTTTGCAGGAACGAAAAGAAGGCGGTGACCCAGGCCGCTTCAAAGAGGAAAACATCGCAGAGGAATAAACGTCGCAGACGGCGCCGCCATCTTTGGTGATGAGCCGCGGCGGAATGTTGTTGCCAGCAGCATCCATGGCCAGCAGGCACGCGAACCGAAGGGTCATTACGGTTGCGTCGTCGCGTCGTCCGCGCCTGGCAATTATTTTGGCACCCTCTCTTATCTGCGGTTTTCCAACTTGGCAACGCGTGCGCGTTGTTCTGCTTCTTAAAAAGAGTGCGGCCTTGTGTAAAAGTGTAAAATGCCCTATGTTTACCAATGAGCTAGCGCACGTGCAAGGCCGCTATGCTTCGGTGTACGTTTTCTCTTCAGAAAATCAAACCTGCCACGCACACTCTTGAGATAACAGTTCGCGCTGTTTCCAAACCGTGAAAGCCTGTAGCCACGTTTCTTTTCTTTCTTAAGCACTAAGGGAGTCGCTTCTACGGACAGCAAAGTATTTCGTCGTTTAGGCGCCCACCGCTGTGTATACGCGCTGTGCCAGGAATTTATGCAAGAACTTCACTCCAGCCTCACCGATTCCTTTATCACGCGGCGTTCACGGCCGCGGCCGATCCCGCTTCAGATAACGCGAGCGAAACGGCCCACTGGCGAAACGTGAGAGGGAAAATACCGTAGGAATTATCACGGCCAGCTGTTATCAAAGGGTCATCAATAAACATCAAGTGGGCTGAGCCCGTGCCGGAAAATCTGAAGCACAATGCGGTCTCTATGAAGACTAGCCTACCACGCAGCTATCCAAGCAATAAAGCGTACAGATGTAAATGCGAGGGTACACAAATGACGCCCTTGAAGGTGTGCTGGAGGCATGCGTATCACTTGTCACTTCACGTTGCCACATTTCATTGTTGTATACAAAGATATCTGCTTACTTCCCACCTTTACCCCGGAAACCCGTGGACCAATGGCAGGCCTTCTTGAGAAGGAAGCACGCCATCGTTTCATTTTCATTTTTTTTTCTTTTTCATCAGTTGCGGGGCTGGTATTATTTCGGACACGACCACGGTGTAAGAGTATTTCTCTTACACCATGCACCCGACCAACGGAAGGCAGGATTATCCCCCCCAAATGGATAATCCTGCGCACACCTATGGTCAGCTGTATACACTCGCCACGCTTCGCTTGCTCCCATTTTCCCGATAGGCGAAGGGCTCCTCTCCTTTTGTGACGCGCAGCAGCAATACAAATTTGAGCGAGAGACGTAAAGCATAATATAGACGCTTTATTATATATATAATCAGCTTACGAACCAGCACACTGTTTATGTTTTGCCTTAATGTATATACAACATGATAAACTACACGTCTTCTCTTAGTTCTGTTCTTGTGCACCCGGAATATCCGGCCGTCACCGCCAGTCATTCATCACTTGTTCGTACTCCTCAGGATCGATGAACGGCTCGTCCACAGACCTTGAAGAATCAACAACAAAATTGCACACGTCACGTGGCGACGCAAGCTTCACGACACTGACATGACAAAAAATTCGTGGCACTGCAGGTACATATATAATGCCGTGGTCGACCAATGGCATCGCATGCAAGCGTGAATACCATATATGACCTGCCATGAGGAGACACGTTGTTTCGGGTGCTATTTGGACACTGTCAAATTCCGCCATCTTGTCATATTTCGTAATGGCGGCATTTTAAGCCAATCGGAGAGGCCGTGGCAGCCCTCTGGACCAATTAGAATTGAGCAATGACGGAATTAGACAATGTCCAGAATAAACCCTAGTTTTAGAACCGCTATATAATTGGCGGGGTTTAACGTCCCAAACGTTGGGACGTTTAACGTTGGAGGGCTTCGGAAATTTCGACCACCGCGAGTCCTTCAACGTGCACCTAAATGCCTAAATCTAAGTACACGGGCCACAAGCCCACATTAAAAATGCGGCCGTCGCGGCCGGGGTTCGATCCCGCGACCATGGGGTAATTTGAAAACCGCTAGTATGGCTCTAGCCACCATACCGCTAGCGGCAATCAAAACACACGCGATTAGACGGGAAATGCTTCATAGGCCCGACAAAGTGGAAGAACGCTTTGTTTAGATTGCTATCCACGCAGTGTCAAGATTTAACGAACCGCACAGCAACCGTAACCATGGCGCGCCGAAAGTAGATTTGCCGCGTTAGTTTCGGTTTCGCCGCACTGCGCGATTGTTGACAACCAAACGCGTTGGAAACGCATTTTAAGGAGAAGAAAAAAAATTGTTCCGGTGCAACCTCGCAATTTTCAGCGAAAACAAAAAATTAACAAATAAAACAAACAGGTAAGTCATCCACATTTCGCCCTTTAGAAAGTTTTTGTGCTCACTGAGCTTTTTTTGTCAAAAAAGAAAACAGAACAATTTCAAAAGGCGACGCATTTTAAGTTACAGTGGGGTTGAAAATGTAAACGAGCAACGATGTAGAATACACTTTCAATAATAGTTTTGTGCTTGCCTCATTAATATCCGCGCCACCAATCTGGTCCATCATGTTTAAAGGGCCAGTAAACAAACCCGCGGTCCAAACTGTGTGATGAAGCGATAACTGCACACAGCAGCGCACTCGTACGATGTGAACATGCTGCCGCAAGAATTTTGCGAACAAGTGAGTTAACCCGCTTCGGCTAGTTTCGGTTTCTTGCTCGGCCTTCCCACCCTTTTCGGCAGCGAAGAGAGGTAGGCGTAGCCCGTTGTTGTGACTACGCCCACTTCGGCAACGTAGCACAACGTCAGCGATTACGTCATCGGCACCCAGCCAGGGACCTAACAAGGCTTTCCCCCGGTTCGCTTGTGCCAGAGCGGCGCTAGGGTCACCATAGCGGCGCGGCGAAGCGCGGTAAATGCGCGGGCAAAACCGCATTACCGTAAGGCCAAGGCGCCGTTTCGTAGTGCAAAGAACCAATAGACGAAGTCGGTGTTACGTAAAGTTGCCCATGGGCAACATTACGTCACTTCGCGGACGAGGAGGAGTGGAGAGGGGCGCGGGAATTGTTTTTCAAAATGGAGCGCCTGCGCTGCGCGCAGCGCTGTAGTATTCATAAAACGCGATCACTGCGACTTTCTGCACGAACTGGCGGGCTTGTTTGGGAGATGTATAAAAAAATTCGGAGCCTGTTTACCGGCCCTTTAAAGCCTCCTGCAAATCAGCAATACGCAAACGCTTTAGTTTGCCGATTAACACTAAATGTGCGGATTAAATCGGCAAACAGTTATTTACACTTATTGTGAGTGTCACTGTCGTACAGCTCCAACTGTATGGCATCTGCAGCGTTAGCACTTATTTGGTGAAAAACAAAATTGCACGAGAAGTTGCCGCCCCTTAGTTTGTGGACTAACACTGAATTTGCGGATTAAACAAGCAAACACTTAGTTTGAAGACAGACTAAAACTTTCGATTGTCGGACAGCTCCAACTATAGGGATCTGTAGCGTTAGCGCCAATATGATGAAAAGGAAAACAGAAAGAGAAGCTGCAGCCCCTTAATTTTCGGTCTAACTAAGTTGCGGGTTAACACTAAATTTGCTGATTGAATTTGCAAGCACCTAGTTTGTGCAAACACTTAGTTCGAGGACAAACTGAAACCTTGCATTGTCTGACAGCTATACGGGCACTTCAGCCTTAGTGCAAATATGGTGAAAAGCAAATTGCGCGAGCAGCTGTCGCCCCTTGTGTCAATACTGCGTGCAGAACTGACGTTTACATACAATAGGAGGGCGCCAGCAAAATGGAAACAGGGAAAATGGCAAGCAGATACTACGAGTCGTTCTTGGCGAGCTTCAGCACAATCTCTTTCAAAGCAGGTCCCGCTTACCTTATTGCTACTTCTCCGCAGAACAAACACTCGGATGCGATGAGGTCGTCCAGTTCATTCTGAAATGAAAGCAGATTAACAACAGTGCGGTGAGGTAGACACCCAGATCTGTATGAAGGAAGAATGGCAGCTTTCCCTATAGGGAAAAAAATAAATAAAAATAAAACCTAATTGCCATATCTGATAAACCCACATGACCATAAAGAAATAAAAGAGAACACTAACCACAATAGAATTAATACAAATCAACGTTTCAGAGTTGCATCTAGGGTCATTTTATATTCTGACGGTGACAAACGTACATTCTGGACTTTTATAAAATGGCGGAAATCTGCCACCTATGCATGTCAGGTGTCTCGGACACATAAAACGGCCTACCTAAGTGACTGTTTTCTCGTTTTTAGCCCGAATAGTGAACAAGGCTCATGCGATAGATAGCACCCTGAAAAGTGTGCATGTTTTTTGGCTGAGTCAAATTACTGTTATTCGCCCCTCCCGTGGTGTCAAATGGTTATCTCGCCAATCATGGGGTGTTAAAAACGGTTGCTCATCCTTGGGATGTTGAATGAGTATCCACTCTCTCTGGATGCTTTAGATTAGTGCATTCACCCAACCTTGGAGTGTTAAACGAGCATTCACCCGGAAAGAACACGTTGAAAACGAAGGTCACGAGTGGGGCGCTTTTCTGTCCCACAACAGTAATCGTCGCCTATCTCGTGTGCCTCTCCTTGAGTTATCACTGCGGTCCCGGCACTTCCCACTCACGAACGCCGTGTGCGCTACCAGCAAGACACAGCATTCTCGATAGGAAAGTGGCGAGAGGCGGGTTCTCAAGAAAGGAAACAGGAGCAAGCCAGGTGACGATAATAGTCCGGGGGTGGCAGATATACCCCCCACACACTCTATTTTTTCTTACAGTGTAGACAAATTATGAAAGCGGTTACGCTATAATTTACTAATCTGCCATTCTGCTTTTTCATTTAGCATGATTTGCTCCTTCTGTTTCTCCTTTTTTTGTTACTATGCATGTTTGATTTGCTATCATTACCTCTGAATATATGATATTGTTTCTACGTGGATTCACCTAGCTTTTGTTTCACAGCTGCAATGGTCTTGTACATTACTTTTGTCTTGGATTTTATTATATTCATATTGTTTCGATAAATTTGTGACACCTGCACCATGAAGATTTTCAGCAGCATTTTTTTTGCAGTTTACACAAGCTATTGTATAATCATAGATATACATTCCATGCCAGTTTTCTTGCTTTCATTTTTTAATCTTGCGTTCTTCCTAGCCTTTCTGCAACATTTTTATGAATGTGTTCTTTTTTTCGTATGCTGCACTCGACACTTAACATATATGCGTTTTTTTATTAGGACGTCCCCCCCGTCAGTTTTCGTAACTATGGGACCTTCAAATGTAATAGGTATCACTAACTATGTTACGTTGTACACAGAGATACTGAAGAAACTTGACTTGACAAAGACTACTGTTGCAATACAAGACTCCTGAAAGGGTGCAAACTGTTTCTACGGCATAGAGGCGGACGAACTCACCATGAGCTTCTCCCGCGTCGTCAGCGATGGCAAGCCTGCCGCGGAGGACAAGGAGGCGCTGTCGTCGCGGCTGCCGAGCATCGCCAGCTGCCTGTGGATGTCCTCGATGCGGCTTGCCTTCGTTGGGAGCGAGTGTTGCTGAACCTGTTGCGCGTTTGAACAGTGACAAGGAAAGAGCGCGTGCGTGAAAGTGTCGCGACTTCTCGAGATCATACCGATCTTCCACAATGAGATGTCTTTCGGTAGGCTCTACTCTAGGAGGGAGCAACGTTACTAGAACAAACTCAGTTTCAAAGCTCCGTATCTCCGCCAGCGGAGGAGGGTGGTCCGAACGGCGGTCGCGAGAACTAGCGGCGCTGCAGTTCCGTCTTGCGTAGTCTTGCGCCACTATCGGCGCGTCGTCTGCTGCCACGGCATAACGCTGCCCAGTTGCTCCGCCGCGCAGTTGCTCGCTGCAACTGCGCGGCAACTTTCTTATTGTACTAGTTAGGTGGATACTTAGGTGGATATGCATAAGGTCGTCTGTATGCATTGGCCCGCGTACGTTGTTCATTGATTGACTAAGAATCGATGTTCGGTCTATATTGCCACGCCCACTTGTTTTATTTTGATGTATTCGGGTTTGACCAGCAAGGACGGTTATCAACGTTCGACGCTGTCCGCGAAGCAGTGTTCGAGAAGCTTCGCGATTGTAGTAGATCGTTTTGTTAAGACTGCGCGCCGCACGCGAATGTTCCAGCTTTGTCGAGAGATACCGCCGCCACCAGCGATATCGCTGGAAAGTTCGATAGCGCTTGTATAAAAGCCGTCGCGCTTGACCGCTTGTCAGTTGATCGACGGTCGACGCTCTGTTCGCCGCTATCAGTGTATTGCTGTAGTTTGACTTTCAGTTTCCCGGCCACAAGTTCGGCCAAATAAAGAGTTTCATCTCGGACCTGCTGACTGCTGCCTTCGTCGACGTCACGACCCTGTGACAATATTTGAGCTGTCTACATTGCGCTTAACTTCCAAGCATAGGAGTTTCTAAGCGAATGAGGGTTTTCAGAGTAATTTTTATAACTACCACTACAATTTTAGCCGCTGCCGTCTTATCTAGACCAAGAACAACCCAACACGTTTGTAAAAGCCTTTATAGTGCACAAAGAAGCGTACTTTCTCGAGATACAAAAACGTTCTAGAAAAACAGTACTCATGTTTCTACAATTTATTGAAAAAAACTTTCTCGAAAACCATCACCAATGCTTTGCAATGTTTACAAGACACGTTTTCGCGAAGGTTAAAGGGATACTGACCCAAAATCAGAAAATTTTACGAGAACTCGGTAAATGAAATCTCAGTGTGCGATTACATCGAATAGATGTCGTCTCTGAGCAATTATTTCAGCGGATAGTTGTATTTTCGGTGTCTCATCTTTCTACGTCGCATCGTTCTACGGTGCCTTAAACAATTAGAACAGATCGGCCGTGATGTGAACCGAGCAGTTATTCGCGCGTACTCTGTCGCTAGAAGAGTGGTCAGCATTCAACTTCAGTTTTTCAACTTCACCGAGCAGATGTTCCATGCCCGCAGCACTTTATACTGTACGACAGCCGTTTGCGTTTCGTGCTGTAGCCGTTCACTACGCAGTTAAACTGCTCGTCAACTACAATTATCTATTGAACAAGTAAGCCTCCGTTCCGGAAGCAAAGTGTGGGATTGGGCTAGTTGGTATTCCATTATTAAACTGTTCAGCGCAAAAACTTTGACACGGTACACAAAGAAAAGACGAGGACCAGCGCTGGTCCTTGTCTTTTCTATGTGTACCGTGTGAAATTTTTGCGCTGAGCAGTCCGTTCCCGAGCCGGCGGGTGTAAAATATTCCGCACATCTTGTTCAATACCTCGTCGTAAAATCTCTCGAAAATCCACTGCTTTGAAGGCACAGCGACAGCTGACAACTGATCGAATGTTAGTGTGATGCAACTCCCAGTCTCGGTAGCGTATATAGGTAATCGCCTGCCTTTCGTTTTGCTGTTCTATTTCTGGCGGCTCCTCCAAATTGGGCACTGGGCTTTCCCGGGACGCCGTGCGTTTTGGGGGGATTTGCGCCTAAACCCCGAACATTTTGGCTTTGAAATGTGGGGTGGAAGTGCTGGGAACAAGCGCGGCACGGCACCTGGCGCGAGTTCCCACTTTCCATGTGGGGTCAAAACTTCTTGTCCCGCAACGACACGACGATAGTGCTTTACAATGTCGTCACTCTCAAAATGAACGTCACAGACCTTGCATTTCGCAGTAAGCTTTCTATCTTTGTAATGCAAAGCTTGAATGGCGTAGGGTCTTTTGCAGGTCCGAAGAAGTGTCGTGAAGCGGAGTCGTCTTTGCGGTAGCCGCTCTTGCAGCCCGGCGCGAAGCAAGTCGGCATACCGCACTGTGAATCTGTTCGCCCTCGTTACGCTTCGTACATCATGCACGTGTCTTCGCACAAGACGCTAAGCCTGGTCAAGAACAGTCGCAAAAATGACGAGCTAACAAAGCGCAGACGACGCTGTAACCCACGTGAGCTCGTACATCGGGAGCGCCGATCACAACAAGCGCCAGCCGCGGGAGCTAGACGTGACTGCAGCGCCACTAGTTCTCGCGACCGCCACGCGGACCGCCTCTCCGGCGGAGCTTTTAAACTGAGTTTGTTCTAGTAACGTTGGGAGGGAGGCCCCTTCATTCAAGGGGGTTCCTGGGGTGCGGAGACCTCTCCCGTAGAGTAGAAGCGGAGATAGAATACCGTTCTTGAAACACGGCATCCTAGCTCCGTGGAAAAACGGGATGCCATTTTGGCAAATTAACATTTATTCATCATCATCATTTTGGCAACACTACTATACTCGGTTACAACCTAATCAGATATGTCAGCTCCGCCCATAGCCATCACAGTCCCTCCCACAGAGAATTTACATAAATGCTCCATCCAATAGCGCTTATTCATTTTCAAGACGCCAAGCACTTTACGAATGTTTCAGATAGTTGGCTTTCCCGTACAGACACACGTTTGTGTGCAGATACCAAAAGATGGTTAAAAGAGAGAGAAAGAAATGCTGCTACTCAAATAGTCAGCCTTAAGAAAACAATTGATGCAAAAATCGACAGCACTGACAACATCAATTCTAGTCGAAGAGTGTAACATTTGGAACAAAAACGTGGCAAAGAAATGGGAAGAGTAAAATGGGAAACACAACGTGAACAGCACTGTGTTTTTCCCCTTTTTCTGCCACATCATCACACTATCTGAAAGAGTGTGATGATGATGAGGTGGCATAATAATGATGCAAATTTCATGACTGTTATAAAGTCAACAGTGGCAGCAGTAGACAGGACGGACACGTAGACACAGAAAACCCAGCTCTGAGCTCTTAGACTATCACTTAGCTAAAACTAAATTTACGAAAAAAAAAAGAAGAACAAAAGGGATAGAGCATATCCACCACTCACCTCCGATGAAAGGCAGTCGCCATGAAACATGTGCCCGCACGGGAACAAGTAGAACGCCTGGTTCATCACGGCGTACTCACACAGGGCACACTTTGCGTCTGACTGCGCCACGGCGTACCTATAACACCGAAACACTATCAATTACTCTCCACTTACTCTCCTTGCAACAACAGAGCCATAGGTCGGCAAAAAAAGTGCGGAACTCACTCAGACCCACTCAAGATATAAATTTTGTGCTCAGGGCTCACTTGGACTCCGACTCACCGCAATTTTCCTCAACCGGACTCATTGGGACTCAGACTCACTAAAATTCTCCTCAACCGGATTCACTCAGACTCAAACTCACCAAAATATTACTCACCCGGACTCATTCAGACTCAGACTCACGGCTCGATCTGAGTCTGAGTCGACTGATGAGTGAGTTTGCCGACCTATGAACAGAGCTGAACTAGTTGGTAGGTATTCATGTTAGAAGACAGGGCGTGCAAACACGGACACAAGGGAAAAACCAAGACACCGCAAACATTACAGATGCATAGCAATTACTCTGCAATTGCTCTTCTCGAAATTAATTAAAATTAAACTGAAATTACTCTCCTTGCAATGCATTGCAATTACTTGCAAATATTTCTCTTGAAATGCATTACAATTAAACTGCAATTCTCCCCTTGAAAAGCATTACAACAATCACTCTGATATCATATTACTCTCCTTGCAATGCATTGAAATCACTCTGCAATTACTCTTCTTGAAATGCATTACAGCTACACTGCAATTACTCTCCTTGCAGTGCATTACAATTATTCTGATGTTACTCTCACTGCAAAGCATAGCAATTTCTCAGCAATTACTCATATTTAAATTAATTACAACTAGGGGTGTGCGAATATTCGAAATTTCGAATATTTTTCCAATAGTGTTTCCTATTCGATTCGATTCGCACTGGAATTTTACTATTCGAACTATTCGAACTTCCCAAAAACAAATACAGTCAACGCCCAATTGAAAGTGACCCCTTCAAATTTTTAATATGCTTCACCTCATTACACGCTCGAATTGCGGCAAAGCTGCCTTTTAAGCTCCGTTACGGTCGAACTTTGCCAAGAGACAACGTCCGATTGAAAGTGGTCCCTAGATTTTTCAATATGCTTCACCTAATCACAACCCGGTATTGCGGCAAAGCTGCCTTTCAAGCTCCGTTACGGTCGAACTTTGCCAAGAGACAGTCAACGTCCGATTGAAAGTGGTCCCTAGATGTTCTATATGCTTCACCTCATCACACCCCGGTATTGCGGCAAAGCTGCCTTTCAAGCTCCGCTACGGTCGCAAATGTATTTACTCAGGAAAACGCTGGTTCCAACATGGAGATGAAAGATGTGGCAGGAGTGGGGGCTCAATTAATGCTGTTTTGGACCTGAAATTTGGGCAGGAAGTCCGAAAAATCGGAAGCCGAAGCTTTTTAGCATCCAAAATTTCAGATGTTCTTATATATTGACGTCTACGAGGCAGATTTGGAACTCGGACTTGAAGGGAGATTACCCTTGTCCACCACATCAGTTGGCCTTCCACAGAAGTTGAAAGAGGAGGAGAGGCTGAGGAAAGGGCATCTTTGCCTACCACATGTAAAGTGTTGTCGGCAGCACTTTGGTTGCACCAAATCATGTACATAAATACAATTCGGCCTCTACATTGCCTCATTCTTGATAAAACAACTATGAAACACCACCCCGCCAGTGCTTCATCAACCTAGAGAAAAGTAACACTTTCATGATGCTATCTCATAAGATTATGATTATAAAAACTGCGCTACAGTTACTGCGAAATACGAAGTCAGGAGGGAAACAGGAAACGAAGTGGACACTACAAGCGCAAACTATCAACTGAATTTTATAAGAATCTCATAAGAATATGTTTACGAATCATCTCTAACTATTCTTTCTGCAGTTTCACTTCGAAGTATTCGAGAAATATTCAAAAAATATTCGATTCGATTCGCACTCACACTTAAATATTCGAATTCGCTTCGCACCCAAAATTTTGCTATTCGCACAGCTCTAATTACAACTACACTGCAATTACTCTCCTTGCAGTGCATTACAATTACTCTGATATTACTCTAATTGCCGAGCATTGTACTTATCCCACATTTACTCCCTCTGCTGCAATTTTTACATATGAGGCGTTCAAACTGATATGCCACATTAACTTTCTTTCAGTGGTCTCACAATGCTGTGTCACATGAATGACGTATCTAGAACAGCGAGCGAGAATGTAAACTAATCATAATTGTTGGAGTTTTACAGCCCAAAACCATGATATGATTATGAGGGACGCCGTAGTGGAGGGCTCCAGTAATTTCAACCACCTGGAGTTCTTTAACCTGCGCCTAAATGTAAATACTCGGGCCTCTAGCATTTCGCCTCCGTTGAAATGCGGCTACCACGACTGGGATTCGATCCTGCGACCTTTGGGTTAGCAATCGAGCACCATAACCACTAGACCGCCACGGTGGGTCATGTTCTCTTTCTGCAAGCGCTCGCATGATAGTGCCACACAAATGATGCATCTAGAACACTGAGTGAGAGATTAAATAACCAAAGGGGTTGTTTCACAAATAAAAAATTTTTAACACGAAAGTGTTTTATGCCGGGGTCCACCAAGTACAACCGTCACGGATATGACGTTGATAAAATGGACGCCAACGGGTGAGAAAGAAAAAAACCAAGAAAAAATACCCCGCTGGGAATCGAACCCACGACGTTGCGGCCGCGACGGCAAGCGCCCGGCGCCCTACCGACGAAGCTAAAACGGGAGATGCGAGACACGGTGCGAACGCGCCTTATATCTTTCACACATTCTCTTTCGCGGCGGGCGGAGCGGGGTGGTGCCGCCGTCTGTGAGATGTGAAAAGAAGTAATGCTTCACGATCGACACTTACTAGCGCTTACTCCGAGATTGCACGCGATATCGGGGGTCATGGTTACAGCGTCTCGATACCAGAGAGGTAGACCAGGTAGACTGGCCGCGCTGGCGTCGCCGAGGCACCCTTGACGCAGTTACGTTGGTTAAGGTCTTTCTTTGCCTTTCGCTTCGTGTTAGCGTGCGTCGGCTCATCAGAGTAGTGCAGCTTCCACGTGCACCAACAGGATTTCTCCGCCGCCGACTGCTTCAATTGCGAGAGCACCGGCTAACAAAACTGCTGCAATACGCGTTGCAGAAAGGACGAGATTTCGACGGGCGAATGTCGTGCCTTGGTGGGGCGAGAGCAGCGCCTGCGAGACAGAAACCAGCGGGACGCACGCGTTTGCGGCTCAGGCTGCGAACCTCTACCTCTCGTATTGCTGAAGCGCAGTGTTTGTTATGTATGCGTGAGCACAGGCGTCGGCTACCCATTACTAGAAAGCGCACACCGTGCCGTTTCTCTCCTTAATTGACGACGCTTCGAAGAAGTGCATACCGGGTACCAGTGTTGATTATGAGCTTGTTGATATCATCCTTACGCGGGATTCACGATTCGCTGTGTCCAAATATATGTTCACACTGTCAGCTACCACAACGGTTTAATCATAAACATGGGCGTTAGTCGTCGCGATAGAGACATGCTGTCAACATGGGTGCATCCACGTCAAACGGTGCTATAGCTGCCAAACACGAATAGACATTGTACAAGGTCTCATATATCACTACACAATAAGTACTACTTCTGTGAAGACACGTTTCACTTTCGTGTTATACCGATTCCTATGACGGAGGGATCAGCCATGTTTTTTTCGAACTTCGGCTGGACTGCTGCAAGGGCAGAGTTCCCTCTAGTAACTCCATGGGAAAACATTATGAGACCAACCAAAGTCAACAATCGACGGAACGGTCAGCAGACAGCGCGACCGACCGCGACGCACCTGTTGCGAAACACCTGTATCTCGGCGCGGATCTCCTTGGCGCTGCGGGTGGCCTCCTCCATCTCGGCCTTGAGTCCCTCGATGTGGTCGTTGTACTCCTCGAGCGAGGCGCAGATGGCCTCCTTGAAGTGGTCGATGCGCACAAACTCGTCGAAGAAGGGCAGGATGTCCTCGATTTTGATGAGGTCGCACTCCTGCAGGAACTCCATGGCGCGCTTGATGTCCTTCTGCTCCGTCACCACGTGCTGGGCTGCACGCGAATTGCCGGAGGAAAAAAAAAGTGTGATGCAACATGCTTCGGGGACAAAGTCATTAGCCGGGAGAGTCACACAAGGAGCGTTTATGGAGCCAATATTTCAGCAAAGAAACTTGTCTTCATTTGGGGACAGCGACTGCTTAACCCCTCGCGGCCCGTTGTCGGGCCCCTCCCGACAACACAACAGGCCGCAGCGGTCCGTTTTCTGGCACCGCTGGACAAGCTCTTTCATGGTTGATTCACACACGCGTTTTCTCCCTGTGGTGAGAAAACAGTGAGATGGCGCATCTCACCATTATGCGACATCTTTTAAAAGAGTAAGAAAACTTCTTTTATGTTAGCTTTGCTTTCTTTAGTATCAGATCAGAATTGACGGAAGGGGGGCAAATGTTTCGGACCGCAAAGGATTAAAGGGGTTGAGACATCATATTTTGAGGCTATAAAAGGACTCACCACACGAAGGGTTGGACACGGAAAAAGTTTAAAATTTATTTTTAATTGGCTTCCAAAGTGCGCCTAAATGCTTTTCTCACAATCGAGACCCATCACAAGCACATCTGACACCGACGTCACTGTGTAGGAAGCGTAACGAAAGTTTTAGTGATGTCACACCATATTAGAGTGACATGCAATGAGTGACCCACAGTACCAGGCGAGCCTAGAGAGCATCAGCTGCAAACCCACATTCGCTCGTTTTTCTCGGTGTGTTGCCGAACTAGCCAACCTTGCTGGCATTTTTCAAAACGCTTGACGCCATGGCACGAACCAGCAAAGATGACACTACAGAACTGTAGTTTGTCCGCACACTTCTTTGCATTAGCTAATACAGGGTTATCGCAGCCGTAAATGTGAGAGCCCGGATAGGTGGGGCCATCTGGCAGTGCTCATATGAAACAGGCAAGCTTAGGATTGTTATTGCAGTAACCAAGTGCATCTTACCTCTCTGCTGGTGTAAATTATCGGCAGCAGCGTAATTTCGAATGTGTTGCCTTTCTAAAATTTTTTTTCGTCAATGACACTCGTCGAAAACAAAGAAAAGGTGTCTATAATTGTGGCTGTCTGCAGCAGCACGATGCAATTAAATTGCATGATGCATGATGCATGAAGCATGATGCACAATGCACGATTAAATTATTTACCGAGAATATATGAATCTTCGAGTATCAATGACGCTTCCTGGAGAAAGAAGGAATGTTTGAAACAACGCACAAGCCACGAATTTGATGTGTCGACCTCTTTAAGTTGTAAGACAGAAGATAAATGTAGAGGTTGATGGCCATGTGGTCTTTATGATGCAAGGGCAAGTGATAGTGATGAATGAGAGCCAGGAAACGCCTTGACGAGCTTGGGAGACAAAACAAGTAGGGGTGTGCGAATATTCAAAATTTCGAATATTTTTCGAATAGTGTTTGCTATTCAATTCGATTTACACTGGAATTTTACTATTCGAACTATTCGAACTTCCCAAAAACAAATACAGTTCAACGTCCGATTGAAAGTGACCCCTTCAAATTTTTAATCTGCTTCACCTCATTATGCTCGTATTGTGGCAAAGCTGCCTTTCAAGCTCCATTACTGTCGAACTTTGCCAAGAGACAGTCAACGTCCGATATGGAGTGGTCCCTAGATTTTCCATACGCTTCACCTCATCACACCCCGGTATTGCGGCAAAGCTGCCGTTCAAGCTCCGTTACGGTCGAACTTTGCCAAGACACATTCAACGTCCGATTGGAAGCGGTCCCTAGATTTTCCATATGCTTCACCTCATTACACCCCGGTATTGCGGCAAAGCTGTCTTTCAAGCTCTGCTACGGTCGCAAATGTATTAAGCCATTAACTCAAGAAAACGCTGGTTCCAACAAGGAGATGAAAGATGTGGCAGAGGTGGGGGCTCAATTAATGCTGTTTTGGACCTGAAATTTGGGCAGGAAGTCCAAAAAATCGGAGCCGAAGCATTTTAGCATCCAAAATTTCAGATGTTCTTATATATCGACGTCTACGAGGCAGATTTGGAACTCCGGACTTGAAGGGAGCACACCCTTGTCCGCCACATCAGTTGGGCTTCCACAGAAGTTGAAAGAGGAGGAGAGGCTGAGGAAAGGGCATCTTTGCCTATCACGTGTAAAGTGTTGTCGGCAACACTTTGGTTGCACCAAATCATGTACATAAATACAATTCGGCCTCTACATTGCCTCATTCTTGATAAAACAACTATGAAACACCACCCCGCCAGTGCTTCATCAACCTAGAGAAAAGTAACACTTTCATGATGCTATCTCATAAGAATATGCTTAGGAATCCTCTCTAACTGCAATTTCGCTTCGAAGTATTCGAAAAATATTCGATTCGATTCACACTCACACTTCAATATTCGAATTCGCTTCGCACCCAAAATTTTGTTATTCGCACAGCTCTAAAAACAAGTCATTCTGTAAACCTCCTCTCTGTATAAAAAAATCAGCTTCGCGAAATGTCGTAAAGTGCAGAACGGTTCACGAAGGAAAAAATTGGCGTCTACATGTTCATAGCACGAAGCTACAAAGGAAATCTGTCGAGGATTTTTCAAGTTCAAAATCTTAGTTGACAAAAAATTAATGCAGGACCAGGACAGTTCTTTTGTAAACTAAGAAGCTTTACTTCAGTATGTTTGCGTAACGAAAAAGACGCTGATGTAAGATACGAACACACACCCGGCACAACGTCCGTATTCTCCTACATGCGTGTCTTTTTCATTGCGCAATCATACTCAAGTAATGGATTAACAACTTGCCCAAAATACCACTCTCGTAAGGACGCTTTCTTTCTAAGAAATGCGTCGGTGGGAATGCTCACCAATCTTGAGCCAGAGTTTCTTGCGCAGCTCCTCGTTATTCTCTGGCTTGTCAGCGTTCAGCTTTGCAAGGTCAATGTCCACCTGGAGGTCAAGCCCCAGTGATGTTAGCAAAAATGAAAACATCCGTGCAATCCATTTCTTTTGCACAAGATACCCGAAATCAAATAAGCAAAGGAGAAGGTAACGGTCAACCAGAAGCACAGTTTATGACATAACCTTTAGGCGTGTAAAGTGCACGTTGCAGGAAGCTTCAAGGTTTAGCATCTGAGTGTCATGCAAAACAAAGCATACACTAACTCTCGGGAGCACAGAAACACCTAAACCAGTTTAACAATGGAACGCAAGCAGGATTTGGAATGCTAGGCTGGTTGGTGTGTTCGCGTTACATTAAAACACTAAATTTAAAACTCCGTAATGCCACCTATACTGGAATGGTGCCACAAGATGGCTCTCTGATTATATGCATGATGATAATTTGATATTGCAAATCTCTGTGGAATCTAGCAAGGTGTCATAAGGGCTAAAAGGGAGGGGGGGGGGGAATTGACAACCACCTATTTGTAGCACAAATGTCAATTTCCCTCTTTTAACCCTTTTGCCACCTTGAAGGATTCCACAGAACTGATCTGCAATATATATGTCCATGTGCTTTGAGTTGTCAATGAATTCGCCCTCGCACTGCCAATTGCTAGCTTCCTGGTTAACTCAATTGTTAAAGGAACTGCCACAGAAAGGCATTGGTCTTGGGTTTGATCCCCGAACCAGGACGAATTTTTCAGTAACTAAGAAGCTATCTTTCTTAGAAATCCGAATTAATTTGCTTGTGGCTTCGTGCTAGACATGGTTTGTTGCCAACTTCCCTCTCATAATAACTTGTAGAGTTTTATGTGCCAAAAGCACTATATGACTACGTGGCAAGCTGTGGTGGGAGACTCCAAGTCAATTTCGACTCCCTGGGGTTCATTAACGTTCACCTAAATCTAAGCACACTGGTATTTCGCATAGGCATTTTTTAACTTTCCCCCCATCGAAATGTGACCGCCTCAGAGGGCTGGAATCGAGCCTGCACCCTCCTGCTTAGCAGCGAAACACCACAGTTGCTAAGCTATCATGGCGGGTATTGTCTCGCATCATCAGAAAATAAAAGGGAAAAATTGTCCGTCCATTATCAATTTCTCAGAAAGAAAGCTTTGCAGATGCTGAAAAATTAGTCCCAGTCTTAGATTTGAAACATGGACCAACACGTTCCTGGGGCAGTTATTCTACCGTCTCTGCTAACGAGAAGGTTAGCAGACTGCAGGGTGAGGTCAAATTAGTCGACGACTCGAAGCACAGGAACACTGTATATGGGAAGGATAGGTTTCATGAATGTGGTTCAAAAAAAGGAAGAAGAAATGTTCTTCAATATAGCGTATGATAATCTTTTTTTCTTTTTCCATTTCACAGGCCTCAGTGAACCCTGTGGAGATTTTGTAGAACCGATCTGCTGTCATTGGTAGACATCCATTCAGTACAAGGTCCCCGAAGCAAGCTTAAATGTATGTAAACTTTACGAAAAACTTGAGAGAACCGGCCGGCGAGCCACTGCAGCAGGTGCGCAACAAGAAATTCAGGCTGAAAACTGACCTATAGTCGGATACAACTTTAGGAGTCAGCGGCATTTCTTCCTCAAAGGCGGATGAACACAAGCCTGCACCAATGGGCGCGCACTCGGGACTGACGTCATGAGCGGGACGGCCAGTGGTTCTGCCTTCGGAGAACATCTGTGCGTGCATGAGCGGGACTATTTCTTTAGTCTCGTAGGCGATCAGCTGCCGCGCTTCGGTCGTCTGGGTGGAGCCTCTCCTGACTTCTTAATTAAGTTGTATCCGACTATAGTCGATATGCCTTCGTCTTTTCATTGGTGAAGACGAGGACAAAGTTTTTAAGATGTGCACAGGACATGCATCACACACGCCTTTAACTTCGTCCTCGTCCTTGAGAGACCAATTAAAAGACGAATGAGAAAGATATCTCACCTCGAGCGCAAGGTCCACGGCTTCCTCGTAGAGCTCCATGGTGGAGTAGATGTGGACGCAGGCCCTTGTCAGGCGCAGCTCGGAGCAGACGCGCAGGGCGTACTTCAGGTCGTAGGGCACGGTGGTCTTGTCCTTCGATTAGAGGAGCACGTCGTACGAGGTTAGGCAAAAGTGAGGTTTGATCTGATAGCGCTGCCTAGAGTGCACATTGCGTGCGATATTCCATATTCTGTTTCCTACAGCAGGTCACACTATGAAGACAAGATGTAAAACATCTTCTTGGGCGAGTTGGTTTACCCGTAGAGAAGCTATTGTAGTGAAAAGAAACGCAGAGACAGAGTACAGGACAAGGCACTAACGCACACGGTGATCTATACTCTCATCTGTCTGTGTTCCTATGCACCACACTGGCTTCTGTAAGACAAGATGTGTTCATGTTCGCACTTATGCCTATGATCCAATACGGCCGCCCATGTATGCAGCCAAAAAACAGTGCTTTACAAGTAAAAGAAACATGTACTACAGGGTGTTTCTTTTTAGAAATACATATTTTTTATAACAATTCTATGACAGTCGCGCTCCAGTTGTTTTCGCATATATACCCTATGTCGAGGTGGAAATACTTTGCCGCAACTAAAATGACATTGATTGGACTAATGAACAAAAGCTCGTTCATTAACTTCTAAATTATTTACTTGGGGGCAGTTGTTTATATTGGAAAGTTGTAGTGTATGCCAATTTATGACATATCCAAGCGCAAAATCGAAAATGATCACGCTCGACACGTAGAAAACACTGCCTCAAACTTCGTCACGCAACAGGGAAATAACGAAATTTGAAAATCAAGGTGTGCTGAAGCCAAATATGGTCGGGGAAATCGGCAGGCATTCTGAAATACAGAAGTAGACAGTTTATTATTTGAGTGCAATGCGTGGTGCTTCTCTGTTTCTTTCTTAACTAAACTATAAACAGGAGCGAAAAACTACTTCGCCTGTCTGCAAGAAGTGCTGCAGTGGCTGCCCCCTGAGCTTTATTCTTCGCAGAGCAAAAAAACATTGATATTGTGGTTTTCTTTTGCCGAGCTCAAAAGAAACAGATAAGCACCGAACAGCACGCGCAACAGTAAGGCGATCCACTGGCGCAAGTGAAATGACTTGCCACTTTTCACGAAAAGATACGCCCGCAAAGCACCTTCATTCAAATTTCGTCACTTCTTTGTTGAGGGTAGTTCCGGTCTGACGTAGCAGAGAGGTGTTAAGTAACAAAAAACCCCTCACTTGGCCCTCGCGGTGGAGGTAACACATGAGGTTGTTCTCATCCAGCCGAGCGTACAGGGCAAGCAGGTAGTTGTGGATGGCCTCGTCCCGGCTGCCCAGCTTGTAGACACAGAACTCGAGGTAGCGGATCGCCTCGCAACCCTGCATGCAAGGACGTCGTGAGTCGTGCCATGTTAGGCACCGATTGAAGTTCGGCTATATTGGTTTAGTTTTTTTTTTATTCTAGTAATAGTTATATTGTTACGTGAGTTACGTGAGTGACGAGTCGCTTTTACAAGTCGCTATTCACAAGATGTATTTGCAAGAGCGGCTGTAGCGCTGACCAGTCCGGCTCCGAGCTCGAGCAGCTAGCGACCTTCGTCCTCTTCGTCGGGCGCACACGCACGTCGACAATATGAATTCCGGCAGCCTACATGTAGCATAACCCCCGGCGGCAAAGGCGCCGTCTCGGCGCATCTAGACGTCAACGTCATTGGGCGAGTGGTACTGCTTCAGGCGTGCGACGTGTACGATGTCGCTGGCATGCGGGGTGGATGAAGACGACTGGGCAGCAGGAGCGATTTCATAGGTGACGGGAGTCACCGCACGAAGCACTCGGTATGGCCCTGTGTACCGAGAGAGCAGTTTGTCGGACAGGCCAACGTGCCGGGTCGGAGACCACAGCAGAACCAAAGAACCGGGCGAAAAGTGTACGTCGCGGTGTCGTTGATCATACCGACGGCGTTGGTTCTCTTGGGAGGTCAGAAGGCGAGTACGAGCGGCTTCGCGTGCATGAGCGGCCCGGCTGATCCAGGGCGTATTCAGTGGTCGGAGCTGCTGGCAACGGAATGACTGTATCGAGGGGCAATGTGGGTTCGCGGCCGAACAGCAGGAAAAATGGGGAGTAACCAGCCGTGTCATGGCGCGAGGAATTGTAGGCAAATGTCACGTACGGTAGAGCAAGGTCCCAGTCGGAGTGGTCTGAGGAAACATACCGGCAGTTGGAACGTCGTGAAGTTCGTGGAGTACAGCCGAGCGGAGGTGTTTGGGTACAACAAGCAGCAGGGGTGGTCTGTCTGGATGAAAGTTGTGGCGGTAAAGTGTACCATTCTGGAGTACGAACGAGCGATGAGATCGGTCCGAAGGTGAGGATTCAAGGCACTCGATGATAGCCCGTAAGGATGCATCACTGCGTTGCTCGTCGGCTATGTGGGTCAGTTGGGAAACGGTGCACACGCAAGCGTCGGTGTCAGGGACGGTGCGCGACTCGCCAACCGGATAGCGAGATAGGCAGTCGGCGTCTTGATGCAGGCGTCCAGACTTGTACGTCACTGCAAACGTGTACTCTTGCAGTCGCAGAGCCCAGCGACCAAGTCGACCTGTGGGATCCCTTAATGATGAAAGCCAGCAGAGCGCGTGGTGGTCGGTGACTACGGAGAAGTGAGTGCCATATAAATATGGACGGAACTTGGAGACCGCCCAGACAAGAGCAAGGCATTCTCGTTCGGTGATCGAATAGTTGCGCTCCGCAGGTGTAAGGAGGCGACTAGCGTAGGCGATAACGCGGTCGTGTCCCTGCTGACGTTGGGCGAGGACGGCTCCGATCCCGTGACCACTGGCATCAGTTCGGACCTCAGTCGGGGCGGATGGGTCAAAGTGGGCCAATATAGGTGGCGTCGTCAAAATTGTGATGAGGTGAGAGAAGGCGGCAGCTTGAGTGGACCCCCACGAAAATGGGACGTCTTTCTTTAGAAGATCAGTTAGTGGTCGAGCGATTGCTGCAAAGTCTTTCACGAACCGCCGGAAATAGGAACAGAGTCCCACAAAACTCCGAACATCTTTGGCGGATTGGGGTACTGGAAAACTGGTGACGGCACAAATTTTCTCAGGGTCTGGCCGCACACCAGAAGCATCGACGAGGTGGCCCAACACTGTAATCTGTTGGCGGCCGAAGTGACACTTCGACGAGTTCAACTGGAGACCAGCATTGCGGAAGACGTCGAGAATAGCCGACAGACGCTCAAGGTGGGTCTCAAATGTAGGTGAAAATACGAGGACGTCGTATTTTCACCTACATTTGAGGTAACAAAGGCATGTTGACCATTTGAACCCTTGTAGCAGAGTGTCCATCATGCGCTCGAACGTGGCTGGGGCGTTGCATAGACCGAAGGGCATAACCTTGAATTGGTACAGGCCATCGGGAGTGACGAAGGCGGTCTTTTCTTGGTCTTTCTCGTCCACGGCAATCTGCCAATAACCGGAGCGAAGGTCTATGGATGAAAAGTAGCGTGCGCCATGGAGACAATCGAGAGCGTCATCAATGCGGGGCAAAGGATACACGTCCTTTTTCGTAATTCGATTTAGATGCCAGTAATCGATGCAGAAACGCCACGTGTTGTCTTTCTTTTTAACCAGGACGACGGGTGACGCCCAAGGGCTCGATGAGGGCTCAATAATACCTTTAGCTAACATCTTGTTTACTTCTTCTTGAATAATCTGGCGCTCCGATACGGACACCCGATACGGTCGACGGTGAATGGGAACAGCATCACCTGTGTTGATACGGTGCTGCACAAGAGAAGTTTGGCCGAGTGGTCGATTGTCAAGGTCGAAGATCTCGCGGTAAGAAGCCAAAAGGCGGATGAGGGCGGCTGATTGCGCTGGGGGGAGGTCTGGGGCAATCATGGGGCGTAATGCCATGTCGAGGCTTGTGGCATCGGGTGGGCGACAAGGAAGATTGGAGCATACGTCTGCTGCAAAAGAGGTGACGTGGTCATCGGCTAAGGACTGCAACGTCGCGATTAGGATGCCTTGAGGGAGGACTTGCTTTGTGAAGCCGAAATTTATGACGGGGAGATGTACCCGGTTAGCGGCTATAGTTATGACGCAGTGAGGCACAGTGATGTCACGTGCCAGAAGTACATCAGTAATCGGCGTGACGACGTAGTGCCCATCCAACACGAATGAAGTCGTTGTTAATTCGGCGAATGTTAGGGCTTTAGGCGGTAGGCGGATGAAATCCGTGGTACAGAGGCTGTGTGGAAGGTCGGGGTGAATATCTGGCTGAGGAGGAAGGTCCAAGCAAAGAGTACCAGCGGAACAGTCTATCAGGGCAGAATGGGTCGATAGGAAGTCCATCCCTAGGATGAGGTCATGAGGACAATTATGGAGCACCGTGAATAGGACAGGAACGTAACGGTCGGCGATGCTTATACGAGCTGTACACATTCCAGTGACAGGAACAGTTCCGCCATCGGCGACGCGTACAGCTTTTGTAGTAGCAGGCGTGAGGACTTTTTTCAGTCGGCGACAAAGACGAGCACTGATTATGGACACGTGAGCTCCAGTATCAACTAGAGCCGTCAAAGAAATACCGTCCACATGCACATCGATGAGGTTCTTGTTCGTAGGAAGCGTCAACGGAGGATTTGGTTCAGAAGGAGATGATGCAGCACTACCTCCAGGAGCTGCACGATCTAGTTTTCCGTCGGGTACGATGCAAAGTTGGGCGGCGAGGGGTGGCGGCGTGGTTGGGGCGACGGGGAACGACGGCGTTGAGGGGACGGTGAACGAGCAGGAGGGCGGCTGTTAGGTGTGTCACAAGTAGGGTCTGTACGGTTGGGCGAATACCGGCGAAGATCTTCATATGGGCGGGAAGGCGAGAAAAATTAGGTCCTATATGGCGGCGTCCAAGTGGCGCGGCAGTAGCGGGAGACATGACCAACGCGGTGGCACCGGAAGCAGATGGGTCTGTCGTCGGGAGTTCGCCATTCCGCTGGGTTGCGAGATCGTGGAGGAACGAATGGGTCACTTCGAGATGCATTCATGGGCATTGATCGGGACGAGGGGCGAGAGACGGGGCAGGCGACAGGGAACCCAAGGTTGGCGAATTCTTGTCGTACGACCGCCTGAATAACGGAGACCGCGGGGGTTGGTTGTATAGTGGCATGGTCGAATGGAGAGGGCTGGAACGGCGCTGGACTTGCCGCTTCAAGTTCCCGTCGAACGATACGCGTTACACTCTGCTCAAAGGGCGGTGTAACGGCGGAATCGGAGCAGGTGGACGTGGCAGCCGTGTTTGGCAACCGAGAAAATTGAGGGTGCACACGACGGCTTTTGGCCGTTTCGAAACGGCGGCATTCTTGAATGATGCGGTCGATAGTCGAGACGTTGGTGTAGACCAGCAAATGGAAAGCGTCGTCCGCGATGCCTTTCAAAACGTGACCCACTTTGTCAGCTTCGGGCATTGCCTCGTCCACTTTCCGGCAAAGAGCAAGCACTTCTTGTATGTAGGAGACATACGACTCAGTAGGCGACCGTACACGGGTAGCGAGCTCTTGTCGTGCAGCTGCGTGGCGACCGGTCGGGTTCCCAAAGATGTCACGTAGCTTCTCCTTGAACGTCTCCCAGCTGGTGAGCTCGGTCTCATGTGTCTCGTACCAGATGCGCGGGGTTCCGTCCAAGTAGAAGAGAACATTAGCGAGCATCATGGTAGGGTCCCACCGGTGAGTTTGACTGACCCGTTCATACAGGCGAAGCCAGTAGTCGACGTCGAGGCCAGGTTGCGCGGAGAATGTCCCGGGATCGCGGGGGGTGGGGACCGCGACAAAGGTTGTCGTAGGAGCCGCAGATGGAGATGGGGACGGGTTGTCATTGGAAGCCATGGCGAGAGGCTGGATGACGCGGCCACTGCGGAGCTGCGTGGTGAGGACGGGGAACGTTCCACCTCCACCAAATATGTTACGTGAGTTACGTGAGTGACGAGTCGCTTTTACAAGTCGCTATTCACAAGATGTATTTGCAAGAGCGGCTGTAGCGCTGACCAGTCCGGCTCCGAGCTCGAGCAGCTAGCGACCTTCGTCCTCTTCGTCGGGCGCACACGCGCGTCGACAATATGAATTCCGGCAGCCTACATGTAGCAATATCGACACTCCAAATGCATTTTTGGCATCATTGTCGGTATTGCCGTCTACATGTTATACATGCGAATGAAAGCATGCAAGGGCAGCTGACGACCGCAGCTCAAGCGGAGAGGAAAGGTGCTGGCTGTATTTCGTCATGCGAAAGGCCTATAGACTATTTCGCGGATGGGCTTTCTTGCCACCATGCTTGGCTGTAGCCTTGCCGTTTCAATCTTTAATAACTAAATGAACAGTGCTACTGTAGATATATACAAATGAAACTGGCTGCGTTGGCGCATTCAACATTTCATGACCTTATTCACGTTGTAATATACAAAAATAAAAAAACACTCAGCCGAAGGTGGTGGTGCCCACGTGTCTTGTGTAAAATCTTTTATAAGGGGGGGTGCTGCGTGCCTCTTGTGGAAATTGCACACTTTGACAAGCTAGGCGTGGTTGCACACACCCTATCTTGACAGGGAATAGCAGATGGCTCATACCATCTTATGTGCTCTGTTCTCAACGCTCAGTTTGCATTGAAGCGATAGACAGCACAAAGGTTGCTTCGCTCGCTGCAGAGCCCGCATATCCTTATGCTGCAAGCGTTTTGTTGAGTTATGCCAGGGCATATACTAAAGGAGCTGCTAGCCCTACTTCGTATAACATTCCAACATGCTGCTATCGCATTCACTGCTTTGCCCTTGCAGTGAAAATGTGACCGTTTTTTTTACCGGTGCCAAAAAGTGGGGACCTCCAGCAGAAAACTCAGTGCCGTGGAGTCAATTAGAACGTGACTACCCTGCGGTCTCGTTATGTTTTCGAAGCGCTCGGCACTGTGTGCCACCGACCTGTGATCGGTCCTTGATGTTGTCGTACTGGACCAAGGCGGGGATGAGTCGAGCTGGATCGAGCCGCTTCTCCTGCGCGATCCACATGTCCACTGTTTTCTGCGGGATGCTCTGCATCAGTGTCGGCGAGAACTGGTACACCAGTTCTGGATTGTTCTGCAGCCGTGTCATGTTGGAAGAGAAAAACAGAGGGAGGAATTGTGAAACAGGAATTTATTGATTGACTGATTTATTTATTTATTGATTGATTGATTGATTGATTGATTGATTGATTGACTGATTGATTGATTGATTGATCAATCGATAGATTGAATGATTGATGCATTCGCTGACAGAGGGACTGACCTTATTGACCCAGTGATAGGCTGACCGATTTACTAACTGAATATTTGATTCGCATGCTCGCTCACAGGCAGACTGACTTGGCCACAGGCAAGCTGACTAAATCAGTGACTGCTTAGCTGATTAAGTGATTAACACTTATACTGGCAAGTGACTGGACTAATTGTGTCACCCATTTACTGTCACACTGTGACTAACTTACTTACTCATTCATTGCCCGAGTGACTTGACTGAATCAGTCGTACTTTACACACCAATCGAGTCACTGACTAGCTGACTGACTCCCGACTAACACTGCAACTGATTTACTCACTGACTTGGACTTAATGCCCGACTGACTAAGACAGACAACAAACAGATTTCCCTCATTTGACAGTGATTCAGTAACTCACTCATACACCAACTGACTAGCATGACTAACTTACTCAGTGACATACCCACTCACTCCCTGGCCGGCTGGCTTGACCAAGCCAATAACAGAAACTGACTAGTCGTGCTAACGGTCTAGCAAAGGCTGTGAGAAACACAACAAAGAGCTGCGGATCAATTTTGAGCTCCTGGGTTCTTTAGCACACTCCTAAGGCTCAGTACATGAGACTTTTCACATTTTCCTCCAATTTGAATTGGGTCGTGACTGCAAGGAATCTAACCCGACACCATGTGATTAGCAGAACACCTTAACCACTGAGCCACCGCACCAGGTATCAAACAGTTCCTGTTTATGCAAATGTTGTCGAGGGACCTATGTCAATATAAATACTGACCAGTAAATGTTCTGTCATAAAGAGTTGTTTGAAGAAGCTTGCAAGCACAGAAGGGACACTGCCGTACCTGTCTCGTGAGAACTTCGAGGGCGGCCATGTAGTTCTTGTTCTGAATGTGGTACTGGATCACGCGCTCAAAGTCTGCAAAAATGACACGCGAAAGAGACGTCAAAAGTGTGTATGCTATGCCACAAGACGAGATGAAAAAATGCGACAGAACGAAATGTTTACGCACATTTTCGTCACATTTCACAGTCTCACCAGAAACTCTACCAAAGGGAGCACAAGAGCTCACTTGAAAGTGCATTTAGAATGTCTTGCTGAAGACTCTGCAGTGCACCCAAAGCAATACCATTTACAGAGTCGAGCACACCGCCGCAATTTTCTAATCATATTGCGCGAGCGTCGGCCCCAGCGTATACTAGATTCTAATATAGGTGAGAAGCAATGAGATCAGTGATACTGTTACGGGGATGATTTATTCAGTTAATACTGATCGAGTTAATGCTGCACAGAGAGGACAGGATCGTAGGACAACAGGGCAGCCTCAGACTCAAACCCACAACAACAGCGTTGTCGTCTTCCTCCATTGGGTGTCATTTCAGCGCCCGTGCCTGAGTCACCTTTGCATACCCGTGACATTACCCCGGCCGGCAAAGCACCGTCCCGGTGCCTGTTATGGTTAGAAGGGCGTGTCACCGTTGTAGGGCTTCAGGCGAGAAACGTGCACGACGTCAGTTCTGGGTGTAGCAGTCGATGAGTTTGTGGTCGGGGAAATCTCATAGGTGACAGGTGTCACCTGGCGCAAGACTCGGTAGGGCCCGACGTATCGCGACAGAAGCTTCTCGCAGAGGCCAACACGACGGGATGGGAGCCAGAGTAGAACGAGAGAGCCCGGAGGGAAATCGGCATCCCTATGTCGGCTATCATAGAGGGACTTCTGTGCAGTCTGGGACGACGAGAACCGAGCGCGGGCTACTGTACGTGCGATGAGAGCACGGGTGATGGCATCTTGAGCGTACGAAGTGGTGGAAGGTGGGTCAGACGGAAGCAGGGAGTCGAAAGGTAGTAACGGATCACGGCCAAAAAGAAGATAAAACGGTGAGTAGCCGGCTGTGTCATGACGCGACGAGTTGTAGGCGAAGGTGACGAACGGGAGGGCAATGTCCCAATCGGTGTGGTCGTCAGATACATACATGGAAAGCATGTCTGTCAGGGTGCGGTTGAGGCGTTCCGTAAGTCCGTTAGTCTGGGGGTGGTAAGACGTGGTGAAGTTGTGACGAGTAGCACAAGATCGAAGTAGGTCATCAACCACACGAGACAGGAAGCAGCGACCACGGTCTGTGAGTAGGTGACGAGGAGCGCCATGCTGGAGAATAATGTCGTAGAGGAGGAAATCTGCAACGTCAGTCGCACAGCTGGTCGGTATCGCTCGAGTGATTGCATACCGAGTGGCATAATCCGTGGCTACTGCAACCCATTTATTTCCATTTGTCGAAGTTGGAAAGGGACCTAACAAGTCCAACCCCACTCGATAAAACGGCTCGGCTGGGACTTCAATAGGCTGAAGGCGACCGGCAGGGGGAACCGTAGGTTTCTTTCAGCGCTGGCACAGGTCGCAAGCTGCAACGTAGCGGCGAACGGAGCGATAAAGACCCTTCCAGAATACCCGTCGTCGAACACGGTCGTAGGTTCTGGAGACGCCTAAATGTCCGGAAGTAGGGGCATCGTGAAATTGTTGCAGAACATCCTTGCGCAGATGGCTTGGGACGACGAGTAAAAGTTCCGCGCCGGCGGGATTCAGGTTGCGGCGGTACAAAATGTTGTCGTGAAGCAAGAACATGCTCAGTGAAGGGTCGGTATTGCCGGATTGAAGGCGGTCAATGAGGGAGAGTAACGATGGATCTCGACGTTGTTCATCCGCCACGTGTAGAAAGTCAGTGATGGCAAAGACGCAGGCATCGGCTTCCAAATCGATGGAGTTGGGTGGATCAACAGGGTGTCGGGATAAGCAGTCGGCATCGCTGTGGAGCTTGCCAGATTTGTACACTACCGAGAACGTGTACTCCTGTAATCGCAATGCCCAACGGCCGAGTCTTCCTGTAGGGTCCTTAAGTGTTGACAGCCAGCAGAGCGCATGATGGTCTGTGATGACTGCGAAGGGGCGTCCGTATAAGTACGGACGGAATTTCGCGACCGCCCAGACGAGAGCTAGACATTCTCGCTCAGTAATGGAATAATTTTTTTCCGACTGCGACAGAAGGCGGCTAGCGTAGGCTATTACACGGTTTGTGCCATTTTGTATCTGAGCGAGTATAGCACCAATGCCATGGCCACTTGCATCAGTGCGAAGCTCTGTTCGAGCGGCTGGGTCAAAATGAGCCAACACAGGTGGTGATGTAAGGGCGGTAATCAGCGACGCAAAGGACTGTTCTTGGTCCTCACCCCAGGAAAAAGCCACGTTCTTTTTGAGGAGATCCGTGAGGGGCCGAGCAATGTCCGCGAAGTTGATGACAAAGCAGCGGAAGTATGAGCAGAGCCCAAGAAAGCTGCGAACTTCTTGCGTGGAACGCGGAACCGGGAATTCGCGGACAGCGCGGACTTTGTCAGGATCAGGTTGGACACCAGTAGCGTCTACAAGGTGGCCAAGTAGTTTAATCTGCCGGCGTCCAAACGTGCACTTCGACGAATTGAGCTGAAGGCCAGCAGAGCGAAAAACGTCAAGAATGGCCGAGAGGCGAGGAAGGTGGCTTTCAAAGGTGGGCGAGAAAACGATGACGTCATCCAGATAACAAAGGCAGGTCGACCATTTGAAACCACGTAGGAGAGAGTCCATCATGCGTTCAAAAGTGGCAGGAGCATTGCACAACCCAAAAGGCATGACCTTAAATTGGTAAAGTCCGTCGGGTGTGATGAATGCCGTCTTCTCACGGTCGCGGTCATCGACTGAAATTTGCCAGTATCCAGATCGAAGATCAAGCGATGAGAAATACTTGGCACCATGGAGGCAGTCGAGCGCATCATCGATTCGAGGTAGAGGATAGACGTCCTTCTTGGTGATCCGATTGAGATGGCGATAGTCGACGCAAAAGCGCCAGCTGTTGTCCTTCTTTTTAACTAACACAACAGGTGATGCCCAAGGACTAGAGGAAGGCTCGATAACGTCTTTGCTGAGCATTTTCTCGACCTCCTTCTGTATAACTTGGCGCTCAGCGTGAGACACACGGTAAGGGCGTTTGTGAAGTGGACCGGCGTCACCGGTGTCGATACGGTGGGCTACGACGCTTGTGCGCCCCAGGGGACGGTCGTCGATGTCAAAAATATCCAGGTAAGAAAACAGAACGCCGCGGAGTGCTTCAACTTGGGAAGGTAACAGGTCGTCGGATATCATTTTGTCCAGGAATGCCTTATTTTGCGGAGCTATGACAGGTTTGGCTACGGTCTTGGAGTCAGGGGTGAAAGATGAAATCGTACATTCCTCCAGAGTTGAAAGGTCGGATAAGGTGATCCCCTGAGGAAGAACCTGGGTTGACGTGGAGAAGTTGAGAACAGGAAGAAGCGTCCTGTTGTTGGCAACAACTACTATCGTATGTGGAATTGCGATGCTGTGGGTAAGGGTCAAATCAATGAGGGGAGCTACCAGATAGTCTCCATCAGTAACTGACGGTAACGGCGACATAGGGACGTACATAGCAGCCTGGGGCGGTAGCCGTATACACTCCACGGACCGTAGCCGAGTGCGACTTGTAGAGGGGACATCAGAGCACAAGGGCAACTCAAGCCGTAAAATGCCGGTAGAACAATCGATGAGGGCAGAGTGAGCGGTCAGGAAATCAATGCCAAGAATGACATCATGCGGGCAAGAGTCGAGAACTGCGAAGAGCACTGAAGTGTGGTGACCGGCAACAGTAACGCGGGCAGTGCACATTCCCAGAACTGATGTTCGGCTTCCGTTGGCCACTCGCACTGTAGGGAACATAGCAGCTGTAAGAACTTTCTTTAGTCGGGAGCGAAGCGTAGAACTCATAAAGGATAAGTGGGCACCAGTGTCGATTAGAGCAGTAACGGTCAGGCCATCAATGAGCACACGAAGTAAATTACGTCTTGAATTTGCGGTCGGTAGAGGGTTTTCGGTCCGAGTCGTCAATGCAGCGCCACCTCCAGGAGCTGCACTCGTCAGTTTCCCGGGGGGTGTCCAGAATAAGCCGGCGATGGAGAGCGACGGCGCTGAGGGGAGCGTGACTGGCGATCCTGAGGCGACGGCGAGCGGCTCGACCAATTTCTGTGGGCGACGACGTCTGCGTAGGATGGTGCAGGACGTGGAGACGAACGGCGGGGTCCTGAAGGTGGTCATCCGGAAAAGTGGGCTGAGAATACTGTCTACGATCCTGGCGGCGGTCATTTGAAAAACTGGGTCGAGAATACCATTTGTTTCGGCAATGGCGGGAAATGTGCCCAACACGAGAGCAAGAAAAGCAGATCGGTCTATCGTCTGGTGTGCGCCACTCAGATGGATTGCGGTAGCGTGGGGTGAACCGAGGACCGGAAGTAACAGCAGCAGCAACAAGTGGAGCGCCGTGGTGGTCAGCGTTATGGGTGGGCGTGTAGATAGGCTGAGGCGTGTGGCTGTTGGTTTGGACGCCCATGTTGGCAAACTCTTGGCGCACGACGGCTTGAATGAGCGAGATTGTTGCCAAGTTCTCTTGCGCAGGGGACTGATAGGTAGCGGGGGCCATGGCTTCCAGCTCCTGGCGAACAATCCGTGCGATGTTGGTAGAAGCCGCGAGTGGACGTGGCGTCGCAGGGTCTTCGCACGAGGAAGTCGCAGCGGTGTTCGGAAGCCGGTTGAAGCGGTGGGTAATCCGCCTGCTTTTAGCCTGTTCGAACCGCCGACATTCAGAGATGATGGAGTCGACAGTGGTGCAGTTCTTACACATTAGGATGTTAAAGGCGTCGTCAGCGATGCCCTTCAGCACATTGCTGACCTTGTCCGCCTCTGTCATGTCTTTGTCAGTCTTACGGCAGAGGGCTAGCACGTCTTGGATATATGCGACATACGACTCCGTGGACGATTGAACTCGCGACGCGAGTTCATGCCTGGCAGCCATCTGACGGGCAACTGACCGACCGAACAAGTCGCGAAGCTTCTGCTTGCACACGTCCCAGCTCGTTAGGTCTTCCTCATGCGTCTCATACCATGCACGTGCTGTACCCCTTAGGTAGAAAATAATATTTGCCAGCATAAGCGTCGGATCCCACCTGTAGTGCTTGCTGACGCGCTCGTATAATACGAGCCATTCTTCGACGTCAGTGCTGTCGGTGCCGCAAAATGTGCCAGGGTCGAGAAGATGGGGAGGGATGACAGGGGATGGAGCTGGCGCGGACTGCGAGGACTGCGCGCCGTCTTCAGGCATCGTGGCTGGGCTAAGGTGGCGGCCGCTGCGGAGATCCAGAGCCGGTTGTTGGAAGACCCGCCACCTCCACCAAAAGGATGTTACGGGGATGATTTATTCAGTTAATACTGATCGAGTTAATGCTGCACAGAGAGGACAGGATCGTAGGACAACAGGGCAGCCTCAGACTCAAACCCACAACAACAACGTTGTCGTCTTCCTCCATTGGGTGTCATTTCAGCGCCCGTGCCTGAGTCACCTTTGCATACCCGTGACAATACGACAATCAACGTCACACTGTCTTTTTTAACATGTGATCACACAGATAAGGCTGATATTGTGTACACATCTCTAAGCAAGCGGCGTAGCAGACTGTGCTCGTGCACGAGTGTGCTCTCTGCGCTAGCGTATCATGTAGAAATTATTGGTACTTCTTGCCTATATTAGGTGCTATCATGCCCAGGGGTCAAAGCTGGCATGATACTATTAAAAAAACTGCAAGGCTGTACACTTAAACCAATAATCATATTCATGTCATGCTGATTTTTCTTACAGAACAAGGTGCAACAGTATAGCTAGGATTACATCAGGCACGAACATACACGTACATAAGTGAGTACTATTTACATTAGGTTAAGATTTAGTTCCTATGCTGTTTAAGAACAAAATGTTTAGGAACTTGGGCCCCGTGCCCGGAAGTGCACCCACTTAAATTGCTTGTCGCTGAAAACAATAGGTCCGCAAAAAAAAAAAAAGTGGAACCCTCTTGGACTCACTCAAGAAAAATATTTTAAGTTTAGGGCTCACTCAGACTCAAACTCACCCAAATTTTCCTCAACTAGATTCATTCGGACTCAAGCTCACCAAAATATTACTCACCCGGGCTCACTCACACTCAGGCTCACGGCTTTATCTGAGTCTGAATGACTCGACTCACGAGTGAGTTTGCGAACCTAGGCTGAAAACTACTAGCACTAAGCAAGATAATCGTGCTATAAAAATGTGACACAAAAAGCCTGCGCTGTAAAATTTGTGCTGCAAAAAATTAAAGCCTTCGGTGTGGAGTGTCATTACAAAAAAATTTACGGTCCCTTTAGCTAACGCTGAGGAGAGAGCAGGCGAAAGCGTGTGCTGTAACGAGACACTAATTAAATTATACCTCGACGTTTCCAGTTGATTGCGTTGTTCATCCCTTGCCCCACCCACCTCCTACTTCTGAGGCCTTTCTGCACGTCACCCGGTAACCAACCCTCGGGATTAGCTCTCCTTTGAACGGGTGACAATAGCATCTGTAGATGTTATCACTTGATCACGATGAAAAAATCCGCAAACACGGGGTGGAGGCTCGAGTACCCACTCCCTGTTTACGGATTTTTTCATCACAAGCTTCCATCTTCCACTTCCTGGCGTTCTTTTTGGATCACTTGATCACGTGACTTTTGGCACCGTTTGCATTTACAACGATGCTGGCTTGTCTTACTCGTGCAAGGGCATAAGGGTTTCACCTTGAAAACCCTGTGGAGATGTATTTCACTGTTGCTGATAATGTCACCGTTGTGAAATTATGAGCAGGACTCTATTACTAAGACAAGCTGCTATCAGACAACGTGAAAACAGGAGAAAGAGCAAGGGAAGACCCCACGCAGGCACTGTGTCACGTGTTCCCTCAATATATGTGCCCTTTTTTACACTGTTTACAGTAGTATGTCTTCACGCCAACAACCCTTGCAAGCTACCATTTTAAAGATAGTTCAATTTTCGCTTCAAGATAGGCTTTGAAGATAGCCGTAAAAATCGAATCCTGCTTTGCCGGTCTATGGAGTACATAAAACTGAACTTATTGTACTTTTAATAGACTGCCGGTGGCCAGAATTAACTTTGTGACTGAAGATGGTCAAGCAGAATGTCCAATGGGGTTTGAGTCAAAAAACCCTACGGAAATGTTCCGTATGCGATTCCAATAATTCCATATGTTTCCGTATGATTTTTATGGAAATATTTGGCAAGAATACGACAGATATATGGATTCCATAAGGAAACATATGGAATTAACAGAACAATTCAGTAGGGAAAGAGCAACAAAATTCTTAAAATGTGCTTCGAACTGAAGCGCCAAAGGTGCAGTAAAAAAAAAAGACATCAATGCAAAAGCATAGTGAATTCACTAAGTACGCAAGGGCTTTCACAGACCTTTCATGATGTTGGCAAAGTCGATGAGGATGTTCTCTTCACCGTGCTTGGCAATGAGCTTGTAGACAGCACTGCGATTGTTGCTCACGCATTCCTAAACGAACCAAGAAATGAGATAACATATGAGGAATACAACAGTTTCTCAAGCTTAAAGGGGCCCTGCAACACTTTTTCAGCATGGTCAGAAAACGCTGCTGACCGGTAGTCTAGGCTCCTGAGAATACACCAGCCAAACATTATAGTGCGGCACGTGGCCTGGAATTTACAATTAATTCTCAAAGTCAGCTAGGATCACTCACTCCTCTCTCTACCCAAAGTCCACGGCGGTTGGCTGATTCGAGCATTGTGAGCTGTATAGTTACCACGACTGCCACGGGATGCCGCCACATGCCTGCGCTCTCGCTCGCGATCACACTGAAAGTAAGCCGCGCGTCCAAAGAAAAAGAAAAAGGAAGTGCTCAGGGTCGTGACGCCCGCTGACGAAGGGACACATCTTCTTGCCCCCTTGTCACCCCCCTCCCTGCGTAGCTTTCAGCGCGCTTGCTGGTACGAGAGGAGAGAGAAAGCACTTAAAGCATGCGGCAAACCCCTGTAACTCCGCTCGTACTTGACGGATTCTAAACATTTTTGCGGCAGTCGATTCGTGAGGCAATAAGCTCTTTTAATGAAGCCATTAGATGATTACATGGAAAAATGTTGAAGGGCCCCTTTAAGAAGAGGCCCCTGCTTCAGAAATGCGTTTTTTGTTTTTGAGTAGATTTTTATGAAACTTCCACAGCTTATGTACGTTTAGGTGCTGATTTAAAACAAACAACTACTGTTTTAATACAATATGTAGCTTTTAAAATGTTAAATAGTATTTGCGCTGTTAGGAGCAAGAGTCATTTCTAAACTGTGGGAGTTATAAAGCAAATCAGCAGTTTAAAAATATATCTAGCTCCTAAGAAGGTGTATGAAATGTTTGATATTCTGAAAACTGCATGCTGTACTAGAAGAATAATTGCATATTTGAAATCAGGACATAAAAATACATATGCTGCAAAGTTTCATAAAAATCTGCTAAAAAAATGAAGAAATATGTATCTAAAGCAGGGCCTTCCCTTAAAGAAGTACATACTGAGATGACTTTGAGGCATCGCAAAATAGACATTTTTCATTTTCTTGGCATGGAGTGTTAATGCTCTCCACATACCGGCACTGGGAACACGTATAAAATATTTTATATTAAACTTTTCGTCACCCAGCATCTGCAAGCCAGCGCCACCGAAATGGACATTATCACGACGAGTCAACACAGTTAGCTGGGTTTGCGAACTCTGCGTCCCCCTGGCAGCATAAACCATAGAAATTGCTGTTGGAGTCGCCGCATGACAATTCACTTATTGTTCGTTGTTTACGTGAACCGCGTGCAACTGACAGCAGATGATGGAGTTGCAGCTAGTACGTCGCGGACTGCCGTCTCCCTAAGACGCTGGACTGTGCTTACACATTACTGCGAGAGCCCTTCAGGTTCCATTTAATGAGAGTCTACTTACTACAGTTCTAATTAGGCAAACTAAATATTGTGCTAATAGAGAAAAGTTTTGTATGATTTATTCAAACCTTCCATAACTTCCTCATCAAAGCCCCATAGTCGATCTGGTAGTGTAGGTGCCTGACAACAACTGCTTATGATAATTCCAGGAAGAATTCCGGGGAGTTCGCAAATACATGGCACTTTCCACTGAAATGTTGAAATCATTGATTCAGTGAGGAGGGGTAAAATTTTCTCCAGATTGAGATTTTTTTAGGACAGACTGTTGGGCGAGTTGGTAATGCATTATGTGGAAAACTGCGCGATAAACGTAGACAAAGGAAGAAACGCTTGCTCAGGGCATAAGTTAGTGTTGTCTGTTTCTTTTTTTGTCTACATTTCTCGCGCAGTTTTTCACATAATTGAGATTTCCTCGCTTACCGCCACTTTGGGTTCTTCCAGGAGTCCGCGGAACTCCGCGGCAAGGTTGAGGTAGGTGCCCTCGTTCTGCCGGCCTGCCGTGCGCAGTGTGCCGAGCCGGTTGAGGAACAGCTCGACGAGCCAGAAGGTGATCACCGTCGTCTGCGTCTTGTCGGAGGGCCGCAGCCCCTTGAGCTTCTGCAGCAGGAAGCGGCGCAGCGAGTCCTCGTTGTCTTCCTCCGCGCACTGCAGGAACTTGAGCGACACCTCTTCGAACGAGGCGCGTGTCTGCGCGTACAGCTCTGCGCTCTTCACGTACCTGCGGAGAGAGCGTCGTTCCGTTGCCACTGAGGAACTGTTTACGTGGTGACCAGGACGTGAAACGCGGGCAGACGACGACAACAACAACGACACCTTCCATTTTTTTCGTCTCTTCTAGCTTCCACTTTCCCCTGAACTTATACCCTAATTGGATTAAAGAATTTTTCTAACAGAAATGAACATTCGACACTGTGACCTCTGAAAATATTGTACACGCACGAGAACCAACCAACACTCTCAGCGCTTTTGGCGCTAGTTAATGGGTCAGTGGATGGCGGTGGATGACGGGTAGCATGTAAAGTAAATTTTGTGGGTGAAGGCGACGAACTAATAAAGCCTCGTCTGCTACTTGATGGCACCAAATCTGCCAAAGTCATGACCCTCAACCATTAGTTTATACACCACCCCACCTTTCTTCAACATCCCCACAGAAAGAGCCTGGCACCCCTCAAATGATTCCTGAGATGCCCCTATAAACATACATCGAAACCTCGATATAACGAACACGGATATAAGGAAATATCGGTTATAACGAAGTAAATGAAAAACAGTCTTTCGATACATACAGTGGTAGGAATATACTCTTATAAGGAATTTTCGGATATAACAAGGTTATTTTCGTGTAAGACGTAACTTCGTTATAATGAGGTTTGTATATCATTGCACCCCCCCCCCCCCTACACACAACAATTCAGCAATGTCCGAAACCCCCAAAACCTGAATCCCAGATGAACGCCTGCCCTTACAAGGTAATCTATGCAAAGATGTAGGCTCGTCTTACCTGGGGCTGGTTGTTCGGTTGAGCACTTCTGTTTTTTTTTCCTCATCATCTCTTTATTTTACTCAAGTGAAATTAAGCTGTTTCCCTTGCGCTTTACTTGGTTGTCATTGTCAGTTGGCTTGATTATGATTGTCACTAGTCGAAAATCAAGCCCCTTGGTTCTGTTCCTTCTCTTTGACTCCATACAGCAGGAATTAGCTATTGTAGACAGCTAGTTGTACGTAATACACTCAAACCTCATTATAACAAAATCACATCTGCCACGTGAATAACTTCGTTATATGCGAAAATTCGTTGTAAACGTTCATTTTTCACACTAGCTATGACAAGACTATTCTTCATTTACTTCATTATAACCGATAATGCGTTATATCAGTGTTTGTTATATCGAGGTTTGAGTGTATTTAATACAAAAGCAGATCTCGAGCGGCTCATACTCACTCCTTCTTTTTGAAGAGATCTTCGGCGTGTTTCGTGAGAACCTGGTCCAGCTTTTGGGGGTCTCCCTTTTGGAACGAAATGGGAGAAAAAGAGAGGAAACAATGTTTCGAAAGAAAAATTTCGCAAATGTCATTTCATTCGTACACTGACATACCTTGCAGTGTTTCTTGGCAAGGTCGTACTGGCAATTCTTCAGGTACACTTCCCAGACATTCCTGCATGTACATTCGGTTGGAGGAAGTTCACACTGTTCACTAAGGTTCACATTCACATCATTACGAAGACTGATGTTAAATGAGGTTCACATTGTTTACTGCAGTTGATCTTTGCAATGTTCACCAAGGTTCATGTCTACAATGGCCACTAATGGTCATGTTTCATAAGGTTCGTAACATGGTACCCCAAGGTTTGCATTCAGCAATGTTCACCTTCAGGTAAAGTGCCCAGGATTATGTTCACAATGTTCAGCAAGGTTTACATTCGCATCGTTACCAAGGTAGATATTCACCAAGGCTCACACTATTTACCACGGTTAATCTCTGCATCGTTCAAAGTTGGGCACCAAGATTCATGTTTAGATTGTTCAGCAAGGCTAATGTTCCCCTATGTTCACATTCACACCGTTTACCAAGGTAATTAGGTAGCCAAGTTGTAGGCAGTCACTCATGATTGATAAAGGGCCCTGGATTGATCTGTGTCTGAAAATATGAACAGTTTTTCCTCTCACTTTTGCCAAAATGCAGCCACAACGGCCAGGAACTGAACCTGTGACCTCGTATGCAGCAGAACGAAACAGCCTGTGAGCCACCAAGGTGAGTGGTGACTACTTATATCAAATGAAAATGAAAACCACACTCATATTACACAAATACATTCAAGAAACAAGGGAAATTTTAAGGGCTCGCTTTTCTTTTTTTTAGACACAACATTAATGATAACTAACAGACATTCAAGCCAAAGAAAGTAAATGGGATTTTATTTGTAGTAATTGTGATATAAATGAGAAGAAATTAAAATGAACGAAAAGGTAACTTGGTGCTGGCAGGGACCGCACCTGCAACCTTCGGATAGCACGTCCGATGCTCTACCAATTGAGCTATGGTGGCAGTCATCCTGCTGGCATCACATGCTACAGGACGCCAGCAGGCAGAAGTTTGAGAGGCAGGCCCCATTCAGAAGTTTGAGAATCAAATTCACCCTCTTCTGACCATGCCAAAAGCATCCTATGACGACTTTTTCTGATCTAGTTCTTTTTGCTTACAATGATCATGTAGTTTCACTTGCAAAAGGCTCTGCCTCAATAATTTCTTGACGGCAATTACAGCAGACTCTTGTTAAGAACCTGAAGGGACCAGGAAAATATGTTCTGTTTAACAGGAGTTATATTTAGTGAGACATGAACAGGAGTGTGGAATTCAAGTATGAAACCAATCATATTGGAGGCAGTTGATCCATTTAAGGGACACTAAAGAGAAACAATGAACCAGTTTAGACTGATAAATTGTACTCTGAGAACTCTAATGTCATTGGCCTAGTCATTATATGTTTATTAATATAGGAAAAAATGAAGTTCAAAGTATCATTTTTAAATTTTGCGCCAAGACTTCCACGTGTAATGTTATGGATTTCAAAGTGTACTTATCGTATTTTGGCGCCATTGGCCCAATGAAATTTCCTCAAGCTTGATATGTTAAGTCTATGGCCCCCTCAGAGGACAATGTACTTCATTTTTACCGATTAGGAACTACGTAGGCCCTATAAGCACCGTCAAAATATGTGACATCACGGTGATTGGTGCGGAAACTTCAAGGTGGCGTCGCCACCCACATTTTGTTTCCGCGTGTTTTCTCGCTTACTAAGCGTCTTCTCGCAGCAAGTGTGGTGTTTTTGGTATCTTGAAAGAGTAGTTTACTAATACGAAAAAAATCGTTTTGCTCTTTAGTGTCCCTTTAAACAGCAGTTCCGTTTCAGAGATTTCTGTATACTGAGAGCGTACTGCATTGCGATTCCATTTTCGAATAAAAATTTTTGCTCGTTCCGCAGCACCGTTCTGTGCCAACTCACCTGTCTTCATTAGTGATCGTGTAACGATAAACGGCCAGTTCGGAGAAGGCCCAAACCCTGCCTTGAACTGGATCCCTGGCCAAGCCAACCGCACGGCCGTACATCTGTGAAGACCAAGACAGCATACATTACCTGAAGTAACGCGTGACCTGCAAGGCCTAATCTATTCGCAATGCCCATAGACTGTTGCGCCGCCAAGCGGAATTCAGGAGCATCCTCTCGAGGAGGGTTAGTAGACGACAAAATGGCAGCACTACGCCGTCGCTCCCTTGTTAGGCTGTGCTGGCCTTAGTGTTAACGCGTTGACAAGAAAGGAACACAACGACTTTGCACATTTCCTGCATCAGTGAACAAACCGGGCCCTCCATGACACGAGAAATCTGGTTCGTTCTTGCGAGACGCGAAGTTTTCGTGAAAATATGAGGCAACTTGCGCCTTCAATGATAGCAAATAGTGTACACGTCAGCTTCGCGAGATTTTCTGTAGCCACGTAGTTTAGTTAAATGTTATCGTCTGACATTTTCAATTGAAACTCACCCTGTTTTACTTGCATATAGCATTCGTCAGTGCTTTTGTAGTGCATGAATCCCATAACAATGTACGCGGGAGGTCACACGGGCTTGCGTTGTGCTCTTCTATAACTGAACGATCTGAAGTTGGTGATGCTTAAAATAAGGCCTTTATCCGTTGCCAGGAAAGCGCTGTTATGAATCGTGCGAGTGATGTTTCAGTCATTAGAGACCACGAACGCTCTCAACGCCGTCCTTCACCAGTGTGTTGGTTTCATAGCCAGCGCTGCGCCACTTATTTTTGTACGTTTGTTGATAGGTGGCAGCACACTGCAAGCGATTTGCTCGTTGACCGGTTTGAGAGCAAAATGTTCTCCGTGCCCAGACGTCTATTTAATTGTAAACATGGTGACGCGTAGTGATCGAAGTCCTTCAGCGGAGGAATTTCTTCAGATTACTTTCAGCAGTGATGTTGAAAGAAACCATCTTGACGAAGAGGATTTTTCACTGGATGTAGAAGGCTGTGAAAGCACCGAGAGTGACAGCAACGATGAACGATCAGCTGCTAAGTCACGAGGAGCGAGTTGCACTTCACGTCACCTCGTGCGTTAATGTGTTTTCACGCTCCCAAGTCACTTTGATTGTACTTAATGTATAATATGCTTGAGCGAGATCAAAATAAAAGCACAGTTTTTTTGTGCATTGCATGTAGCGCAATTATTGTGGATACTATGGAGCGCCGCATGCCGCCAACACGCGCGACCTCAACCAGCAAAGCGAAATGGTTAGAGCGATGAAACGTGCAGTCACGGCTACACTCGACGCCTCTCAGCCAACTTCTCCTGTACTTCACCGGTACCTTCTAAACGGCATTGTCGTTCAACGAATTTCGCAACGTTGAATTCTTCGACGTTGCGAAAAGCATACGTGTGCATTCTTTTCGATATTCATGTTTCAATCATGCTGATGCAACCTGCAACATCCCAGTGAAGTGAATTGCACATGGCTAGAGTCTGAACATGGCTGTGACAAAAGCGCTACTGAATGGGATGTTGAATGCTTGTGTTCCGTTGAAGAAGTAACTCCGCATTCCTAACTGCGCAAGTAATGACTACGGCGTAATATGTTCGCAAACCATCACCACGTTAAACATGCGGTCCCATGCAGCAGTGATGGCGCTATCACTAGTGGCCTACTACTGCGGAAAGCCCGTTCAGGCAGGCTCGGTACGTACCATCTCGGAGTACCGTTCAGTTCATACGTCAATTTTAGTTCATGCAGTTTTCTGTAGCACGCACAGGATTTCGCAAAGCATCGTTGATGCACGGTAACGGAGCTGGAATGTAACCTTTCACACCGCAGCAGATAATTAGGTAGCGAGCACCTAGCACTTTCCATGGTTTGGGAAAGTATTTTGGTCTCATATCCATTTCATTGCAGCTCATGGCTTCATCCGGTGAAAGTGGCACGGGCCATACGTCCGCACGTCCTATCTGTTCATATGCTAACAAACGGGTTGACCCTCCTCCAAGCGCCATCTTGAATCACACGGCACGCCACCTATAGTTCGTGGGCATTGTGAATTCTTCTGACCCAGAAAGCAAGGACAATACTAACCATGTCAGAAGGCCATCTCTGGGTCTACACAGATATACCAAACATAAACTTAATTTCCTTTTTTAAGGTTCACTCCGGACGTCTTCTAGACATCTTCAAGCTCCGAGGTGAAATGCGCGGTGATCAAAGGCTTGTCACATTCAAACCCCTATAAGCTGACAGAATCCACGGATGCAATTCCAAAGCCTGATCCGTGCTCAGGCCGGAATGCAAGAACGCTGATTACCTACACCAAAAAATTAACTCCAAATGTTTGCAGATGCAGCATCTGAACTGCATATCTTAAGACGATCATGAGGCATCCAGAAGACATCTTCTAGACATCTTTAAAGGAGTACTGACATGAATTTTAAATTTTTTCGGGTTGTTGCTCTAAATGAAAGCACGGGTGTCGAGAACCCTAAAAAGAGTGTCGTGGTGCCTGGGGATGCATTGCATATATTTTTAATACCGCTTCTTTCAACCAGCAGTTTCGGTTTCGGTTTCGAGAGGGCGGCTTCATAGTGACGTGTCAAGTCTGCCCGTGACGTCACTGGCAGACTGCAACCCACGAAATGTGCACCTGCTATCCTTTGCTGTCAGTCGAATGTGGTTCATGATGAGCGAACTGTCGTCCAGTGCCTCCGACAGCAATTTCTGTGATTTAGGCTGCACGCAGAACCGAGATTTAGCAAACCAAGTGAGCTGACTTGAAACGTCATATGGCTCTCCATGCGGTGAAGCTGCCTTGCAGATGCTGGGAGATGAAAACTTTAAAATCAAACTTAAATATTTATACGTGTTTCCCGGATGCGGTGTGGGGAGAGCGTTAACACTACATGCCAAGGAAACCAAAGACGTCCGTTTTGCTGCACTTCAAAATCGTGTCAGTACTCCTTTAAGACAGACTCATTCACATCGCTTAAAAATCATGCCTTTTCTAGAAGTCATGTAAGGTGCATGTTTTGCAAGTCAACTGCAGTGCCTTTTCATTTTGCAGATAGTACATAATCAGATCAACAACACATCTCATTTTAGGCCTGGAATTTTCACATCCCAAGTTTTTCGACATGTTCGTTACCAACAACCACTGATTCAAAGAAGGAAGACGATGACGCACGCCACCTCAGGAAAGACGTCTTCAAATACCAGTTCCTCATTCAGCAAACAGTAGGCTCTCAGTCTGCAAGTGAAGACACAAAAGTTGAATTAGTTACGACTCTGAAAAAAATGTTTCGATACACTAATTCTTACGTCCTAAAAACAGATCACGGTGAGAGCCAATCAAATTTGTGTTTATGCATTGAGAACTACAATATAGCTGCAGAGTCAGTGTGGACGACGTATTGAAAGCTTTAAAACGAGCACAAAGCAGAACCAGAGCCTCAGTTTACTTCTACTTGCAGCGTTTTTCTACGTACTTCTTCGTACTTGAACTTTTTTGTATGTACTTCTACATGTTCTACGTATTCTACGTGCAGTACTTTTTTTTTTTAAATCAGAATTTTGCTGAGAAATAAAGGTGCTACTGAATTTACAAATATTTTTCAGGAAGCAAATCGTGCGGGAAGGATGAATTTGAGAGACGTGAGAGAGTTGCATGTCCTTACAAGTGCAAAAACACGCACTGCTGCAGCGTCACGCATTGCATGCAGCACTGTTGTCACGTCACACCCATCTCTCGTCATTCTTGTAGCACCCCTCAGTCCGAAAGCGATGAACTTCCCCTTGGTCCCGTCGACCAAAAATCTGCTGTATGATGGCTCTCCGAAGTGTGTGGGTACGGGCCTCTGTATGAAGAGCGGACGCTTGACAAAGTGGCAACTTCACTGCTTGTTGCGCACGACTGCAAGATTTGGCTGAGCTGTTTACAGCAGCGTCTGCTTTCCGCTGCTTGTGTTTTTTCACGAAGAATGAGGGGTTTTTCAGGAACCCTTTAACTAAGTTCTTGTATGTAAAATGACACACTGAAGGAAGTCCATCATCTCTCCAGTTGTGACAGTCGTGTCATCACCCACCTGTCATTGAACAAGACCAGCGTGTGGAACTCTGTCAGCGCCATGGAGAGGGGCTTCCTCAACATCTTCCGCTGAGCGTCTTCGTCCCCGTATCTGAGTCAAAGTAGCTAAGAAAAGTGAAACTTTGTGCTTGTCTAACTAGTAAGTGTAGTGAGAGGAAAACCCCACAGCCCGTTTGTCACACATTGTAAACTCCAAAATTCCCACAACGAATGGCCACTAACGGATGTCTTTTTATGTTAAACTCTGTCACATTCTTTTTTTTCAATACCCTTTCAGTTGTAACTTGTTAGTAAGCATTCATGTTGTGACCTTCATCTATCTTGTTTACCATTTTTAGAACTCCATTTTCTAACAAATTACCAACTCGCCCAACAGTCCACTCTTCTCTTGTACTTGAAAGCCTCATGAAAAAATGTTATTCAAAGAAAATGTAAAAGGGTGTCTTCACAGGACGTATTTATACCACAATTCCAGACTTGCCAACCAAATAGTTGACAGCTCATGTACTAAATGACGCCATACTCTTTGTTGTCTTTACTACAGCAATCGTTGTTTCCCTAGACTTCATTGTAGAAATATGTTCAACATTCACCCGTTATTCTTTGTCATCTACTCTTGAATGAAATGACTTATTTTCGGCTCTTTTGTAGTCCATTTTAAGATTTTAAATTTTGAAAGAGTGAACATTTTGTTTGCTGTTGTTACAGAACGTTGGTGGGTCATGACCTACTCGGAGCACAGCAACTTGCAAGACACTGACGTTCTATTCCTTTGCAATGCAGTGAAAGTCATCTCGGTAAATAGCAATGATTTCTTGATTTAGGCAGTGCTGTGCAGAACAGTCATTGAATACACGGCCCTTGATTCATTAATCATATGGTGTTTAGATTTCTTCAATGTAAGTGGAGTACAGTCAGTCAAAAAAACAACATGGTAAACGAAATTTTATGGGAAACCCGAATTCCCATGAATCTTGGCCCCAAAGTTTCAAATCAAAAGTTCAAACCTATAGAGCAATAGTGATTTGTGCAGCCTACAGAGCGGTTGGATTAATCAGAAGCCCACGAAGCAAAAATACGCATTCGTTGCGGAAAATGTGTTCAAGCAAATTCTCCGGGACCTACTGCTCACGAAAACAAACGTCAACGCTCGTGTTCAGCATGCACATGATGTAAAAGCCTTAAACTAGGAAGGATACTCCAAGAGCTTGGCATTGAAGAGGACGACCTTGGAGTCGGAGTCGATGGCTGGCAGCAGGATGTCACCAAAGTACACGCCAGGCTCTGTGCAGAGAAGCGAGGAACAGTCAGAAATACAAAAAATCTTTATTCTTTATTCAACGATTACCACACTCAACCTGAAGACACTGCAGCAGGGGGGTTACAATGTCGAAAAAAAACACATCTTCATTGGCACACTTGCTGACCTGATAAGCGATTCCATTCGCTGATGGAATGAACAAAGAATAAATTTACATACAGATTAGATCTCGCACAGTATTCTAAAATCTTTAAACAATGATCATTGTGCGAAGAGGCATAACAAGGACTGTGTAGGTACATTTCCTTTCAAATGCTGGTTTTGCCAAGGAACATTTGATAGAAGACTTTTCAACGTAGTTTTCTTCGATGGGATGAAAGAAATTCTCATCCTAATTTATTTTTCATTTTGGTCCAACTGTAATTTCTTGAGTACTGACTTAGAACATCTTTCTGTTCCACTAAGGATCAAAAACGTTTGCGATGTTACGGGTCATCACAGGGTTTCAGAATGGGAAACCCCCGAAAATCTTTAAAAGCTGAATTCCAAAAAAGTTCGGATGACATAACGAGCCTACTTATTAAATAGCGCATGTTTCAAAGAGTCTGTGCAAAAATCTTGCGTAAGTACGCATTTCTGACACTGACAGAGAACAAAGATTCAGCAGAAACTCTCTACAGCAATTGGATAATCTATGTGAGAGCAGTTTCATAGCACGCATACGCTGTTCCACTTCTGTCATGGCCAGTTCAGCAGAGTGCGACAGGCATCCGTTTACACTGTTGCATTGGCAACTGCTAAAAGCGCCGTGCGTCTCTGGAGACATAACAACGCTGTCAATGTAACCTACACATGCACGTCGACATCATGAAGGCATGACAACACCGGTACTCTTTCAATGTACTGCTGAATGTATTCTGTGTGGCTCCAGCAGTGTTGGCACAGGACCCAGGGTGGGCACTTACTTGGAATAGGGCCTAAGTTTGAACCAAGTTTTACCAGAGTTTGACACCTTGAAATGACCACATTTTCTTTGTTCTTTTTATTGTAGTCATTGCATCGAGGCCACACAGACCGAATGAGGTCAGTTAAGGAGACCAAACAAATGGTCCCGCGTCAATCAAATGCCAACATTACAGCTTGCCTACAGAGTGACTGACAAATACTGTTACACACTTTGAATTTTATTTTATTTTAGTATATTGTTCGCATCTTTTAGCAAACGCACTAGTATTCAAATTGTGTTCACCATTCTTTTAAAATGAAAGTGTTTTATGCCAGGGTCCACCAAGACTTTCACGACAAATTTCAGTCACGGAAGTACGTCAGCAAAATGAACGCCATCAGACGGCAAAGGAAAAAAACTATAAGAAAAAGTTCCGTTGACAGGAGTCGAACCCATGACTTCTCGGACCGCGCCGATGGCTGGCGGACGTTTAGCCCACTGAGCTACCACCAAACACATGACGGAGGCTACATGAACGTGCCTTTTATCTTTCACACTTTCCTTTCACAGTGCTCTTGAATGGATGGATGGATGGATGGATGGATGCATGGATGGATGGATGGATGGATGGATGGATCCATCCATCTATCCATCCGAAAAATAGCCCTCTGACGCTCGCCTGTGTGTTGCACCACGTTGCCTGCTCGCTCTGTGAGAATTAACGGCCAGGCTAGAGGGAAGACATGACGCTCGTCGCGTTTCTCTTCACGTTTCACGACGCTTTGAAGGAGTGCATATCGAGTATCAGTGCTTACTATGTGCTTGTTGATGCCATCTTTGCACAGAATTCACCATATGCGATGTCCAGGTATATATCTTGACAACTGCAGCTACCGCAATGGTTAAATCATGATCATGGGCATTAATCGTCGGTACGGAGATGTGCCACTAGGCGTCAACATCAGCTCTCATATACCAATGCACTATAAACAATCAACTAGCACTTCTGTGACAACACGTTTCACTTTCATGTTATACCGATTCCTATGACGGAGGGATCAGCCATCTTTTTTAATATAGGATTGGCATTTTTACTCTTCTTGATCTCTAGTTCTTTTTGTCGTTAGTCCTTCGTGCTTTCACTCAACGCAACTACATAATAATTTTTAACAAAACATTATCTCTGAAAAATTGCGCCACATAAGCATTGCCCACGACAAGCAGGGTACGACAATTCCAGTGATCGCAAAGATACCCAAATTGCAGCAGGTTCAAGTTTATGACATTGTCGAACGGTTTCCGGAGAAAGCCAGCATCAACAACTGGCAGCAAAGTGGGAATTCGTCGAATCGCTAAAACTATCACTAGAAGGGCATGAGACACGTTCCCTCCAAAATACATCATGGCCATTTTGAAAATTTTCCGAAAGAGTCTTCAAGCCTGTATCAAAGCGCAAGGTGAACATTTTGGAACTAAAATTGGAGTTATTGTACAGAATGGAATGACCTTTCGAAAAAAAACAAAGCGTGCCTGATTTCATTCATGTGCTGAAGAGTTATGGCTGTTTTTTTTTTGCGTTACAGTATTTCTCGGTCACCTTGTAGAAAGGATGCAGAAGCCAGGATACTGTCACACAGCGTTAGTAGAGCAGAGACTTGAAGACGGTCTTCAGGCAACCACTTCATTGGGCGAAACTTGTGCCCTAATATGGTGGCAGTAACATTGACAGGCGCAGCTAATATCTGGGGTTTAACGTCCCAAAACCACTCCATGATTATGAGAGACGCCGTAGTGGAGGGCTCCGGAAATTTCGACCTCCTGGGGTTCTTTAACGTGCACCTAAATCTAAGTACACGGGCCTCAAACATTTTCGCCTCCATCGAAAATGCAGCCGCCACGGCCGGGATTCGATCCCGCGACCTTCGGGTCAGCAGTCGAGCACCATAGCCACTAGACCACCGTGGCGGGGCCGACAGGCGCAGCTGCTGCTTTGGCAGGTCACAAGAAAGAACACTCGCGGCTTGGCACAGCGCACTGTTCATACCCAGCTGTGTTCAGGCTGACACCCCTGATCAACACGTCAATTCAAGGGAGCAAAATGGAATGTGATGGCATCATTCACACACGGTCATACTAGGCGCCTAGTTTTACGCGTGTAAAGACGAACGGAAGGCACAAATGGTAAGAGCACGCGTCTGTCGCGACAAACCAAAAGACATCAGGTGGAAATATATAGAACTGGCATGGTACCCATGCAACAGCTACGGCACTGCTTCTTTATCCTCTTTACACACTTTTGTTCTTAACCTTCGTCCTCATTGATACTACAGGGTAAGAAAAAGCATGGTTGTCGGTACTACACCCAAACCTCATTATAACAAAGTCACATCTGCCATGGAAATAACGTCATTATATCCGAAAAGTCGTTATAAACATTCATTTGTAACACTGTATCTATTACAAGACTATTCTTCTTTACTTCGTTGTAACCGATAATTCATTATATCCATGTTCGTTATATTGAGGTATGAGTGTATTTGGATCCACTCACCCAGCATCATGGCAAACTTTTTGGCCGGTTCTGCCGGGCATGAGCTGAACAGCTGCAGGCAACTGTACTTCAGATCGCTCGGGATTTCCTTGCATCGGTCTGCAAGTGCATCACATTCATTAGCCGGGCCGAGACAAGCCAGCACTAGCCAAGACAAAGTAAGAACCGCAAGGAGAAACAACCGGTGTTGTCGTCCGTGCGCAGCGCTCGCGGATTCAAACGCAACACTCAAACGTCAAGCATAAAAACTAGTAGGCACAATTTCTCGAGATAATCAAGCAGAGTTGCCAGATGCTACTTAGGTAACAAGCAAATAATCATCACAAAAGAAGCCCCAAAAAAGGCGGCGTGACTTTCGCGAAGAAGCCCAGAAGAAGCGGAAATTTAATGAATTTTCCCATTCCTGAAAATATTTTTAATCGTGGTAAAAAATGTCACTGAAATACAAACGGGAGTTGAAAAAGAAACTACTTGAATTATTTTGTACGGCAAGAATATGCGCTACTGTGAACGAAAACACACATTTACTCTTTAACATTGTCTCCTGGGTAGTCTCCATTCAGTTGAATGCACGTTTGCCATCCGTGATTAACGTTACTTGCCGATTCCCCCAATGTACGTTTGACTTCAACACTCAACTACTCAAAGTCACCGACAAACGCGCTATTGGTGAACGTGATGATCACTAAAATAACTCTAGTTGCTGGAAAAATGTAAATAAGCCCAAAAAACGTGACAAGTGACTGGAAAATTCTACAAGTGACTCGGCGAAAGAAGAAGCCCAAGTCCGCTTACTATAAGCGGAACTAGCAACTCTGTAATCAAGTCACTTATCCAGACATCTGGCCTCTAAAGGTGATGTCGGCACTCGTGTCCAATAAAAGGAAGTACAACTTCCCTGAAAGAGGGAGCTGCCCTCCCATTCATTTTAGAATGCAAGCTTACTACGCTGCGGCAATCATTTGCATACATCTATGATTTTGGACGCTGTCAAAGGCAGGTGTTGATTAAGCTGTTTTGCTTTAGCGTAACATTTTCCAAGTAGGACGGCACCAAAGCAAAGCCTGCAGAGAGGGTGCATGACGCTAGTAGACAGCGCGTTTGACTGAAATAAGTGGGAACTGCAAACTACCGAGGACGTTGTCGGTGACATTGAACACCCTCAGGAGCACCGGTTGTTCGCCGGAGGGAGCGCTGGTGCCAACGAACTGGTAGATCCGTCTGCACGATTTCAATCAATCAATGAATCGATCAATCTTTATTAGTAAGATAATAACGGAATACAATATAGAAAAATATGCGGAAGAAACAATAACAACCACAGCAAACAAAAAAACAGCCCAAAATGGCTAACCTTACTTCTAATGTTAGACAAAACAATACGAGATGATGCCGCATGACCAGAGCCCTTACGAATCTGCAAGAGCACAGACAACTTGCTGTGAACTGTTAACTGTGGATTTATTTATTTATTTATTTATTTATTTATTTAAAATAGTGCAAGCCCTGTCAAGCTGTTACAAGAGTGGGGAAAACAATACAAAAATATACAGAATAACATACACAGTACAACAGAATATATAACCCGAGGATATTATACAATACTCATGTAAAAATCGTTTCCAGTCGTTGCCGACAAAAAACACCAAAAAGACTGGTCAATTGGCAATCTATGAAGACTTCTGGACCAAGCCCATTCCACTCATTATTTGTTCTGGTTGAAAACGAGAGCTTGAATAGGTTAGCTCGTGTGATGTAGGGTAAAGCAGTTTAATAAGGATTAGTATGTGCCTATAGCCACCCAAGGAAAGGAGGGGCGGGGAGGGGGCAGAAATACAAAGTAGGATCTAGCTTAAAATTTCCATTACATAGCAGCTGATCGAAGAATTTCAAGCGACCAATCTTTGATCGGGCAGGCCAGTCTCGAAAGCCCCCTCTAAGAAGTAAAGTCGCTAGAGACTGCTTTCTTTGATAGCATGACTGTTCCAACTGCTAGTCTCTGCATATGTGATATGGAAGAAAGAAGCACTGAAGAAACAGGGACGCAAACAAGAAACAGGCACTCAAGTGCCAAGTGTGAACCAACTTGCCCAGAAGCATGTCTTACTCTGGATACACTATAGCTCAGTCAGTATGGTTTGACTGTGTGGTCAAGCTGACGTCGCAAGCCGGACGGTCGGTGACCTCGCCATCGAATCGATGAATACGTGAGAACTACAGTCTGTCCCGGATATGTAGAATCTGAACAGGATTGCTAAAGAATTCTATATATAGGTAATTCGATGTATGAAAAACTATTTTATATATTAAAAGTAGATTCAAGGGGATTTTACAACTGTTCAATATACACAATCATTTGTTATACAGTCCAACCCGCAGATATCGAACTTACTAAACAATGGGAATTAGTTCGATATATTGTATAATTCGATATAAAGCTTTGAAAGAAGTTACCATTTTAACGTATGGTGCAGTAGCGCAAATTCGACGGGGACAAAGAGGACAAGAAGCAAAAAACACGACACTCGCCACGACACGACCTCTTTGTCCCCGTCGAATTTGCGCTACTACACCATACGTTAAAATGATACCTCACCAACTAGCCCAGCTCTCAACGCTAAGAAGTTACCGTATACGATAGACTTACAGTACACGAAAATCTTTTAAACGGAATTGCTGCTTGAATGCACCCTGCACCCTTGTTCATTTCTGAGTAAATGGAACTCCTGTTAAGTGGAACGCATTTTCCCGGTCCCTTCAGGTTCCACTTAACGAGAGTCTACTGCATTCGGTGTGAACTTTGGAGAGCAAGCAGGTGCTCTACGAAGCGGCGACGTCAGACTTCTTTTCTCTATTTTTGACTGTGTCGATTATCGTCACCAAGTGTTCTGGCTATTTTTGTTTGATGTAGCTGTAGATTTTTCCTATGCATTGGTGTTAAACCATTGATATGTTTGAAAACAGTTCAATATAAGGGATTTGTTTCATAAAACATGCCGACAAATTTAATGATTGCCATGCGGGCGTGATGCATAAAATTCTGTTTAGCTGCGGCCGCTTCTACATAGGACAGATCGGTCACTGTGTTAACCAGAGATTAACCGAATGTAAGAGATCGCTAACCAGAAGCTCAGAATCTAATCTATGTTTACATTGTCGAGAGTGTAAGTGCACACCAAAATAAATGAATGTGCAGTTTTGTACAGCCACAGGACCGACGAAATGTGTCTGACGGTTGAGGCCTGGCATATCGATGATAGTGGTAGCCCATGCATGAGCCTACCGTCGATTAACATGCGTAAAGAAGAAATCAAGTGCCTGAACAGTTATCTCTCATGTAGACTATTATGCGTGCCAGAATGATAGGTATCGCCTCTTGCCTGGGCATGCGCAGTTAAGTTATTCGTGTCTGCTTTCTTTTCCACCACTGTGCGCCTTTTTCAGTCGTTAGTTGACATTTGTGGCGTCTTGAATTCTCTCTTGTGTCCGTGTTTGCAGCCCTGTCGCTTTAACATAAGGATAATTCAATATACCTGAGTTCGATACAGTTGGGTTTGACTGTATGTGTGTTCGACTGCGTTTCTTTAGTCGCAAAGGCAATCGGCCGCTGCGCTTCGGTCATCTGAGTGGGGCCCCTCCTGCCTTCTTTAATTTCATCTAACTATTTTGCAAAGAGAGGTTTACTATAACAGTGGCAGCAATATGGCGAGACAAGTTCCGCACCTCGGAGTCGTGGCGATGATGAAGCACCGCTGGTCCATACTGCGCGGGACAAAGCGCCGCACCTCGAGCCCCATTATTGGCCCTATGCTCAAGTCTTGACTCAGCTGGAACACCTAAATAAAAACATGTCAAGGTTGAGCAATAAGCAAAAAACCCCACCTTCCTGTTTGTCTGATTGGATGTAAGTGGAAGACCAGCCAACTGCATAAGTTTGTATCGATTTATGTTTAGAGGTTGGTAGCAGCGCTACAGCCGACACTAAACAGAAATGGGAGGATAAGATGATTTTCAACCGGCAGATTAGATCAGACTGCTCAATCATTCTGACTGAAAGACAGCCAATGGCACCCTGGGTCTGATTATCAGATAACACTGAACTTCAATTTATGAGCACAGATGATTATATTGTGGGCATTTATTATGCACATCTTCTTCATGTGTACGTTATCACCATCATGATGCATTTGGTTATGCATCATCATCTTCGTCGTGTATCATCACCATCAGTGTGGGTTGATCGTGCCTGTTCGCTGCCGGGTCTTCGGGACAAATAAACGTCTGTCCTACCAAGACCTCATACGTGGTGGAGGTTGCTTCTGGATCCCCCGTTCTCTACTCGTCCGCTCTACCTCCTGGAGCTTCGCTCAGGTCGCCGTTTGCGCCAGCTGTGCAGCAATATGTCACAGCACGAGCAAGTCGCTGCTGCTACCGTCCCCGCTCTGGCACCGCAAGCCACGGCTTCACACGTCGTAAACAGCCCCCAGCGAGAACCTCATCTCTTCGCTGGTCTGCGCGGAGAAGACGTGGAGGACTGGCTGGACGATTTCGAGCGTGTCAGTTCTGCTAATCGGTGGGACGACACGTACAACCTAACTCACGTCTCCTTCTACCTTACTGGTGTGGCGAAGACGTGGTTCTTCAACCACCTGATTGACATCCCCGACTGGGCTACCTTCAAAGAACAGCTGCGCCAAGTCTTTGGCACACCGGCCGTTCGGTCGGCTCTCGCCAAGAAAACCCTCGAGGCTCGGAAACAACATCTCGGCGAGTCGTACACGTCCTACATCGAGGATGTTCTTGCGCTCTGCCGACGTGTCAATCCATCAATGTCAGAGTCGGACAGGGTACGCCACATTCTCAAGGGCATTACAACTGTCGCATTCAATGCTCTTGCCATCAAGAATCCGGCTACCGTTGCTGAAGTTGTCACAACGTGTCAGCGCCTCGACGAACTCGAGTCTGTTCGCCTCCCACCGGACAGTGACGAAACACGTTCTACAACGGACGCAGACCTACGAGGCATGATAAGGGCACTGATACGTGACGAATTGCGATCCATGGGATTCTCAGTGCCTACGCTGTGTCCCAGTCAGCCTTCCGGCACGGCCTTGCGTGATGTCATCAGGGAGGAGCTAGCGTCCTTGACTCACTCGGCGCACATTCAACCCGCTGCTTCTCGCCTCCTACCAACATTCGCGCAAGTTGCTGCCACACCTCTAGGGAACGCAACCTCAACGTTGCAGCCATCAACATACGCGTCAGTTGCTGCCGCGCCCCCTGCGAGCTTCCTGTCACCGCCGGCTGAGCCCTCCTCTGCCCATCTGACTGCGCTATCACCCAGTGCCCCAAACCCTGCCTACTACCCGCCTTGGCGATCATCTCGCCCTACGTGCTACTATTGCGGCTATCGCGGCCACATCTCACGCTTTTGCCGCAAGCGCCAGCAAGATGAGCGTCGAGGATACGACATGTGCGAGCGTGACTTCCCCGGAGGAGCCTTTTACCAAGGGCGCCGTTATTCGTCACCTCCGCGTCGGTCACCATCTCCGTCCGCATCGAGTGAAGTGCGCAATAGTTATCGGCCAACCAGACGCCGTTCACCTTCGCCCTTCCGTCGCTCCTCGTCTCCGCTTCGGCCTGCCTCCCTCACCTCTGACCACCGTCCGGAAAACTAAGCGATGCAGTTTTTGGAGGAAAAACTGCATTCACACACAGGACTCAAATTCCTCCAGCACGCCCTTGCAATATGATTTCTGTAATAGTTGAAGGAGTGCACGTCGATGCCTTGGTGGACACTGGTGCTACGTTTTCCGTTCTTCGTGCTGATTTGTGTGCCCGTCTCAGGAAAGTGATGACGCCTTACGATGGACCTACACTGGTTGCAGCCCAGGGGAACACAATTCGCCCTTCCGCTCTGTGTACTGCCCGCGTGCTAATCGATGACATTCTTCACCACATAGAATTCGCTGTGCTGTACCCGTGCTCTCACCAACTCATTTTAGGATGGGATTTTTTGTCGTCTGCTTCCACGGCTATTTGTTGTGGCCAACGTGTCGTCCACCTTACCGGCACAGACTACTCGCTCGGCGACGACATCTACAAGCCACTTCGCCTCATCGCTGCTACAGATACCGAGCTGCCACCACGTGAACAGCGAATCGTAACGGTCGTGTCCAACGACGTCGACTCTGGTGACGTATTGGTCACCCCGTCACCCCGCTGCCTTAGTAAAGGCATAGCTCTTGCATCGGGTGTCGTTCGCTTCCACAATGGTTCAGCTCTCGTCGCCGCCACGAACGCAACATCGGAAAAGATTTTACTTCCGCGGGGCACCACGGTAGCCTGCGTTGCCGATCCGCAGCCTGTATGCGTCGTGCCTCTTACGCCTGTCTGCTCCAAAGGCCACTCTACTGCTGATCGTACTTCTTCCTCCGCCCTTACAGCAGTCATCAGCAGTGACTTGACAGATTCGCAGAAGCAGCAGCTGGTTGCTTTGTTGAACAAGCACGCAACCTCTTTCGATGCCTATTCGTCCACCTTGGGCCAAACTACCGCTGCAGCACATCGCATTCAGACCGACGGAACGTCGATTGTGCACCGCCGCCCGTACCGCGTGTCTCTAGCCGAGCGAAAAATCATCGAAGAAAACGTAGCCGACATGCTGCAACGGGACATAATCCGCCCCTCAGCCAGCCCTTGGTCGTCTCCCGTTGTTCTGGTGCGGAAAAAGGATGGTTCCGTACGCTTTTGCGTAGATTACCGGGCGCTCAATAAGATCACTAGGAAGGACGTATACCCTATGCCACGGATTGACGACGCTCTTGATTCCTTACAAGGTGCGGAATACTTTTCGAGCCTCGACTTGCGTTCCGGCTACTGGCAAATCCCCATGCACGAAGATGACAAAGAAAAAACAGCGTTTTCCACTCCGGACGGCCTATATGAATTCAACGTGATGCCTTTCGGGCTATGCAACGCACCCGCGACTTTTGAGCGTATGATTGACACCGTGCTGCGTGGCCTGAAATGGAAGACTTGCCTGTGCTACCTAGATGACATTGTTGTCTTTTCATCAACGTTTTCTCAACACCTGCAACGCTTGGATGAAGTTCTGACGTGCCTTGCGGGCGCTGGTCTTCAAATTAACACCAAGAAATGCCATTTCGCCAGCAAGTCCATTAAAGTCCTCGGTCATGTCGTGAGCAAGGACGGAATACGCCCTGACCCCGACAAAACCGCTGCGGTGCTTCGCTTTCCTCGCCCTGAGAAGCCTAAAGACTTGCGAAGTTTCCTTGGCCTCGCGTCTTACTTTCGTCGATTTATACGAAACTTTGCCTCCGTAGCTGCACCACTACACAAGCTACTTGTCCCCGGTACGCCCTTTGAGTGGTCTCAGGAATGTGAATCGGCTTTTGACATGTTGAAGGATGCCCTCACGACCGATCCTGTTCTTTCCCATTTTGACGAAGCCGCTCCGACTCTCCTGCACACAGATGCTAGCGGCCGCGGTTTAGGCGCCGTTCTTCTGCAGCGCGACAACTCTTCGCGAGAGCGAGTCGTTGCATACGCCAGCCGCGTACTCTCTGCAGCCGAGAGGAACTACACGATCACCGAGCAGGAATGTCTGGCCGTCATCTGGTCGGTGCAGAAGTTTCGTCCCTATCTGCACGGCCGTCATTTTACTATTGTTACTGACCACCACGCATTATGCTGGCTTTCCACACTCAAGAACTTATCGGGACGCCTCGGTCGCTGGATTCTGCGTCTTCAGGAGTATGAGTTCGATATCATCTACAAGTGTGGCAAAAAACATCAAGACGCCGACGCTCTTTCTCGCTGCCCGCTACCTACGGCCCCGCTCGGCGCTTCCGCAACCGCTTCGCCCACTTTTACATCGGTCCCCTCCCTGGCCTCTATAGACCACCTGCCTCCGGACAACGACCAAGATTTTGCCTCTCGCCAGCTAGCTGACCCGTACTGTCGACGGATCATGGGCCATCTCTCTGGAACTTCCTGTCCACTTAACGCGCGGCTACGTCGCCAACTCTCGCAATTTAAGCTCGGCAACTCCGTGCTGTACCGCCGAATTTACCATCCTGACGGTCAGCGCTGGGTGGCCGTTCTACCTCGCTCTCTCCGCTCTCACGTCCTCACAGCCTTCCACGATGATCCGACTGCAGGTCATCTCGGTTTTCATAAAACCTACGACCGCCTTAGAAGTCGTTTTTATTGGCCTGGCATTACTACTAGCGTAGCCAGGTACGTCGGGTCTTGCACTATCTGTCAAAGTCGAAAACTCCCAACATCTGGTCCTGCCGGTAAACTGCAGCCTCTTCCGTGTCCCGCGACACCATTTGAAGTTGTAGGTGTCGATCTTTTCGGCCCCCTTCCAGTCACTGCCGCCGGCAAACGATGGATCGTGACAGCTGTGGACCATTTGACCCGCTATGCTGAGACATCTTCTGTGGCTACTGGTTCTGCTTCTGAAGTTGCCGATTTCGTTCTCCAAGCCATTATACTGCGCCATGGCGCTCCACGTGTTCTGATCAGTGACCGTGGAAAGGCATTCCTCTCTCAACTATTGAACGAACTTGTCCGATCCTCCGGCACCACTCACAAGACCGCTTCCAGCTACCATCCTCAGACTAACGGCCTGACCGAGCGATTTCATCGCACCCTTGCCGATATGATCTCCGCCTATATTCAACCAGACCACAAAAACTGGGACGCGATTTTACCATTCGTCACTTTCGCCTATAACACAGCCATTCAGCGAACAACCGGCTATTCACCGTTTTACCTGGTTTACGGACGTTCCCCTACTTCCCTTCTGGACGTTTCTTTCTTTACCTCCAACGTAAATCCGTCGCCATCCTCTGCCGAGGAATACGTTTCACGACTCGCCCAGTGCCGCCAGCGTGCTCGCCTGAATACCGAAGCCAGACAGCAAGACAGGAAAATTGTTTATGATGAAGCGCATCGTGCTGTCTCTTTCCGACCCGGTGACGAGGTCCTGCTCTTGACGCCTCTTCGCACACCTGGTTTGTGTGAGAAGTTTCAGCCACGGTTTATCGGGCCGTACACAGTTCTGGAACAGACTTCACCTGTGAATTATCGCGTGACGCCACTTGTAACCCCAGCAGACCGCCGTTACCGTACTACCGAGATTGTCCATGTCTCCCGCATCAAGCCCTTCATACGACGTTCCTCCTCTCCTTGACCTGCAGCGGCCAGGCTGGCCGCTTTCACGTGGGGGGAATTAGTGTGGGCATTTATTATGCACATCTTCTTCATGTGTACGTTATCACCATCATGATGCATTTGGTTATGCATCATCATCTTCGTCGTGTATCATCACCATCAGTGTGGGTTGATCGTGCCTGTTCGCTGCCGGGTCTTCGGGACAAATAAACGTCTGTCCTACCAAGACCTCATAATATATTTATGTAAAGCAGCACATACAATTTATGACACTAAACTATACTCGAACTGAAACATACACTAGAACAATGAACAGATTCGAAAGAAGTGTACAAGTTTAATGAATCACCAAAGACTGATGCAGCAAATGTACAGGGGTGATGGAAAGAAACGCAAACAGCACGGCGTGCTGTTTTCATCATACTCTGACCTTGGCGGCAAAAAACAAGATGCTACAGTGGTCCTTCATTTGTAGTATCATGGATGACTCTAGTGGCTTTTTATTAACATCAGGGCTACAACCACTTGAAAAGAAATGAGAATCAGTAGAGCACGTAGATGCCGCACTGTTAGCATTTTTTTTCATCGCGAGAGTACATTATTTGTGACTGATATTGGTATGTAACGAGTATACGCTTGTAATGAACATCCGATATCTATCAGATAAGGCACATTCGTATCAGACACAGCTTCATAGTAGCAAGCTTCAACTGTGCTTAGATGCGAGATGCAAACTTACCAGCTTGCAGTATCGCTCTGGCGAGCCCTGCAAGAAGAAGCGGTCGTCCGTGGCAGCCAGCTCAGTCTCGAAAATTATGCCTGTAGGGATTCGCGCCAGGATTGAATAACAACAACAACAGCAGTAACAACGAGAACAACAACAACAACAACAATAATAATAATAATAATAATAATAATAATAATAATAATAATAATAATAATAATAATAATAATAATAATAATAATAATATCTCGGGTCTTACATGCCAGAACCACAATATGAATTGCAGCAAAACTGATAGTTGGGCGAGTTGGTTCATATATTCATTGTGAAATTGCAGCGCACACAAAAGACAACAACCCAACGTAGGGCTTATCTCTCAACAGTTTATTTTTGGCAATTACAGAACTCACTGAGCATGTGCAAAATGAGATTTCTGGCAGTTTTTTCTGTTTTTGTATTTTTGATAATTCACAACTTATTTTCCTTTGTCTCTTACTGCGTCCTTGTCATTTGTGTGTGCTGAAATTTCGCGATGACCACGATATAATCAGGAGGCATGACGTAGTGGAGGGCTCCGGAAATTCTGACCACCTAAGGTTCTTCAACGTGTACATAAAGCCAAAAACACAGGGCCTCCAGCATTTTGCCTGCGTTGAAATGCAGGCACCGTGGCCGGGGTTCGATCCCGCGACCTTCGGGTCAGCAGTTGAGCACTATAACCACCAAGGTGGGTGGTTCCTTAACTTAAAGCTTTTGTTCTAGGGAATATTTATCGAATTCCTTTGTAGAGCTTTGAATGGAAGAAAGAAGAAGACTTTTAAGGGCTCGTTTTTTTTTGTTAGGCACAATATTAATGAGAACTAACAGACAATAACAGAGCTTTGTACAACAGTCAAGCGGACAACAGCTTTTCTTTCGTTAGCGTCTTCATAAGCCATATACAAACGTGAGAAAAAAAACTAGTAGTAAAACGTACCTTTGGTTGTGCCAACAAGAATAAAGCTCGTTGAATTGCTTTCAGGAGGGTTTTCGTAGTTCCAGCCGACAGCACTGATAACATGTCCCTAAGAAAGAAAAAAATTATAATATGTCGTTACTCAGCTTTAGTGGTTATGTGGTATTGTGTATCTTCTCGCCTGGTCTGCCCTAGGGGAGGGACAATGCGCATTAAAACTTTTTTTTTTAATTCTTAACAGTTTCGACAATGACGACATTGATGCTTATTGTCGCATCAATACAGTGTCACTACACAAAGGGGTGGGCAGGAAAGGCTGTCATTTTGACAGCTTGATGAAGCCGCAGGCCCCCTCATTGGCGATCACATAACTGGTATATTGATAATACCTCAACACAATTCAAGAATACGTACTGCAATGAACGTGCAGGAGTACAATAAAGTACAGTCTAATTTTACACAAAAACTGCAGTCCTTTGCAGAGGCACATATAATAACATTGACGAGGCTTGCCGAGTGTATGTATTATTTTTGTGCTGACTTCAAATGTGCAATTATTTTCTGAATACAACACATTTTTTTTTTAAATTATGACTTATCAAGTGCCTTCTCGGGAGCAAGCTTTTTCCTAAAATGAGAGAGTCCCAAGGTAAATCAGCATGTCACGGTGATATGGAATGAGCACTGCAAGTAACAAAACAAGAATCGATGTTCTAAACCCATATGAACAAAAGTTATGGTATGTTCGTGAGCAAAATCTCAGCTCGACATAGACATACTCGTGAATGTTCAACACACCATAACTTTCGTTCAAACGGGCTTATTTTGTTAAAAAATAAGCAAACCTCCTGTTCCTGCATATGTGGTTGGCTGACACACTTTGCGACCACATTTGTGCGACTGAAAAATTGAGCGGGCAGCAACCGAACTAAAAAAGTTGCAGTTTTGAGCAAAGCAACTACACTCTAACCTCATTATAACAAAGTCACATCTACACAAAAATAAGTTCGTTATATTCGAAAATGCATTATAAACATGCATTCATAACACTGTATCTATGACAGGACAATTTTTCATTTACTTCGTTATAACCGATAATTCGTTATATTCACGTTCTTTATATCGAGGTTTGAGTGTATTTGCGACGGGTTGCTCTGCGATAGACACAGTTGCGCGACTTCTGCGAGTTACTGGCGTGAATGACCTTTAGGCGTGTTTCAGCATTTGCGTTTGTGCTCATGTGGGCAACGCGTTCAGAAAACAACGGTCAATTTGCACACGGTGCTTGACTAGGTCATTCTCTTCTGCACACCCAGCAGCAAAAGTTTACAGGATTCAAGAAAGCTATATTCGCGCTTCGTCTGGGAACATAGCCTACAATTAAATGTTCGAGCTTGTAGTGATTCTTGCAACGTATACAGTCACCCACTAGATTAGAAGATCATGCACTCACGAAGCAGAGATTCATGTTTTCAATGGAGCCCAAGTCCCATAAATTTTTGCCACAGGGTGTATAGTACTCACGGATTGAAATGCAAAAATTTACGGCTAAGTAACGCATGTTATCTTTGTTTCCAGCATCTACAGTTCATGTCATATTGGCCTAAGTTCGACTCGAACACTTACATCAGAGCCAACGTTACCTTTAGAGGCCAGATTTGCAGTGAGATGAAGTGGTTATCGCGAACAGTTGCTCATAGCAGTTGTTACACTAATGAAAATGATGGCATGGAAAAACTTTGTTCATGTCTGTCGGGGCGTGACCTAGCATGCAGCGGGCCCCTGTTACATTTTAATTCGCGAGCACTGTACACTGCCCACTTTTATGCTGCGAATGTGATCTCCGCGTAATGACAGTCAGATTCCAATGCTTTTACGATCGTTTCCTCAACTTGCATGCATTTTCAGAGTTGAAGGCAACGATAACAAAAGGACGGCACGAACCTTGAGCTTGGCGAGTGATTGGGCCTTTGGCGCATTCTGGTGGAGGTAGCAGTTGTCGAAGAAGGTCTCGCCGTCCGAGTGAACCACGCTGACCAACAGATGTCGACCCAGGGGGTCCAGGAAGAGCTGGTAGATCTTGGCCGCGTTGCCCTTGTCACCGAGCGACCGGATCAGGTCGACCTCTGCGGAATAAGGTCACACGGTCCCTTAAGCATTTGCCTAAGACGAATCGAAGACAAAAGCCACCTTCTTCTTGTTCTTTGTGAAGGGCACTTACGCAAAAAAAACCCTGGGACGTGAAAAAAAAAGAAAACACCAAGTGCAGTCTTGCTTGTCTCGTGTTTTCCTTCTTGAGTCCCTGGTTTCTTTGCGCAAATGCACTTCACAATTAATTATCAACTTGCCCAATGCTCTGTTCTTCTAATTCTTGTTCTTCTCAGTCGGTTGTGTTGATTCCCCCCCACCATGAAAGCTTTCTGAACCCAACATGGTTGTGCACTGCCTCCTGGATCAAAGGCATTCGAAGCTTTCAGCACCTCAAGTGTTCTTGCAGTGTCTCTGGGATTGGCCCACCTTTGACCAAGCAGCGATGTCATGTGGTGATGTCATCATGTAATGTCACAAACATTGGCAACCTGTGACGTCATGACATGACGACATTTTTTTTTTTTCATCACTCGTGCTGACGCCGACGCTAACTTTTCGCCGTAGGTCAGCAAACTTATGAGTCAACTCACTCGGACTCAGATCAGGCCACGAGTCCGAGTGTGCCGGTCGTGAAAAATTTTCATAAATCTGAGGCTCAGTGAGTCCGGCTGAGGAAAATTTTGGCGAGTATGAGTCCAAGTGATAACTAAGCACAAAATATATTTCTTGAGTGAGTCTGAGTAAGCGCTACTTTCTTTGCTGACCTGCGCTTTTCGTGCTTGATTAGGCAATTAAGGATTTCGCCTTAACAGAGAGAGAGTGAGCGAGATGGAAACTTGACATGAAGATTGGAGCAGAAGTGCGAAATTGCAACAAGGGGGACGAAGAACCAACATTGACAAATACTAGACAGACGACGATGAGATGGTGTTTATTAACACAAGGGCCAAATAGCACTACGACTACGAGTGTCAAGCTATCGATGATTAATAGATTACAATGAGCATATATGACATGGCTGCAAGGGGGACCTACAATCAATTGCTATACAAATGCGTAGAAAAGAAAAGATTTATATATTCATTAAAGGGATGTAAAGTGAAACATGAAATCTGTTTGAAAAGGCAATTTATTCTTTTTGAGAACTCTGTCTGTCAATTTCGCAATTATAGGCTCACCATTTGAAGAGAAAACGAAGACCAATGTTTCATTTGTGAATATTGTGCAGTAACCTCAGCCCCTCCTTGCAATGTGACACCACATATTTCAATCTTTTTTAGCGGCACGAGCACCCAGTGACACTGTTTGTTTCTCTTCCAAGCACGTCCGGTCGAGCACTCACTTCCGGTTTTCGAACATTCATAAAAGGTCCTTTCAAAAATAGAAATCGATGCTTCTGGTTCAAGTTTAGAGTTATTGGATACATTCAATATTGGAGCATAACTTTACTTAAGATAGGAACCAAATAACTGTCAGGATAATTATTGAAAATTTATTGACTGGGTTCACTGAAAGGTTGTGAGATGTTGGGATCGTTACGCCACCTGGCGGAGCAGATCTCAACCATGTGCTTCTTTCTACATGGCCTCTGAGATCCGAAACGCAAAGTTAACTCAAGGAACACACCAGGGCACAAAAATGCCGACAAACGAGTGCCACTATGAAACACCTATATTAACCCTTTGTATCCCAGCGTCCGCATATGTGGACAAAACATATCAGTGAAGTGGGATCAGGCTAGCCAACGCATTGCCTTAAAAAGCGATTTGAAATGTTGGCATTACTTCAGAATTTCATAAAAACATCTATATGTGTCCACTTCTGTGCACAAACAGCGGTAAGTGCGCACAGAACAATGGCGTGCTTCACAAGTCGCCTGTAGAGGTGTATGCCTACATATTTTTTATAGGTTCACTCTAAATTCGTAAGAGTTTTTATATTATTGAGATTTATTCGAGAAAAGGAAGGGTTTATCTTGTCTTTGTGTGACTTTTGTTTTACTGTGAGCGACCAAAGTTTTGCAAGTTGAGTTGTCGCTGCGGCGTCCACGTTTGTGGACACCAGGCATACCGAGTTCGTGTAAAAAGCTAATAGGACGCCGCATGGTAGTAAGACCCGCTTCGTTGCCGTGTGGCTCTACCCAAAACATTATCAGTGATATAGCTAAACATTCCTTGTAGAAGTTATTTAGAATTTATTTGCTCTATTCTGGACGTGGAATAAGCGATGAAGACATACATGCCATAATTTTCGACCTGACTAGCAGAAGCGAATGATCCGATTTGGAGGGCACCGGTAATTAGCACATTGAAGTAGAGCCATCAACAAGCAAATGCCTTATGAAAAATGCTACTGCTGATGATGAAAGCATTCAGTTTGAACGTAACCATGAACGCCCTGGTAATGATGATCAACCACGATAAAGATGATGACGAACACGTTGAAGTAGAGCGGTGGGCAAGCAGATGGGCCTTGAATGGTGTAATGATGGTGATGATGAAGGCGTTGAATCAGAGCCGTTAGCCATCGGCCCCGTGACCCTTTATGATGATGATGATGATGATAATAATGATGATGATGATGATGATGATGGTGATGATGATGAACGCGTTGTACTGATGATGGCGTTGATTATGGTAATTAGTGATGATGATAGTGATTATTGTGTTCGAACAGAGCCGTCGGCAAGCAAAGTTGCCATGTACGATGAAGAAGGATGATGGACCGAGTGTAACTGGTGTTCCCAGCGTCCACATATGTGGACACTTGTTTTCTTGTAGAACTAAAGCTAAAACTTTCCATGTTTTGGTTTATTCCCACTTTCGTATGTATTTTAATTGCATATACGCAAAAAAATATTTACTTGCACAGCTGGATTGGCCATGGGATACAAAGGGTTAAGGTTTAGGGTCGCCTCCGGAATTTTTTTTAATGTATTTTGGATACAGTGGCTCAATAAAATTTCCTTAATCTTGCCATGTTAAAGGGACCAACAAATGGTTGGAACGTGTGATTAGATGTTGATGGTAATGAAAAGATAGTGAATTATAGTGACAGATACAAGCATCGTTTTCGTAATTCGGGTAGGATTTACATATTTAAATTGTGTTTAAAAGTCACAAGCAAACCGGTATGTCATGCAGTGTCTTGAGGCTGGATTATGGTTTTATTCACATAGCTGTACGTAGTCAGGTGCTTTCATGCGTACCATAATTAGTGCTCCACATTACATTACGTACATTATTATCCATCCTTGCTCTATTCTGTGTTGCTTACGAGGTAAAAGGAGTTGACGCTAAGAAGCGGCGCTGCATTCGCTGCAGCTAGTGGAACATGTCGAGCCGCGGCACATGCCCACGGAATGAACGTATGCGCAGCAAACCGTCGCGCACAAACACGAAGCGCTCTCGTGCTCATCTCCCACGGTTTGCAGCATGTGTTGTGTGTATACGACATTGTAGTCGCTGCAGATCGAAGGAATTTTTATTATAAATGTTTCATGGCGTTTTCCACGTTACTATTACGTGATTAGACACTCTGAACGGTAAGCCTTCTGTTGTGCTGAAGACAAGAGGTATTATGAAAATTCGTTGTCGGTCCCTTTAAGTTGCCGTAGCAAGTGTGGACCGCTAAGCGGTTACGGCGAGTGTGGACTAAATGGTGACATACCGTGTGGAGAGTTTGGATTTGTGATGGGGATGCGAAGCAGGCACTTGTTGGCCATAGCAAGCACCAGGATCTGGTTGCTGACGACCAGGTGCGTGATTGGATGCGGGGGCCTGCGCAGAGAACAACATTAACGACAAGGCCGAGCCCACTCATCGTTAAGGACAATGCCCTAATGAACTATACAAATGGTAAGTTAATTGTGCAGTTAATCGTGAAAAATCAACTTGCCGCAGGTAGGGACTGAACCTACAACCTTCGGATATCGTGTCCGATACTCTATCAATTGAGCCACAGCGGCGGTCGCTTTCCCATCCACTTTATTGGGTATTTATGTTTTGTGTATAATCCTGGGAGTGTTAACCAGCGCCGCTCCCAGCCATGACGGCGAGTGTGGAACACTCATTTTTTGCCAGTTGGCGTCACGACTATCCCGTGAATCGGTTGTTTTCATAAGGTTGTGTCTAACAAAGAAATGAGCCCTCGATCAGTCAATGATCCAGAATGACACAAACACTATAATAAACCTAAACTGACGCTTTAGCCCTTTGCGACACGACATTCTTGTTTGGAGAAGATGAGACCTCCTTTTGACATTTCTGTTCACTATTGGCAAGGAAGAGACTGCAAAAGCTGACGTAATGGTAAATTATGCATTCTCCTTGCCTAAAGTTCCTTTATATCGCTTCTGCTTGAAATATATGCTACTCATGATTGCTTCGGTGAACGCAGTACCGTGTTTAACGAGACGATTGACATGGGGCGTCTAGGCAGGAATTTCAAAATATTTGTTTACCACTTAGGAATGCTCACTGGCAGCAGATAACTATCCTGTGCAATTTGAGTGGCTTGTTGAATTCGGTTTACGAAGAACTATAGCATGACTGACTGTACAATAATTTGACAGATATTTACGTTACAATTCATCACTGTAAAATATGCTATAATTTGGGCTAACACTTCCACTTGCTTGAAGTTTGGTCTCCTGAACCTTGGCATCACGTTATGCAAATTTCACGCACTTATAGCCAGTCAAACGTAATGCGTGCCTCAAAGGGTCAAGAGGAGAACATCGTCAAAACTCCACGCGTTCCACCTACTAAGACACCGTCAAAAGCTGCCATCTCTCTTTTCTCTAAGATCATTTCACGGTACGGACCTCTAGACCACCCGTGGCTTTTTAAAGAAGCTTGAAGCAGCTACGCAGGCAAGAAAAGGCACTCTTACGTGAATGTTATCCTGGTCTTCTTGAAGATCGGCGCTTCCATTTCGAGCGAGGCATTGATGTAACCCGTCGTCTGAAATTGAAGGAAATCCCGTGCACTATAAACTCTCCGCGGAGCAGTAGTAGTCCCACTGCTACCACGAATTCGTCCATGCAAAGACATTCCTTTTGTTGTTGTTTTGTAACGATTGCTTCCTACGCGTTCAGTTAACGTCCGCAAGGGTCGACAAGCAGAGCTTGTCGCTCCGTATCTGAGTGAAAACATCTGCAAGACATATCGGTAAGACAAGACGACACTGCGTCGCTTCAGAACCGAAACCAGCTGACGCTGTTCGTTAATAAATATGACAAGTTGTCACGAGGGGAACTAGTTTCATAGTAAAAAGAAGCAAGCTACCTTATACATCGGCACTGCATAGACTCGTGACGAGTGAGGGATGAGAGCGTGTCTGACTGAAAACATCTACAAGACGTCTCGGTTTAGACAACACGACACTTCGTCGCTTTAGAACTGAAACCACTCGCTGACGCCATTCGTTAAACGTGGCAGTTTGTAACGAGGGGAACTAGTTTATTAGTTAAAAAGAAGCACACTACCTTGTAGACCGGCACTGTATAAACTCGTGACGAGTAAGTGAAGAGATAGTGGCGAAATAACGATGTTACGACAAACTTACCAGCTCAGGAAACGCAGTCCGGCTGGCAGAGCCTAGATAACCGGCCGACTGCGAGGTCACTTCTTCGTACTGATCAAACAAGGACGCCATCTTCTCAAGCACTGAGCGCCCCTGTATCAGCGGCTGGAAATCAGCAGTACTGACGAGCAGGCTCAAGCGCCCGAACCTGCTAAACCTTCAGGGCCGAGACCCCGACACAGGGCGGGGGGCGTTTTATGTGGTACTGCCTATCATCGTGCGTTGCATACAAGACTTTCGTAAACGAAAGAGCGTTCGCGCGTCAAAACGTGTCCATGTATTTACGTACACGGTCCAACGAAGCAAATGCAGAGCCGATTTATGTGCGTAAACACGGCGTTACGAAAGATTAGCATGAATTGTAAACAAACGATTGCATGTTGACCATGGAGGCGGCCATGACAGATATCAGCGTTGCCAATCGAGCTACTCGAACTAAGTCATGCGTAGAGACGCGGATACTAAACACGCAAAGAGGCTTACAAACGGGTCATCAATGTGAAAACATTTACACTATCGAGGAGTCTTTTTGTCCCACAAAGATAATTATCTGTCTTGCGTGCCGCTTCTTACTTTAACGCTTGGGGACAAAAAAATATTTAATAAGAAACCCGAAATGTGTGTCTATCCCACCTGTGTCTGGTATGAAGCAGTCAAAGGAGAAGCGCTACATGATTGACAGGTTATGATACAGTAACATGACCTCTGATGATGACATGCCTGTCGCGTGTGTCATGAAACCCTTTACCCCCCGTCACGTGTAGCGCTTACAAGCATGTACCCGCGCACTCCTGTGGTATGCAATGCGCGCCTAGTAACAGCGAAAGAGACAATGAAACTTTTATAAGACACAAAGGGGCAAGAAGATGCGTCCTTTCGTCAGCGCATGTCATGACCTTGAGCACATTATTTTCATCTTCACTGAATCACGCGAGCACACAGAGACAAAGAAGGGATACACAAAGACGAGCGCTCGTCTTTGCGCTCGTTTGTTTGTTTGTTCTTCCTTCAACACTATGGCACATACCCACTCTGGGGGATTGGCCAAGAAATCGTAGTTTAAAATTTAATAGGTAATTTGAACAATGTTGAATCATTAAAAATAATAAAAGGAAATATTAGGTAATATATATCAAATAAATACTGCAATTACATTACTATGCGATTTCGCTAGTAGACCAGACTTCCGTATTTATCTGATAAAAAAAATTCGAAAAAAATTGTTAGATTTTAACGCATTTTTATTTACGAATAGTTGAAGTCGCGATTAAAACGGTGTACGTTTAGTAGCTTGGATGAATTTACACACCGAATTAAAAGCATCCCTGTGGCAATATCCCAAACCAGAGGCACCGAAGCTTAGCACAATTTCTGCCGTTAAATTTAAGCCTATCTTTGAAAGCCGAGTAATGAGAAGTCTTTTTCTAATTAACTGAATATCTGCGACATGACAAAAAAAATAATGTTCAATATTTTCTATTTCTTCGCAGAATTGACAGAGGGGCGATATCGTCAGACCAGCCCTGTGTAATGGGGGGGACACGGCATCGAAATCTAGTGATCGTAATTTCTGATTGTCGGGATTTACTCCATTTTTTGAGACTTAATTCCATGGGAATTTTAGGTGCTGATATTCCGTCCACGTTGTTATTGATTCCATCCTATATCTGTGCGAATTGCTAGTTTTCTATATCTATGGTTGTTGCGATATATTCTACTACTGGAAGCATAGGCGGAGAGTTTTCATTTTCCCGGAGGGGGCGGGGGCCGCACTGGCTCTTCCACATTTCTCTCTTACTCACTCTCCCCCCCCCACGCACATATATATATATATATATATATATATATATATATATATATATATATATATATATATATATATATATATATATATATGTGTATATATATATATATATATATATATATATATATATATATATATATATATGTATATATATATATATATATATATATATATATATATATATATATATATATATATATATATATATATATATATATATATATATATAGGGAGAGAGAGAGAATGCGACTTCCGAATTAAAGAAATTATAACACAGCTTTAGTCTCGTAGGCGCCGACACCGCGGTATTATTATTGAGATATCTAGTGGGAGATATCTAGATTTATTTTTCAGTTTACGAAAAACATCGATCCACTTCGTAATGCCCGGCTCAAAGCGAAAAAGGTCGTATATAGGCTGCTAATCGCTCACTGCATGCATCGCGTAAAATCAATTCTGACAATGCGTGGGATCTACCGAATTTTTTTATTGACATGCTTTATTTACTTACATTGTTAAAGGGACCGACAACTGGCCAGAACGTGGGAGATCTTGGTATAAATGAAAAAACCGTAAAATATATGGACAGATTCCAGCATACTTTTCGCGTTGATCGTGTGTAAAAGTAACAAAAACCAGTATGTCGCGCAGCCTAGCGGAAGAGCCTTGAAGCTGCATTATGAAGTCGATCACTCTGCTGTACGTAGTCTGATGCTGTCATGCGTGCCATAATTAGTTTTCAATGTTAGAGTATGCATATTATTATCCAGCCCCACTGAATTCTGTGTTGCTTGCGAGGTGAAAGGAGCTGCACAATGAGAAGCGGCGCTTTCTTCGCGGCCGCCAATGGACCATGTCAAGCCGCGGCGCATGCGCGCGAGTGCACGCATGCGCATTAACTCACCGCGCTCTCGAACTCGAACCGCTCTCGCGCTCACTGTTTGCAGCATATGTTGTCTCGTGTGGGTATGACTTCATATTCGCCGCAGCTGGAAAAATTCTGATTACAAATGTTTCGCGGCGTTTTCCACGTTACCATTCCGTGATTAGATACTTTGACCGGTGAGCTTTCCGTTGCGCTGAAGAAAATACGCACCATGAAAATTGGTTATCGGTCCCTTTAAAACATGCACCAGGCAGGAGAGAATGGGCTAATGCTGGCACAGGAAGCTTTAATTATGCCAGTGAATATACAATTTAAGATGGCCAAAAATAATTATCAGATGGTAGAAAATGCCATTTGCTGCCACTAAACCTAGTGCGAAGCTGGGTTACGAATTTTACGAGCAGCCCGTCGTCACCCAACTTTCATTTTTGCATACATTTCGTAACTTGTTTTCTTTTGGACTCGACTTATATTAGGTGCGGGGTGGGGGTGGGGGGCTGCAGTGAATCTTGCCTCCACCCCCATCCCCCAATGGAGAACCCTGCGTACGTCTATGGGCATTCATTACAGCATCAGCCATCAATTATGACTGAGAACACGGCGTAACGTCAAGGGCAACTCCTACTCGCTCGCGCAAAGATAGATAATCAGATAATCGCACACAGCGAGTAAAATCTAAACAAAGCATGTCCGAACGAGTCGATGTTTGACGATGGACAAGCAAATATTCGCCGCGAGAACATCACGCGCGGACCCATCACGAGAGCAAAACAATCATTCTGCGGTTAATGTAACGCTAACGTCGCTCTTGAGTAGGCCTTGGTTGAGTTCTAAATCCTGCGCTTAAAAGTACACTAAAGTGTAACAATGAATCGGTTTAGATTCGCTAATTGTGGTCTGAGAACTCCAGTGTCGTTAATTTCACCATGATAGGTTTATTAATACAGGAGAAAATCAAGGTTGAAGTTTCATTTTTAAATTTCGCGCTGAAATCACCGCGCGTGACTTCATGGATTGCAAAGCGCATTTTTCTTATCTTGGCGACATTGGCTCGATGAAATTTCCTGAAACTTAGTATGTTCAGTCTATGACCCGGCCCCTCGGAGGACAATGTACTTCATTTTCACTGAATAGAAACTACGTAGGACCTAGTAGACGCCGTCAAAATCTTTGACGTCACGGAGTTTGGTGCGCGAATTTCAAGGCGGTGTCGCCACCCGCATTTCCTTTTTGCGCGTTTTCTCGCTAAGCAAGCGTCTTTTCGCGGCAAGAGTTGTGAAAAAATCGTTTTTCTCTTTAGTGTCCCTTTAATGCAGCTTCTCTACCCTGAAACCTGGGGAAGAGCGTAGCGCGGGCAACCCAGCGAATGCAGCGCTTGACACCGCCTCGCCAATCGCGCGCTGGCCGAGGCGGTGGCACCCTCTCTTGCGCGGCGCGGGTATCAGCTGGATGTTTCAGAAGCGTTTCTTTACTACTTCAGTTAAATTATTGCTATTAATTCTTGGTTATTTCTGTAGTTTATGTTATTTTAGACCTTGTTAGTTTGCTGTGCACTGGTTTCGAGAATTGATGACCTTGTTTTAGGCCTGTATTGACCACCGCGTGACCATGGGACATGAAGCAGTTGACGGACGATAAGCCGGGTCCCTAGAGAGCTACGCACTTGAGAGAGAGAGAGAGAGAGGCGCGAAGGAAATGCAGGGAGGTTAACGAGGTTGTACCCGGTTTGCTACCCTATACTTACGGGGGGAGAGGGAGAAAAAGAATAGAGAAAGCAAGGAGGAGAGAGAGAGAGAAACAACTTTATTGACGGCACAGCGAGGTCGTTGAATTTAGCTTGCCGGTGGTTCGAATGGTGGTGGCAAGTAGCTCGCCACGACCTTTTCGGCCCAGTTGATAACTTCCGTCCGAACACGTTGGTCATTTGATGACGAGAGTGACTCCCACGCCTCGAGGGAGGAAAGAGCGAACAGGTGATACGCGCACATACATATGACACGGCCGCTACATATATGTAGTGGCCGTGCATATGAGCATTCACCGCGCCCACCAGCCACCGAGAAATATTTGAGATCGGTGGTTAAAAAAAAAAAACCTGCAAGGACTGGCTCCAATGAATCCATGGCTTGCAGTGTGCATTGAGCTGATGGAGTTGTCATTCTCGTGAGCAGAGTGCGCATCGTGGTCATGAGAAACGAAACGTAAATCGATGGTTGGTCATATGCGCGTGAGTGGTGGCAATTGGCGCGCGCGCGCGAGGATTGCGTCATATGGCTCGCGAGGTATGTATACGCGTCGCCGATGCTCCCACGCTCAGCACGTGCGATGACAGGCGTTTATTTCATTGCAAAGGTGCGGGCAAGTGCCTCCGCTGAATGCTGCGCATAGTTCTTTCGCCATAGACGTATCCGGGGGTGGATGGAAGGGTATTTAGCCTCCCCCGCCCTCTTTTTCTTCTACAGTTTGTGTGTACACATTTAGCCTTTCCCACACCGATGGCGTGTCCGCTGCATCACTTGTAAATTTTAGAAGAGAGGTTGACAAGTGCTTGTGTTATTGGCTTTGGAATCATATGTATGTATGTATGTATGTATGTATGTATGTATGTATGTATGTATGTATGTATGTATGTATGTATGTATGTATGTGTGTATGTATGTATGTATGTATGTATGTATGTATGTATGTATGTATGTATGTATGTATGTATGTATGTATGTATGTATGTATTGTCAGGCCCGCAGCCAGGGGGGCCCGGGCCCCACCGAAATTTTGCTGAAGTAGGTGTTTTTACCAAAAATAAATAACGAAAATAGGTAGGTCTTTTTCTCAAATAGTCAAGGTTTTCAGCAAGTGCCCCCCCCCTCCCCGAAAGAAATTCCTGGCTACGGGCCTGATGTATGTATGTATGTATGTATGTATGTATGTATGTATGTATGTATGTATGTATGTATGTATGTATGTATGTATGTATGTATGTATGTATGTATGTATGTATGTATGTATGTATGTATGTATGTATGTATGTATGTATGTATTCTCTATCTCTAAATCGCCGATCTGGCCACACTCAATGACAAGAAAATGTTCACGAGCTTATAAAGATGACGGCAGATAGCAGTGGATGGATGGAAAAAAGATCCATCGGAACGCGCTCTAGTACGCGTAGCAATGTCTATAAAAAAATCCAAGGCATGCGAGGATATATGCATATACATAACTACGCTACGCCTCGGCGACGTTCTACGTCACATGACCCTGCCCTTTCGTCAATGGTCACGGCGTCAGCTGGAATCCTGTAAGACATCGACGAAAGATTGACCGAGGGGGAGGGGGGGTATGTCTGAAAACATTATATATACATTGCAGGCAAGCAAGGGTTAATGCCAAAGTATATTTTTCTTATTCCATATACCTTGGCATTAACCCTTGCTATAGCCAGCCGACCGTCCAGCGTGCGCCAGACATTTGCGGCTGCGCTTTGCTCTTTTTTTTTGCTCATGCAGTGACCACGAGAACATGGCGACTGTGCGTGATCGACAGCTCCGCACCGGAAGGCACGCTTTTCGTGTCTATTCCCGTCATGGCTTTAGTTATTCATGCCGTGAACGTTCCTTCTTTTCGTGTATTTCCCTCTCTTCTGTCTCCTTCCGTGACGTCACAGAGCTCGCCCTCTCGTCCTTTGCTTTTAGGCAGGTATACGCACGTGACTCCCATGTCCTCGGTAAATCGATACGAAACGCCCGTACCCCGTTATGCAACGGGCGTTACTATAATGCCGTCTCCGGTCACGCCCGGTACGTCTCGCCTTGTCTCGTCTGGCCGGTGCCGGATCGCCTTAGCAGACGACGGATGCAGGGGCGTAGCCAGGGGGGGGGGGGGGGGGGCTTATGGGGCTTCAGCCTCCCCCCCCCTCCCCCGAAATTTCTCGTGCTCTCATACACCAACAACCAGCGGCGTCACCCGCGTGGTGGGACTTATTGGGCTTCAGCCTGATTATCATTTATTTAATTATTTATCTTTTTCTGACCCTCAAAATGTTAGCAAAAGCAAATTTGATATCGGGCTCTACACAGATGGCTCAAAAGTGGATGATGACACAAAACATCAACTGCTAGCTTCTCCTTTGATTCCTTCGCCATGCTGTATGTTTAAGTCTACGATCGATTTTAAGCAGAAACGAAGTTTACGTGGCTTGGCTGGACAGGTACCGATGGCTAAGGTATAATGAGCGCTTCAAGAGGGTGCATTTTGCCGAGTGCGTGTCCTTTTTAGCAGAAGTGAGATTGGCAAGGGCCAACATGCGCGCACTAAGGCCCTCGTATCCAAGCCATTTCAAAAGTGGAAGCACGCCCTCGAAGTCTTCGGTGCACATGAATTCACTAAATATCACACTGACGCTCATCTGGTAGCCGATAGTTTTCTTCAAACCTTCTCAGGATGTGTGCCCAGTGTTGTTGATCAACAGGACCATGGCAGGCCAATTCAAATAAGAGAGACCCGAAGGAAGTTACAGCCTATTGTTGAGACAGTTCTCTTTTGCGGGCTGCAAGGTGTGGCTCTCCGTGGACATAGAGACAGTGGTCCCATGGATTCAAGCACAGCCTCCTCTACAAATACAGGCAACATCAGAGCGCTGCTTCGCATGCGCGCGGATTGTGGCGACACAGATATAAAAAGGCATTTGGAAAGTTGCCCAAATAAGGCCTCATATTTTAGCCCAGATGTACAAAACCACATTATAGAAATCTCTGCTGCAATCATCAAGGAAAGCCTAGTAGCAAAAGTAAACGCTGCAGGCTGCTTTTCCGCACTTGCTGATGAAACGACGGATGTTGCTGGTATCGAGCAGCTTACTGTTTGTGCAAGGTACCTTAATAATAATAATAATAATAATAATAATATCTGGGGTTTAACGTCCCAAAACGTACCTTAATAAGGATGCGAACGGAATCGAAGAAGTGTTCTTAGGCTTTGGGCCAATTCAGGACCAAATGGCCGGGCCCTCGCCGACACCATCATAAGGCTCTTTATAGAAATGGGAATTAACATGCAGCATCTCCGTGGTCAAGACCACGATGGTGCAAGTTCGATGGCCGGCAAAACGAATGGTGTTCAAGCTGCTCTTCGTGAGAAATATCCAGCCGCACTCTATGTACTCACTGCGCGTGTCACTCCCTTAATCTAGTTGTGTGTGCGGCATGCTCCATCACAGACATTCGAAACTGTTTTGGGACTCTGAAGGCGACGTCAGTCTTTTTCCGTAAATCTTCTAGCCGCTCACACGTTTTGCGAAAAATGATAAGTTTGAGCTGTCCTGAGTCTACAAGGCGGCGCCTTTTGGGACTATGCGAAACGCGCTGGGCCGAGAAGCACGATGCAGTGCTTTCATTTGTGAGCCTCTTTGAGCCGTTGATCGCAGCACTAGAGGAGACTAAGTTTAACGGAAATGGCGAAAGTCTGCAGGCAAACAGTCTAATATTGGCACTCTTTTCACCAGCGTTCCTTGTAAGCCTGCATGTGACGGAGCACGTGTTAGCACTGACGTTGCCACTGTCAAAGAAGCTGCAGACGAGGAGTATCGACATGAGCGCTGCCATTGACGACATAGAAGTGGTACAGCAGACAATTGAAAGTGACCGCAAGAACACGAATGCTTCTTTCTCAAAAATATTTGCAAAAGTGCAGGTATTGGCAGAAAAACTGAATGTGGAGATCACCAGCCGTCGAGCCGGTGTCCGGAAGCAAAACCTTGGGAGCAATGCATTCGAAAGCGCGGAAGAATATTTTCGCAGAACCCTGTTCATTCCGTTCATGGACCACGTACTAGCCCAGTTAAACCAAAGGTTCGAAAAGCACAGGGCACTTCTACACTCTTAAAAAAAAGTTAGTAAAAAGGTTGTAACTGCAAGCAAATAGGTAGTAACTGCAGCGGTTACTAACTTTCTTGGACCGTTACTAACCTTTTGCTACCTGTTTACTACCTACGTTAGTAAACAGTTACTACCTGCAACCGTTGCTAACTTTTTCCTACCTGTTTACTACCTACGTTAGTAACTGCAGCCGTTACTAACTTTCATGGACCGTTACTACCTTTTTCCTACCTGGCCGTTAACTATACTTAATCTAAAATTGTAGTTAATACCTATTGTGTTAACTTATAACTGGAATCGTCTCGACACATCATTTTAAATCGAAAACTGGTGAAGAAAATGTCCATGGATTAAGAAAAAAATATAAATTTTCTTTTTAAAATTACGCAACCGCGATTTCTAAGCATCATTCTCCTATTCTGAAAACGGAGGAGCAAAAGTTAATGAAGTGTAAGCAAGTGCTATATGCGTTTTAGTACACAATGTAAATCCCAACAAGCTAGCATGACAGGCGGATGTGAAAGAACCACAGGTGGTTAAAATTAATCCGGAGTCCCTCACTATACGGCGCGTCTCAATCATATTGTGGTTTTGGCACGTGAAACCTTCGGAATGATTATTATTAGCTTTTTACTGTCTATGTACTAGCACATGAATTCATTGAAATGCACTGAGGCTACGTTAGTGGGCTTAGTACCTCGTCTCGGCCGCTGTACATAATGCTTTTTTTGCGCCAGTTTTATAGCAAATAGACATGATATATTGTTTCTTTTAATACGGTTGATTAAAAGTCTTGTGCTACGTCCCCAAGCGCACATAATCCGGTAGTAGGGTGGGGTTCTTTAGGGTCACATTTTTTGATGATTCATCGTGAAACACAGGTGCTCACCGGTACCAGTCGTGCATCTCCAATGTAAGGGCTATAAATACCCCGGGAGTCGCTTAGTAAGTACTGGCGCGTAGTGAACTTGTTGAGTCTCTGTATTCTTATAGTTCATAACACTTCACGCAAGATTAGCCGATGTTGTTTCGTAGTGTGGCATTATGAATTTGATCACTGTTAATAATGTGGCAAAATGAACACGTTAGTGTCAGTTACTACTTTTTTTAGAACCTTTATTTTACTACCTATGGTTAGTAACGGCTAGCGTAGTAACAGTCACTAATTGCTGTTAGTAACGGCAAAGGTAGTAGCAGTTACCACCCTTGCCGTTACTAACTGCGCTTACTAACAGGGTTGTAACATATGTGACAAGCCGTTACAACCCCAAAGTTAGCAAGCATTACTATCTTTTTTTTTTTAAGAGTGTAAAGGACTTTTCATTAATTGTACCATCCGCAATACCACCAATGCAAGATGATCGGGAGAAAGGAGCAGAAAATCTCCTGACCGTTTTTGCGCGTCAAAACGAGGGCTGGTTTTGGAGAACTGCGACTATGGTGGACAAAGTGGGCGAACAAAGCAGCAAGCCAGCGCCCCAGTACAGGAACCGATGCCCCCTCTCATTGCGACAGCAGGTTCTATCCGAATGTGTACAAGCTACTCCGGATTCTAGTCACCCTTCCAGTGACCACTGCCAGCGCAGAGAGAACGTTTTCAAGCATGAGGTTACTTAAGAACTACTTGCGCTCCACGATGTCTGAGGAACGCATGGTTGGCCAGGCACTTCTGTACGCCCACAGGAATGTCGACATCAACGTGTCGGAAGTCATTGACCGTTTCGCTAAGCTTCCTCGCCGGGTCAACGTTGTCCTTTGATACCGAGCAGGACAAAAATCAGCGCCAACGAAAGGAAAAGACACTGCTGTTCCGGAGTTCAGGTCAATGAGCCCGTAATTCTGACGCAATATTATTGTTCACCACCTTTTAAAGCCGTGAGGATTTTGTAACTTTTAGTAGTTAACACTGTGACCTAATATAAACATAAGAATACAGGCATCAGGTGGACATTACCAGCCAATCGACAGCTTCACCTTGTTCACTGAGAGGTCGGCATACGCGGCGTACCAAACAAATTCAACTATTGGGAAGCCGTACCAGCAGCATTGTTTGTTACTTTCATTTGTCGTTTTTGTTCTTCATTCACTGAAAACCACTTTGCACCCTTAAGGGGGTTTCAAGCAAGCAAAACACCCTTTTGCCTAACAAAATTTGCAAAAATTAGGGTGTAAGGTTGCTTTCCTTCCCCAAAACAGCCTTTAGGGGGTAATGCTCTAGCTAAACACCCTTTAGGAGTTAAGGGTGTTATGTGTTATCGAAACACCCATGGCCCATACCACAGCGTGCCAGATGATAATGGGGACTCGCTGATTAAAATGTCGTTGGATCTTCGGCGAGTTTAGATTAAAAGATATGTCTCTTTTAGGGCTATCTACAAGCGTACCATAAATTTACGCCTATTCTCCTAATGTTTAATGTTCATTTATACGGAACAGAAATATCTCCACCGGCACTGAACGGCGGCTTAAGATACTATGGCTATGTATACCAGATGGTCAGTGTAAGGCTGTGTAGCACGAGCGCTCCGTCTATGTGGTATTTTACAATACGCTTTGTTGTGTGTGCCGCGGTGTGGCGCGTGCGCACACCTTCTATGCTGATGTCATCTATAATTGCATGTTCCCTGACTGGTAGATTTTTTTTCAAATTTTTCACTGATAAGGGTGTTTAGGCCATTGGAAACACCCTATGGTATGGGTGTTTTGATACGTCAAAAACCCTTTTCTTAGGGTGTAAGGGCGTTAGTTATAGACACGGCAAAACCCCCTTAAGGGTGTAAAGTGGTTTACTGTGTTGCTTTCTGAACTAGAAGCGGCAACCTTCCTTTTATATTGAGTGCACAATAGTGGTTCGCACTTTTAAAACAGTTTTGAAATAGTTTCTTAAGGCAAAATGGGGAATCTCCAACCAGAAGGTTTATTTTAAATAACCCGACGTTTCGAAGCCTGACCGGCTTCTTCTTCAGGGGTGAGATGGCCCGAGGTGCACGGCGCTTATATGCGCTTTCTTGCCGACAGTTGCCGCAAGCCTTGACAATAGAGGGGGGGCAAGGTTCCCGTGGTGCGGTTGATGTTTTCCGCAGTATTCTGTATATGCCACGACTCGAGGAGAAGCCGCCGGCGCCAACAGCTTTCCTGTTCCAGGATCACCGCATCGTCAGGACTAATGCGGTGGTCACATTTTTCGCAGTGTTCCGCTACTGCACTCCTTTCGCTGTTCAGCTGACGCAGATCGTTCTTATGCTGCCGCATCCTTTCGCGGAAGTTCTTTGTTTCCCCGACGTACGCGGCGGGGCAGTCTGAACACGAGATCCTATACACGACGCCCTGCGCTTTCTCCGCGGGCGCGCGGTCTTTGGGAAGGGGGAAAAAACGGCCGATGGTGGTGGTTGGCTTGTGTGCCACGCCGACCCCCGCCTTTCCCAGAATGCGCGCTAATGTTTCGCTGGTTCCCGCGATGTAGGGAATCGGCACACGTCGTCGCTGAGGCGGCGCCGCTGGCTCTCTACCCCCACCGCCTTTATTCCTGCGCAGGGCCTTGCGAATGAGGCGGTGGGGGTAGAGAGCCAGCGGCGCCGCCTCAGCGACGACGTGTACCGATTCCCTACATCGCGGGAACCAGCGAAACATTAGCGCGCATTCTGGGAAAGGCGGGGGTCGGCGTGGCACACAAGCCAACCACCACCATCGGCCGTTTTTTTTTTTTTTCCCCCTTCCCAAAGACCGCGCGCCCGCGGAGAAAGCGCAGGGCGTCGTGTATAGGATCTCGTGTTCAGACTGCCCCGCCGCGTACGTCGGGGAAACAAAGAACTTCCGCGAAAGGATGCGGCAGCATAAGAACGATCTGCGTCAGCTGAACAGCGAAAGGAGTGCAGTAGCGGAACACTGCGAAAAATGTGACCACCGCATTAGTCCTGACGATGCGGTGATCCTGGAACAGGAAAGCTGTTGGCGCCGGCGGCTTCTCCTCGAGTCGTGGCACATACAGAATACAGCGGAAAACATCAACCGCACCACGGGAACCTTGCCCCCCCCTCTATTGTCAAGGCTTGCGGCAACTGTCGGCAAGAAAGCGCATATAAGCGCCGTGCACCTCGGGCCATCTCACCCCTGAAGAAGAAGCCGGTCAGGCTTCGAAACGTCGGGTTATTTAAAATAAACCTTCTGGTTGGAGATTCCCCCTTTTGCCTTTAGTCTTTCACCCAACCAGGCAGACTTCTGCCGAATGTTTACCTTTAATGAAATAGTTTCTTTCGTTATTTCTACACTCTTTCTTTATAGTTCTGTCCACATGGTGCGTCCGAGACAGCAGCTTGGCCCAAGGACATATCAGTTGGGCATTATGTATAGGGATCATTGCTAAGTTCCGTTTACTGATTGCATATTTAAATGTACATTTGTGAAGTTTTGCGTAAGCATACTGCGCACTGTTTCCGGTGACTTATATTTTGCCCGTATTCGAGGTGTACTTTCCCATTCTTGCTTTTCCCTGGCCGCGTCATCTGTACAAGAAGATGAACATTTTGCGTAAACAATCTGCATTAAAATATTTGATCTCGTCCTGGTTATTTTGTGGACTTCATTTTTTTGTTATCAGGCGCTTCTTCAGTTCAAAACTGATGCAGTTCCGAAGTTTACGTGATATTTGCCGTACCTGTTACACACAGAAAAAAAAATATTGAAAAGATTGAAGACAGTTATTCCTGGAAAGATTTTGCGGGCATGCCAACCTAATATTTTTACGAAAAAAACACATTTCTTACTCATTCTTAACAGACGGTAGCATTCAAGAAGTGATTTGCAGCATCTAATACAAACTGTCACTGGTAATACATGTTAATGGTAATACCAGTGACATTGTATGTATACATGGTAATACATGTACATACCCACGCCGCTTTTGAAAAATTATGAAACCGGACGACGAAACCACAGTCTCTCTTTGTGAAACTTCTGGATCCCCCATTACCGATTGCGACGTTCCATCCGTCAACTCTGCATTTTGCTCCGTCTTTACTAACGAACCTAACAACAAACTTCCTGATTTTCCGCATTTTGCTTTTCCGCCAATGCCAAAGATTGAATTCAATTCAGAGGGAATTGTAAAAGTTATTAACCAATTAAAGAACTCTTCGTCATGCGGTATAGATGGCATAAACGCCAAAATTCTGAAAAATACTAAACATGTATGCAGTTACATATTGTCAATCATTTTTCAGTAGTCACTCGACACAGGTGAAGTCCCATTAGACTGGAGAGTTGGGAAGGTCATTCCGGTCTTCAAGAAAGGTGACCGCTCATTTGCAGGTAATTACCGAGCGATCTCGCTCACCATAGTGTTTGTTCAAAGATCATGGAACACGTCATGTTTTCTCATGTTGCTACATTTTTATCGTCCGTAAACTTCTTTCACCCAAACCTTTCGTAAAGATCACTCATGCGAGACCCAACTAACATTATTCCTGCACGACATTCTCCTTCATATGGACCGTAACATCCCAATTGGCACACTGTTCTTAGATTTTGAAAAAATTCCACAGCATATCCACGGGGTGAATGATGATGAGTGGGGCGAAGCTCTCGTACGGCAGGATCTTGGCGGCGGCGTCGCGCAGCTTCACGCCCAGTACATCATCAACGACGTGAGATCGGGCCGGTTTATACTAAAGGGTCGATGAGAGTCATGGCGACTTGCAGCTCACTTTAATTTTACATGTACGCTGTGAATTTTTATTGTTTAATCACGCACAGGAGAAATCTCACCAGGCACTACCTTGGAGGTAAACAATGGCTGCTAATGGGGAATGAGAGACAGAAGAAGTCGGCTTTTAGCTAACACTTAAACTTCTACTTCTACTAACGTTTTCTACTGGAACATGCCAATGGCTGCTAATAGGGAACGAGAGACAGAAGTCGGCTTTTAGTTAACGCGCACGCTGCGAATTTTTTATTGTTCAACAACGCACAGGAGAAATCTCCCACCGGCACCACCTTGGAGGTCAAGATCTGGTACTAGCGTTAAGACTGGTTACGCACTACGACGGGGACGAACGGGTGCCGCTTTAAGGAGCTTCGCCCCTAAAAGCCTTCCGATAAGGTACCCCACTCCCGTCTCCTTCTAAAGAGCTCGCGTCTAAACCTTCATCGGCATGTTTTAAACTGGATTAAAGCATTCCTAACAAACCGTAAACAATTCGTGCATGTTAATGATCACTCCTCCGACCTCTCCCATGTCTTGTCCGGCGTGCCCTAGGGTACCGTCCTAGGGCCTCTTTTATTCCTAATATACATTAACGATATTCCGCTTTCCGTTGAATCTAACATCCGTCTTTTTGCTGATGATTGTGTCCTCTACCGCCCTATAAATAACCCCACCGATGTCTCCTCTCTACAGCATGACCTCTCACGCATTCAGCAGCAGTGGTGTACCACCTGGTTGATGTCCCTTAATGAGAAAAAAAAACATTACTAATTTCTTTCCATCGTCGCCGAAACCACACGCCGGCTACTTACACAATGAACAACTGTCATATAGCTGCTACTGACTCGATTAAATACCTGGGTGTCCATCTTTCGAGTGACCTATCTTGGGGCGACCATATAAATCACATAATTCACTCCGCTAACCGAGCTCTCGGGTACATACGCCGTAACGTTTCCATGGCACCACTTTCCGTTAAACTACTCGCTTATAAAACCATTGTCAGACCAAAACTTGAGTATGCATCTGCTGTCTTTGACCCCCACCAAACTAATCATATCGAAATACTTGAGTCAGTACAGAACCGAGCAACCAGATTCATTGTTTCAGATTATTCCCGCTACTCGAGCGTCTCCGCCCTCAAATCCCAGTTAAATCGTTCTACCCTCGCTCTTCGTCGTCGTATTGCACGTCTCTGCCTTTTTCACAGATTCTTTTATTCAATCCCGCGTGACAACCACCTCATCCAGCCGGTCCATCGAGGCCATCGCACAAGTCATCCACATGCTGTGATTCCGCCACGTGCCCACACCACCTCATTTCAGCAGTCCTTCTTTTTGCGCACCTCCCGAGACTGGAATGACCTTCCGAACGAAGCAGCAGTCATCCGCGATTTTGCGCGTTTCAATAATGCCATCCAGGAAGCAGACTCAACCACATCCTAACATACACCTTCATCGATACCGCCATTTTATGACGCCCACCCCTCATGTAAAGTCCCATACGGGACCTTTGAGATATAATAAATAAATAAATAAATAAATAAATAAATAAATAAATAAATAAATAAATAAATAAATAAATAAATACATAAATAAGTAAATAAATAAATAAATAAATAAATGTTATTCCTATACTTTGTCGTTCTAAAAATTCAATGAGGAGGTCGCGCTGCAACGTGAGCCCCCCCTCCCCCCCCCCCCCCCCGAACAAAATAATGCTACGCCACTGGACGGATGGGACCGCGATTCCAAGAAACTGCTCGTTTTCTTGCTTCGGTATTTATTTAATTATTCATTTATTTTGTATTCCATGGCCTATCTCCCATCTGCCTTCAATTCTGTAGCGGCCGGATACGCGCCGCTACAGAAAATACGGGCCGATCCCCGAAGGCAGGAAGCTTTCACGGAATGACTCGCGTAGGCACGTGAGCTCAACAATCGTATATAATTAGGTGTGTGCGAATATTCGAAAGTTTCGAATATTCGTCGAATATTACATTCGATATATTCGTATTCGATTCGAAAATCGTGTATTCGAAAAGTTTGGAATATTCGATAACTTCGAATATTCGAAAAATTCGAATATGCGATTCGATTATCATGCATAAAATAACTCGTCTTCCACATTTCTGCTGCGTTCGTATCGCTAAAAACGTTGCCGAGAGGAGCGATAAACATCGTAAGTACACGGAGGCACGATATCTGCCTGCGACGAGCGCCCCAATACGTATGATTTATTGCTGGTGCATCTCCGACGTGTAGCGCTGTTGGCGATCATGTAACCGCACATTTTCAATATTATGCGGCCCTAACGTGCCGCACTACAACTCGTTCACTATGCGGGACCACTTCTGAAGAAAGACAGTGACCCATGTGACTGGTGGCGAACTGTAGGCACCTTCACATACCCCAGTCTGGCCTTTTCAGTGGCAGGGGGGGGGGTGTCTCTGTTAGAAGGGAGCGCCTGCTGCCTGATCATGTGGAGCAACTCATATTTCTTCATGATAACATCTAGTCATTACTTTCATTGTGCCGTGATATTTGATTGTGTTGTGATGTGCATTGTGCTAGCCTGGACATTGTATTCTCGAGATAGCAGTGTATGTTGTGTTGCCAGTCAGGCTGTTAATGTTTTTTTTTTTTCAAATAGCTACATGTTAAATAAAATATTGTTACTGTGGAGGCATTTTTTCTTTGATATTCGATATTCTATTCGATATTCGAAGGTGGACATTCGTATTCGATTCGTATTCGAAAAATTTGATATTCGCACACCCCTATATATAATAAATGTATGAACAGCGCAACAGACAAGCACCGGCGAAGAACACGCACACATGCAGCGTTGACATTCAACAGCGCATTATTGTCTCCTGGCGTTTCCAGTCTTTTCGGCACAATCCGTGACGCCAGCAGTCTGTTCACGTGACGTCATGAGGAAATAAGCTTTCGATTGGTCCATATACGAGGGATATCAGTTGCGAATTTCCTTCTTCCCTGCTTTGCGACGCAGCCGCTCGTCCGTTCCGCCTTGTCTCGCATGAATATATCGTGCGCGATGAACTGATTTCACCTCGTTTTGTGCGTTTTCGACTGCGCAAGCGGCAATAACAGCGTGTAGCCGAAAAGCGCGAAATTCCCCCCGCGGCAGCCTCATTTTCGATATAGGCGAAAATGCTTGAGGCCCGTGTGCTTTTAAGTCAAAATTTCCGGAGCACTCCACTACGGCGTCCCTCATAGTCGTATCGTGGTTTCGGGACGTTAAACCCGAAAAATTATGGTTATATTATTGTATTAACAACTGTGATTTGTACAACTGCGAAGTATATATGGTTACGAAGAGTGGAAAATTGGGCATGGTGGTGTAGGGCGTAATAAATGTACCAGCGCATCAGCTGCGCTATATTGCAAAAAGAGGTTGCGTATCTCAATCAATTTTAACTTTCGTACTCTCCTCCAGCACAGTCAATGATCACGTGACAAGTGATTTGTTATGTTATAGTCATCGGCACGGTTGATAGCTGCACCCTTTTCTACACATTCGTCCATACCACATATATATGGTCTTCGCTTTGGGGACTCCTAAACCAGATCGAGTTGAAAGACGAGAAAGCGGTTCCTTTCTAGCCTTCGCTACCCTTCCTACAGGCGCGATCTCCTCCTCGCCAATTATTTATTCATGAAACACGTGGACGACGTCAGCACTAAACGCTGGACAGGTGCTTCAGATCACGAAGAGGCCCACCAGGAGAAAGGTCAGGCAGGAGATTCCAAAAAGGCCTGCTAGAAAGTCTCAAGTTGAGACTCCTGTTGAAATCTCGAGTACAGGTGGCGCGTCGCGAAGAAAAGAATTTCAGTGAAATTCAAACGCGAAAGTCTTCGCCTGGTCTCATCCTTTTCACGGCCTAGTCGGGGCAGGAGCGCAGCGAGGTGTCGCGTACACCGGAATAGCGACAAAGGCTGTCCCCTACATTGGCGAAAGGGTAACGGCTTAGCCCGGAGGGGTAGAATGGGCAGACAAAACCGCTGGTATGCCGGTTTATCCGAGTTTGGCGACCACGGTACAAAGGTAGCCGCTGCTAATTGTGTCGGACAGGTTTGTTCCCTGTCCCTTTGTCGAGATCGGACCCCTCGAAAAGGGTGGAATGCGCGTCTCCCCAGAGCTCGTCCGAAAGGGTGCCGTATGAAGATAAGCGCAATGACAGATACCAAGACTTTCTCTTGTATCCAATTCTGGCAACTAATTTGTGTGCTTACATTTGGTCGTCTGCTGCTGAGTAAGGAATGCGTCAATGTTTTTGTAAACTTTAATTTCCTCCTCATCGCAGAAGCAAACATTGAGATGTTTGTTTGGTTATTTGTTTGTCGTATTAATATTTAGAGCCATTACCGTTAGCGCTAGTGTAAAGAGCTGTGAATGGTTGTAAAGGAAACAGAAATCGAGACAGAAAGCTAGGAGTGCAGAAGATGAGATTAAAAGGTTCGCGGGTATAACGTGGCAGCAGAAAGCACAGGACCGGGTTGATTGCTGGAACATGGGAGAGGCATTTGCCCTGCAGTGGGCGCAGTCAGGCCGATGATGATGATGACGACGATACAGTTAGTGGGTGTGTACATTACACCTAACCGTTAATCAAACAAGAATTCGGCGTTCTCTATCTCGTACCGATCACGACTGTACTATGTATCGACGCGAAGGTTGTATACGAGCGGTCCCTACCAGCGGCAAGTTGATTTTTCATCCACCTTAATTTTTTTCCAATTACGAGAACTGCAAATTGGGCCAGTTGGTGAGGATTCATAGTGGTCGTAGCGCGATAAACGTAGACAAAAGAGCAGAGAACCGCACAGGACAAGCGCCAAACTTCAACTGGTTTTTTTTTTTTAATTTACAGAAGTCAAATGCTTGAAAACTAGCATAGAAAGCAACCGCGGCAATCAGCCATCCTGATAACACAATAAACTACTACACATTTTACTAGCTGATTAGAAGAGAACAACACACACATGCAGGGGGATGTGCAGGCCCGTAGCCAGGGGGCCCGGCCCCCTCCGAAATTTTTGTGATACATTGTGATACATTCGGATTAACAAGTCGGATTAAGGAAAACTCTCATAACAGGAGTATCCCTTAATTCAGCTTACAGGTCCACCTCACAGTCGCGATTGACCGGCTTGACCAGTCCGATGAACGTCGCCGTCGAGCAACACGCGAAGCAGGGACCTTCTCGTAGCAGGACTCCGCCTTGGCGTCGATTTAGCCAGGTGACTCGTTGCTCCCAGCCGTCGGTGTCGCGCTTGTAGTGTATGTGAACGCACTTCAGTTGAGCTGCGCGGGAGACGGAGTCACGGACACACTGCAACACATTCATGTCGGAGACTCGTATCGACGTCAGAAGGCACAGGTGCTGGAGACCGGTCATGCGGGACAAGCTGGCCTGGGGTGATGGAAACGATGCACGTGAGATCAATCAATCAATCAGCATAGACGTCCGTGTGCGAGCACGGTTCAACCGCTACAAGAACACTTCCAAAACACTAACGTTTTCGCAAACTAAATGTGCATGCGCGTGTTACATGTTCAACGGGATACGCCCGCTAATGAAACAAGCATGGAAACACACAAGAAAGCAGGCCTGTAGCCAGGAATTTTTTTTTTTTGGGGGGGGGGGCACTTGCTGAAAGCCTTGACTATTTGAGAAAAACGCCTATTTTCTTGCAGGCCCTGGCTACGGGCCTGCAAGAAAGATACACGTGCGAAGACTTCCAGAAAGGTGGGAGCACGTTTGGGAACACACACAACTTGCTTATGTTTCTAGCAATGTGCAAAACAAAAGATAGAAGTGTAAGGAAAGACACAGGGTGGTATCGGCCACACCCAACACGTCACAGTAATGTCGATGTCGCGGGGTGCAGAACGCCCCGTCGAGCTTTCGTACGCTGTTTGCCCTCGAAATAAAATAACGTCGAGGTGACGGACGCCATTCAAATTTGGCCGAAAAAGACTTATGCGTACCGAGAAATCGAATAAAGGTGCGCATCTCGAGATTGAAATTTTATGTGAGGGACGCTTTGAGCGATGTCACTTAATGATGCCAATATGATTTAGCTGCGCGTTGAAGAATCCCAGGTGCTCGAAAGTGACTCGGAGAAACCACTACGCTGTGCCTTATGATCACAGCGTGGGTTTTGCACGTGAAACCCCAGCAGTTTATTTCTACACTTTGGTATCATTAAGTGGCATCGCTCAAAGCGTCCCTCACATAAAATGTCAATCTCGAGAGGCCGCGCCTATAGTGCCGGATCTCCGGTATCGCGAGGCCGCCAATCCATCGTCAATTTGACTGTGTCTGCAGGAAACGTGCACTGCTTGTGTTACAAAGTGGCAGCGACCAGAAAAAGAGCCACATTCACGTGGACGTGCGGACAGCCGATGGCGTACGATCCGACACACGAACAAAAGGTAAAGCTCGAAAGGGGCCGTCCCGCAGAGGTCACGTGGTCGCGGGCGGAAAATAGGAAAGAACTGAAAATAGAATAGGACCGATATATTTGACCGGCAGCCGGCAATATAGACATTATTGTAGCATTTTGCCTTCATCGAAAATGCGAATGCCACGGTCGAGCACGCGACCTTCGGGTCAGCCGACGAGCACGGTAACATCGCGACGGCTTCACGAGGCCAAATTATCGAAAAGGGAGCCTTTCTTAGTCGGGGAAAACAAGTGGCCTTGTGCCCTGGCGACATGCTCTGCGTCTTTGATGGCATTTCAACGTGATCGCTGATAATAATTAATCATGCTTTTTACAGCAAGTCACAATCAGGGTGCACGCGACAGTTAATGATGCGATAGCCTAAAAACAACAGAAAAAAAAAAGACAAAAGAACGAATTACGCCATCGTCGGTAAATAACGAACGCGTCAATAAGTGCCGCTCTTCAGAGCGTCGAGAATGGGACGACTCACCTGAAGATGCTGATCGTTGATCGGCAGGTCGCAATGCTGCAGCACGAGGCAACGGATAGCTACGCACTCGCCAAGAAGATCGCACAAATGGCCGAATGGCGGGCTCCCGATAATCCGCCACTCGGCAAGTCGAAGCGTCGCAGCAGCTCGGTAACACTCGAGGTACCAGGGTAGTACCTGGTAAGGCACGCCAGACAGGGTCAGCCTGGCGATGCTAGTGGGCGAGGACGTGGCCGCGTCGGATGGTTCCTGTACGGCATCGGTCCCGAAGAGGAGACTATGGCAGGAAGCGCAGCGCAAGTGACCCCCCGGGTTCACGACGCGCACGTCCAGGTCTTTCAGGTTGGGGCAACAAAACGGCAGCCCGCGCACAGATGAGCGCCTCGGAAACCAACACGGGGGCGCTGAGAGAGCAAGCAGGCGGCGCCCCAGCGGGGTATCCTGGAGAAATTTCCTCAGGTCGATGTCGAGGCGAAAGTGAAACGAACTGACGTTCAGCTCGACGATGCTGTCCAGCGCAAAGGAGAAACGTTCCAGGTAGTCGCGGAACTGGGCTCCCGCCATCGGGTACGACACGACGGAGGGCTCCGCCGGGAGCAGCAGGATACAGAGTTCGCGGACGCGTGCCCAGCTGTGTCGCCGACTCGCCTCCTGGAAGACCAACCCTGTCGTGAGGTCGCCGACGGCAAACGCGACCAGCTGCGACGGAAGAATGAGCACTCGGTCCCGGCTGAGTAGGAGGCGACTCAGTTCGACGCAGCTCCACCAGTCGTGCGGCTTGTCGTGACAGACGTTGGCGCAGACGGTAGCGCAGTTCGCGAACGCCATAGATGGATCCGGCCCGTACGGAAGCGGCACGGAGGCCGGCAGTTCGGAGGTGAACGTGAACGTTTCCACTCGGCCCAGCTGTTCGTGAATCCGGTGGCACAGAACCAGAGCATTCGAAACAGTTCCTCGCACGAAGTGAACGTGAAGATCCGTTAGGTTCGGGCAGAGGACCAGAAGCTCCCAGAGAAGCTCGAAGTTGCGGTCGCCGCCGACCTCGACGTACAGGCGACGCAGGCTGTGGTAACGGATGGCAACCCTCATTTGCGGCGATATGGAACGCATACTGTTGATTTCGCAGTCGATGACCGCCTCGGAGTCGTCGACGAGCGACAACTCGAGCTGCTTCAGATACTGCAGTCGTTCCAGCATCAACTTGAGCAGTTTGCTGGGCTGGAGCGCGCAGGCAACGCAACTGAGGCGCCGGAGTCTCACGCAGCGGCCGATTTGCTCGCACAGCTCTGCCGGCTTGCATTGGAGGCAGTTTCCGAGGACCAATTCGCTGACGGCGTACGGGTTTAGTGCGTCTAGTCGCTGGACCAGGTCATACACTACTTCGTTCATACTCAGGCGCACGGTCACCTCGTTCGAGCTCACGGCCATCGTTCGCTCAAGCGGCTGCCTCTTGTGTCCAGTGGATGTGCTTGACTGGCGCGAAAAACTGGCGAATCTTCAGGCACGGCTGTGCCGCGTGCGTCTTCGAACAGACGTGTTAAGATATACCCGTGCACCGCGGGCGTGACGTCATGAACTGACAACGACGTTGTGCCCGAATCACGTGATTTGTTATGGAAAGAGGTGAACACGTGAACGAGAAAAAGTCAGCCTATTGTTGTGCCAGAGCACCTGACCGGACGTGGAAGCGGGTCAACACCTGCAACCAAGGAAAAGGCCAACACCTGCGACCTGCCCCTACCATTTTGACCACCATCGGTGGGGTAGGATCCAAACCGACGTGCTGCTAGTACCAGTTTTACCACCATCGGTGGGGTGGTATGATTCAAACCTTCGTGCGTCTCGTACCGCTTTGTCCCCGAAACACAATGGACGGATGCCGGTCCGTTGTTAGAAGAGACGCCCCAGCCGACTTGGTCGTGCTGGCAGGCTCTGTACTGCTATAACCTGCTGTAAACGTTGTTACTGTTTTGTAAACGTTTTGCCTCCTTGTCCTGATCCTCAGCGGCAGTCCGAGCTTGACGGCTACATCGGCTCGCCAGCCTCCTGGCTTTCAACGACACTCAACCGTAGGCGTATCTACCGGGGGGGGGGGGGCAAGGGGGGCGCTAGCCCCCCCTCTGAGAAATGTTAAGGGGGCTGAGCTCCCCCACTTTCGACAGTCACTGTCGGCTGCACACTGGAAAACCATGACCTGAGGCGAACTTTTACTTCTACACAGCAATCACTTAATTATATAATGAAATTTGTCCTGCGCTTCTGCTGTGGAGAATGCCTCCAGTGTCTCACGACCACGCACTGTAAGTTCTCTGCGGTGGTGGTGAAAACATTTATTAACAGAATATCTGCGGAGACGCTCTCGGAGGTTCTCGGCTTGCAGTGGGGGGGGGGGGGGGGCCCTCAGTCCAGGGCTCCGCTTGCAGCAGCCGCTCTACGGGCCCGGTCAATCGGTGCAGGACGCCTATGCGACGCTTTGCGCGACAGCATTACAGAGAAGACTGAGTAGGGGCTCTTAGCGTTAGAACACTCTGTCATGATTTTATTCTGCTGTGCCTGACCTGAAAGTTATATAATCGACAACACAAATACGGGAAGGAACCAGTAGACGTTTCATGGACCGATCCAACGCTCTTCCTGTTTCAGGAAATTCATCTTCTTTCGTAGGAAAGAAATAGCATCACCGCTGCTCTGTATCCAATTTGCTACCACTGTGAGTCGATAAGTATGTATAACTGTCGAATGTTTTAACGCGATAGCGTTAAATGGGGGGGGGGGGGGGGGGCTGGCTGGGCGATTGAACATAATGGCAAGAGAAACAGAGCGAGATGAGGATGGGGCCGGATCTCGCTGTTGTGTTCACCCGTCAAAGGCGAAGCTTAAGCGTCCCCCGTTTTTTAGTTTGCCGCATTGGCGGAGCTGAAGAATGTTTCCGCTTGAGTTTCCGATTAATCTGATTCCCCTTGCCAACGTATTTAGATTAATCTAAAAACACATAGGCGCAATGTGATGGCCGTGCGGTGGCCCAGGGTCCGTAAAGGGCCCAAACACACTCGCCCAATAAAGTTTTTTTCTTTCCTTGGCCTTCCTTATCATATGGTAGCTTGCAGCGATCGCGGTGGCTCGGAACAAGGCGAGGAATAAGGCATTCGACTCGAGTACATTGGGAAGCCCAGCTTTCAAGCTTGTCCTGCAATTTGATCCATACACCGACCAGAGAAACGCTCAAGGTCCATGGTTTTCTGGACCGATAATTGCCTGAACGTCCCAAAAATCACGATATCATTATGAGAGAAGGGCTCCGGAAATTTCGACCCCCTATAGGGTTCTTTTACGTGCACCTAAATTTAAGCACACACGACTCCAAAATTTTCGCCTCAATCGAAAGTGCGGCCGCCGCAGCCGAGATTCGATCCCGCGATCGGGGTTTTCAGGACTAAGAAGACTGAAGTGACAGCAGGGCTAGTTGGTCTTGAGTCATATCGAATTGACTTGTGCAAGGCAAAATACAACTCAGACAGCAAAAGAAGCACACACGCGAGGCGCTGTTTATTTCTCTCCCTCTCTCTCTGTCAGCAAGGTTGAGTTCACCGACTTGAACACGTGCACCAACAGCTTAACATCGTCAGACTTCAACTGGAAATATTTATTATATTCATATGAATCCATCTCGCCAGCTGCTATAAGTAGCCGCTTCCAATGTGATCGGCGGGCAGCCTTCTTGAATTACATCCAGAATGAGACACTCTCCGGCTATTAAAAAAAAATGTTTAGGTATTGTTCAGCACAGTATTGCGCTGTTTAGCGTGCGCACGTCCTTTCAACACCATGAGATTTCACAGACTTGGGACGTCGCGTAACAAGCACGCGATTTTAAGGTACACCTAAAATTTTTGACGAACGGCGAAAAACCAACGCCCAAAAATATGCCGCATTGAAAATAGCGTACTTTCTTATTTTTAATGTAGTCGTGCATGAGTGTTCATACACAGAGGACAATTTTGGGCAGGGCCGTACCCAGGAATTTTTTTTCGGGGGCTGTTTGTGTATAGAACGGCTGCCATTTTTTAAGATTTACACTGACTTATTTTCGTGAATAAATCAAGTACATCGCTTACTTGTAATAATTCGATGGTACTTTTCAATTATTTGTACCCAAATAAAGAAATTGGTATGTTAACCTCAAATTCTGGTTAAAGCAAGAAATAAGAGTTTCGACAATAGCACCACCAAAGCCGGGGACACCGCGACCAATGGCTCCTGATGAAGTAACACAATGTAACCGCGGTACAAAAACGGTATGTATGTGTTACAAGCTGCCACTCCAGCGTCGCCTGTGAAAGTTGACCGCTGGTGCCGGATTGTGCGCCGGCTGTCTCCTCGCTTTGTGCGCTTTGTAGGGAGGAGGCGCATATACCTTGTGTGTACAGAAGAGGCAGATTTCCTTGCGAGTGGTTGAGGTTGTTCGAAGTTGCTCGGATATGCCAGTCTTTCAGTAGATGTCATCTTCGGTGATTCGTTTCGGTGGCGAGGACAGCAGTTTGTGAAAAGTTTATCCTGCAGCCTGCGTCCTCGGAATGCGCCGCTAAGTTGTTCCGCTTAATGGCAAATTTGCGCACGTCGTGTTGGTGTTGCCGTTGCCGTCGAACTGTTTACCTTCACAGGAGACGCGCTTTTCGTAGGAACCCAAAGCTTCGCACGTGCGGTCCGCATAGACGGATAACTTCTCCAGCGGCAATGCACAAGGAAAGCATCTGGAATCAATAATGGAGCTGCTACGGGGTGAAAGACGAAAAAAAAAAAATAGAGACTCGAAGGAACGCGAGGGCGAAGTGCAAAGCTGTACAAATAGGGCAGGTGCGCGTGCGGGGGAGGGAGCGCTGAGGTGTTCTGGTAAAAGGGTAGGTTTGAGGAAAGGAAGAAGAGGGAAGCAATGCCAGGAAAGTTGCAGTGTAACTTTGGCAGCTGGCGGTCACTGTGACGGAGGAGGAGGAATAAACTTTATTAGGAGAAACCAGCAGGTTTAAGTGGTCTAGGCCTCATGGGAGGCCTAGGCCCGGTCACTGTGAAGGCGTGTAAATATTTTAGTATCACCCGAAAAGTTAAAGCATCAAAAAATTTCGGGGGGGGGGGGGGTCAGAACCCCCTCAACTCCACCCCCCCCCTAGTTACGGGCCTGATTTTGGGGTCATTTGTTGCATCGCGTTACGAGCAGCTGCCCAGAAGATTTCGACCATTCAAAAACAGCTAACGGCCAATGCGGAAGGATAAAATGCGGGATATCTTTACGTTATAATCACCCATATTTTTTTCAAAGAAAATTTGCGCTTACACCGTTTTCATAGGCGTATTTACTTGGAAAGGCCGGAGGGCTTTCTAAGCAAACTAGAAAACAGCGCAATACAACAAAGACAAAGACCAAACAGGACCAGTGCTGCTCAGCGCTGGTCTTGTTTGGTGTTTCTTGTCTTCTATTATTGCGCTGTCTTCTACTATGAAATTCGCACGCTCCAAGCAAAGTTGCAAATACAAATATGATTAGTATAAAGAATCGCCCCTAATACCACAAATTCTTAGTTAAAAAGAACTTGAGGTTGAGACGTTAACATTTATAGTAATATAATAATAGTACTAATACTAACAATGCGCCAGAAGCACTATTTCCACTAGGGCCAATGCTGCGAGCGTTGCGAGCCGGTCAGACAGAAAGAGGCGTCGACGAAAACGTAGGGCGAACTCGAAAGAGGCAAATGGCCACAAGCGGGCTAAAATGGCTAAACGCCGTGCCATCGACTCGCGAGACGCCAAGCTCCAGGTTGGGCCTAAGAAATCGAAAAAGCCCGCTAAGAAAAGATGGAAGTTGAGACAGCTGCGGAGATCCTACCAGTAATGAATGTAGTCCCACAATTGCGTCCGTATTTCCTGCGTGAGATATATGAAATACTCCTTTATTTTCTACTTGTAGCTTTTTGAGACGGAAAGCAGCGCTCACAAGAGAGATATACGTATTTCTTTTACTTTATACGTTGTCACTTTGCGTTTTTGCGTGCGTGAAAAAGTCGCGCCTTTTACACGTACCTTAGACGCTAAGCAGCGTTTGCGTCGAAATGCAACGCTGGCCATCACTTTCCACGGCGTTACGAGACGCGCACCAAACCGGACTACTTCGCGTAGCAGTACATGTGCAGACGCTCCGCCCCGTAGCTTTCCCTTCATTGCCAAGAAAAGTTGTCCGCGAGTCTCAAGTTGAGACTCCTGTTGAAATCTCGAGTACACGTGAAGCGCGTCGCGAAGAAAAGAATTTCAGTGAAATTCAAACGCGAAAGTCTTTGCCTGGTCACGGCCGGTCTGAAGGCGCGCGCTCGCTCCTTCCTTTACGGCCTGCGCACGGGGGGCTGTTGCTACCTATGGCCGCAATTTCGTGGGGGCGCTCCGAGCCAACTGCTCCTAAGGTCCCTAGATAAAACAAGTTTTGTTTTATCTAGGGACCTTAACTGCTCCCTAACTCACTCCCGGCTGTTGCAGAGGCTAGCGCGCGCAGGGAGTGCTCGGCTTCCGACTTGCCGTGGCGCTTTCTCTCATGGTATTAATGTGATAGAAACATGGTAGCAAGTATATATGATGACTCTGGTAAATTCCGCTTTACAGAAGTGGTGGCGCAGGCCGCTCATAAGCCCACTTCTGTTGCTCAGCAAAGCATCGACGCGGTTATAACACCGCCTTGTTTTTTTTTAGGTTTCTGTAACTTCGAGAATAAGTAAGAGGATGAACATTGCATTTGGTTGAGGAAACGGTTTAATCATGGTTTAGGAAATGTTTATATCAAATGTATGTGCCGGCCGTCGCTGTACTTGAAAATAACAAAATTGCACATTTTTTGTTGGAGGCATCTCAATTCGTGCTTTAATATTGAAACAAATACTTCAAAAAGTGAAAGTCACTGCATAATGGGGACGGCCACGCTGCAGACGAAGCGGAAACAAAAAACTTTCAGAGAATCCTTTCAATGGGAAACAGAATGTTTTCCTTGGTACTACAACAATAGGCGCATGGAGAACTGAAAAAAATCACTGCTGGTAAAACACTGTAGTGACGATCACAGTTTAAAGGAGTCAAGTCTGTCACAGCCTGATATGCTTCCGCGAAGGCTTGTGAATAAAACCGGAAGGCCTGTCATTCTGATCTGTTAACTTTTTTGTGTAGTTAATAAGAAGAATCCGGAGAAACTTCTCAGAAATAATATGAGCCAGCGCTCTCGCGTGACTCTTGTCCACACCTTCCGGACAGTCCAGAAGTGGCGAATCTTCGAGGTATGGCTCAACAGTCAATTGCAGTCTCGAGGATTTTCGTTCGAGGAAGATATTTGACTGCTTTCTCGAAGAACGTCACAATTGTGTCCAGCATTGATAACTCCGGCTTTGGGTAGTGTAGATCATAGGCTTCTTGCTGGCGGAGAAGATACAAAGGACTGCTCGTTTTTTTTTGTCGTCACTAGCATGGCGCATGTTTCGCAACCGACATCAGGGATGAGTTTGGCAATGTAACCACCTACATACGCCAAGCCTGAATAGGCAACAGAGTTCGGTGGTTTGCGAGGAGGTTCTCGCAGAGCTTCAAGTTCCTCAATAACGTCTTCCGGAATAGACACCGCCGCTTCAATGTTTTCGTCGCAAATGCCCATGTCTTTTGAAGGTAGCGCCTTTTCCTTGACAATGTGGGTCAAAGCAGCTGTGACGGCTCTTGCGTCTAGCGCGTCATTGCCCCCGCACATTGCCCTCAATTTTCCAAACAATGCCTCTATAGGATCACTGTTAAATTTCTTCGTGAGCACATAGTTTACTCCTTTTCTCAGAAGAAATCGGACTGTCTCCACTGTGGACTTTGTCGTGAAAAGCAGGGCAGTGTACGTCTCGTCTGTAAAGTTTCCAACGCCAGCGGCGACAGAAGAATCCTGGATGCGCTTAATGTAGCCTGAAAATTCATTTTCCAGCCACAGCAATCTAAGCACACGGGCCTCAGGCATTTTCGCCTCCATCGAATATAATGTGGTCGAGTCTTAAAAAATATTGTTGTTGCTAGTAGCGCTGCGTGTGCATCTTCTATTGCCGAGTGCCGAGAAAGGCAGACTGTCCCCACACGCACCTGTACTTCCTTCACCGCTTGCTACAACCGAAAGAAGTAATTAGCACAAGAAATTGGCCGGGAACAGCTGGTTTACAACACGAAGCGCATGCGGCGAAACGCGCTTTGGATGGATGGATGGATGCTATGAGCGTCCCCTTTAAAACGGGGCGGTGACATGTCTGCCACCAGGCTCGAAGAAAAAAAAAAAAGAAAGAAAAAAAAGCTTCCTTGTTTCATGTTGGCCTAATACCTTATCTACATTGATTGTAGATAAGGCGCGCTCGCGACGCCCTCACGCGGAGCGCGCCGTCGTGACTGTATAGAAAAAGTTCCATTGTACTCCCGGCGGCTGCTCAGGCCGTAAGGGAAGGAGCGAGCGCGCGCCTCTAGACCGGCCGTGGCCTGGTCTCATCCTTTTCACGGCCTAGTCGGGGCAGGAGCGCAGTGAGGTGTCGCGTACACCGGAATAGCGACAAAGGCTGTCCCCCACAGTAGCGAAAGGGTAACGGCTTAGCCCGGAGGGGTACAATGGGCAGACAAAAAGCGCTGGTATGCCGGCTTATCCGAGTTTGGCGACCAAGTGTGCCGGACAGGCTTGTTCCCTGTCCCTTTGTCGAGATCGGACCCCTCGAAAAGGGTGGAATGCGCGTCTCCCCAGAGCCCGTCTGAAAGGGTGCCGTATGAAGATAAGCACAGTACAATGACAGATACCAAGGCTTTCTCTTGTATCCAATTTTGGTAACTAATTTGTGTGCTTACATTTGGTCGTCTGCTGCTGAGTAAGGAATGCGTCAATGCTTTTGTAAACTTTAATTTCCTCCTCATCGCAGAAGCAAACATTGAGATGTTTGTTTGGTTATTTGTTTGTCGTATTAATATTTAGAGCCATTGCCGTTAGCGCTAGTGTAAAGAGCTGTGAATGGTTTTAAACGAGATGTAGGCTGAGTTAAAGGCCTCCGTTTTAGATACCTTTGTTTCGGCAGCTAGAAACATAGCTGTTAGCGCTCGAGTAGAGCACAGCTGTTCGTAGTGGTTAGAGAGATGAAGCTGAATGATAAAAGCCATCGTTTCTTCAAGGTCATGCCGACGTAGCCCGAACGCCGGTATGCAGCTTTATTGTGCATAACTACGCAGTGTGCAAGTGCTTCCACGTGGACAATGTTTTTAGATGGACCCTGAAACATTCTTATTTTTTCTTTTTAGATTGCATCGGGGTTAGGCTACATTGTCATCACATCATTTACACCATAACTTAAGCGACGCACTTTGCATCAAGGCAACTACGGGCAACTGCATGTTGACCTCCTTCTTAGCACTGCGTTTCCTTCTCAACTCGTCGAATCCGCAGCCGTACTGGGCTCTGTAACACGATATCGATTTTATAGTTGTCTATAGTCGGCTCCAACATTAGAATAAACAGAGAAAGAGAGAGAGAGAAACGAAGAGACTCCACACACACCCATCCCTGTCTCACTTAGACAGAATTTGCATGAACATTCAATCTAATCCCGTTTGCTCATTTCAGTGACGTCATCACGTGTTTTAGAAAGTTGGTCTGCCCATACAGACACGTCATGTTCGTGTCGCTAGTTATAGCTCGAAGACTTGAACGTCCTGGCAAATTTCATCAGAGACAATGACATCCCTGTTTAGCCAAAGGACAACGAACCTTTACTTTTCGACATGCTCGGTATTTACATCACATCAGAAACAAAAAAAAAAATTAAGGCCAGTTTCATGCCTGTGAAATCTGAGAAAACAGCGGAGTTGGCAAGCAAGCGCCACCTGCTGTCGAACGCGGATTGAGTTCTTCCTTCCTCTTTCTTTATCTCTTTCGATATTGCCCTCTCTCCTCCTTTCCCTCCTCCTAACCCTCACATCATCCCCTCCCCCAAACCTCACTTCTCTTTCCCTCCCCTTGCTATGCTTATAGTCGGATACAAGTTCAGAAGGCAGGAGAGGCCCCGCCCAGACGACCGAAGCGCGGCTGCCGATCGCATACGCGACTAAAGAAATAGTCCCGCTCATGCACGCGTCGATGTTCTCCGAAGGCGGAGCCACCGGCCGCCCCGCTCATGACGTCAGTCCCGAGTGCGCGCACATTGGTGCAGGCTTGTGTTCATCCTCCTTTGAGAAGGAAATGCCTTTCACTTAACCTTTCTCTCTCTCTCTCTCTATAAGTAAGCGCATCGTCTTTCTCACTTCACATGCTGTGTCTGGAGCCGGTCTGGGGTGCACTGTGGCTGTGAATTTTGCTTGGCTGGGTGACTCTGCAAATTCCTAGTCTTGAGCGTAGTTACCATGACTACCCCATAAAAGATCGTTAGTTACGTGTACTATTAAAAACCTTTGCGTCTAGTGCGGTAAATAGTTGCTAAAATGGGGCTTTCAAACCAGCTTGTAGTATTTGCGTTTAGTTACTTTTTGAGACAGTGCAACTCATGATTTTTTCAGAGGTGATGCTCACTGCTGCTATATGTGTGCTACCAGCAATGGTGAAAGAGAGAATGGACGCTTTCATCTGCCATTATGTGAGTAGAATTCATAGCTTGTGTATTACTGCCCATATGAACTGCAGTTGTGAAGTTGTCATCTGTGATAAATGTTTGCAATATCTTTTGCAAGTAAATTGTTGAAAATAATTCAACTGTGCAGCCATGTCCAGGATGACCTTCACGAGCCATTTATGCACAGCTTACCTAGTGCTGCAGTAGAAGCCCGCCGTCACATACCTGTGCGCTATGTTTTCTGGGAGGCTGCATCACTGTCAGCCACTCTTTGCATAGTTCTCATAGGATTCAATGAATTGGTATCTCCGCTGTTTGAAACGTCGTGAATTGGCACTCCGAGCTGACCAGAGTGGAGAGTGGGCACGTGGATTTTTCACGCAGCCTGGGCTGGCTTGAGCATGGAATCAGCGACATGATGTCGTGTATTGCCACCCATGATATATATGGCTTTTATTCATGCCAGCAAAAGCATACACCCTATAGAACCTGTGTTTGCTATGTAAGCACGGCGTCTGTGACATCATCATCCTATTTTCGTGTCTACTGCAGAATGAAGGCCTTTGTCAAATGATCTCCAATTTACCCTATCTTGAGTGAGCCGATTCAGTTTCATCCCCATGAGCTTCTTAATTCTGTCGCTCTAGGTAACTCACTGCCTTCTTCAGCTTTTCCCTTTTTTTTTTGGTATCCATTCTGTTGCTCTGACCCCGAGTCGTTTGTTTTACTCATTGCATGGCCGGACCAAGTCCATTTCTTTCCACGTATAGCACCTGACTGTCTGACCCAATCCGATCTGTTCTGATATCTTAATGTTTTGCCTACCATTTTCTGTTTCATGGTGCTACATGGTCCTTAATTTTTATGAAGTTTCCCTGTTAGCCTCTAAGTCTCCGCACCATAAGTTTGAACTGGTGGTATGTAGTTGTCACATCCTTTTCATTTGAGAGACAGTGGCTGATTGCCTGTCATGATTTGAGAATGCGTGCTGTATGCACTTCAGCCCATTGTTACTTTTGGTTAATTTTTTTTTATAAACAGGCTTCCCTTATAATATTTCACCTAGGTATACATACCCTTGTGCAAATTCCAGGCTAGATAGCCTATCATGAACTCTTCTTTTCTATAGACTATTACCTTTGTTTATGTCGTAGTCATTTTTAGGCATACTTTTGTACTTCTCGGTCTAATTATTCAATCACCTTTTGCAGTTCACAGCCATCTGTAAGGTCACATAGTTCTAAAATGTTTTTTGTGCGAGGTGTTGGCAAAATTAAAGCCACCAACGCCAGAGACGGCATAGTCTTCTCGCACTCTGTTTACTTACAAGTCATTGCTGTAGTCATGATAGCATGCTGTGCATGCTCGGTTCTTTTATGCCTCCAATGGAATCGCTTACAAGAATGTTTTCGTCGATAATGCAGTTCTTAACTCCACAATTCTGTCGATTGATGAGATCATGGCCGAGTGTGGCAATGCGTGCAGTGGTGGTGTAGTTTGGGAGAAAAGGCTGTGTTTTTGGTCTTTCACTGTTGCGAGACATGCGGCCATCTACAAGCCACACCAACCTGGCACTATGCCGAAAATGCTGAGCAAGTGAGCTGAGAACGTCATTGCTCGTGGCATTATCGCCGGTGCATCCAGCGATAATCTTGTTTATGGATGTGAAAGGATCACGACGGATGGTCGCTTCAAGATACCGTTTTAGGCGCTCGCCACCCAAAGACACTGGGTTTATTCAAAGAAAAAAAAAATACGCTTAAGTGATCATGGTAGGAGCCACGTGGCAGAATGGGTATCTAATTAGTGCAGGAAAGTAAGTCTCTCAAGTCGATAATTCATTCTAACTGCTCAACTCCCACCTACCACAATCAATTTGCTCGCCTTGTGCTGATCAGATGGAAAAAAGGTACAGGAGCCAACGCTGCATATTTTTTTTTGTTTTTCATCAATGACCACTGAGATAAGATTGGGCATTTCGCTACGACTCTCACTTTTACTTTTTTTCCCCATTTCCTGGCTCCTACATTCTTTTTGAACATTGCCTTGAAAAATGTATCAGCAGGGTTCTACTTTATAAAGTATGCTAGCATGGCGTGCTGCCTGCAAACAGCAAATGCCTCTATTTTTTTTCAGAACCAATTAATTGGCTTCCGTGTAAATGAGACCAGTCTCTAACCTGTGGATAAACCTGTAGCCTTACTGCAAGTGCTTTGACTTGTTAAGAATGTTCCTTCCAGTGTCGAACCATGTTTTGCAAATAAGTTGCAATTTCATTTATTTGTCAGTGTGTCGTAAAGCATTAGGTTTTATCTGTTGCTACATGAAGCAGCTGCTGTAATAATGAAGCAATAAGCCTTGTGTTAAAATGTGCTTTTTTTTTGTAGGACCCCACCAAGACGCATAATGTGCCGACAGTGACGCACAATGGAAGCTTGTTGACTTCAAGGGAATTTATTGTGCGCCTGGAGGGCCTTGATATTAAGGAGACTAGCCTTTTGGCAGCCATTGCAACACAAATCGCGCTATACTGGGCGCTGAACATTGTTTTCAGCAAGAAAGCTCAGCGGACCTTGGATCTCCTGTAGTCAAGTTCTGAAAGTGCAGAGCGGCTTGCGGCCGATGCCGCCACATCGTCGTGTGGCTCTAACCATCTTGAGCCAGTGAACAGCCAGACTGATTTCAATAAAGTATTTTTCTCACAAATAGATCTGGATTTCTGCCCTCTCCTGGAGCATTTGTGTAAGACTTGGCGCAACCCGATGAAAATAATGTTCCTCAAAACTTTTTTTCATTTACCGATGGGAAAGCTGGACTGCTGGTTTCTTGAGCACTCAATACAAGGAAACGTTACTCCATCGAGAGGCATTGAGCATGACTAACTACATGCTGCTCCGATGAGGAATGTTGTGAAAGAGTAACTGTCGCTGCCATGGGGGTATTGAGAGATAATATCCATTCCTCCCGGCGGGACTAATGCGAAAGAGTAACTGTTGCTCCATATAGGCGTTCAGAAATAGCACGCATTGATCCCGTGGGAGTATTGACAGAGAGCATTCATCCCTCCTTGTAAAGAGAAACCGTCGCTCCCCTGGGAGTATTGAAAAAGACTATCTTTTCCCCCCTCGGGAGTATTTGGAAGGAGCAAGTGTCACTCCAATCGGAGTATTGACCAAGAGCATCCGTTCCTCCCTTTAGGAGTTTAGGAAAGGAGCAACGGCTGCTCTCTAGAGGAGTAATTGAAAAGAGTAACTCCCTTGGGGGTATTGAAGAAGACTATCTGTTCCTCCCTTCAGGAGTATTGGGAAAGAGTAACCGTCCCTCCCGTGGGAGCATCGAAAAAGACTATCCGTTCCTCCTTTGAGGAGTATCGAGAAAGAGTAACCGTTGCTCCCGTGGGAGGTTTGACAAAGAGCATCCGTTGCTACAGTCAATTACTCTTTAAAGGAGCAACTTCTACGGGGAGTAACGGTTCGTCCCGTCGCAGTTACCCCCAAAAAAGGAGTAATGGGTGTGGCAGGTTAGTTACTCCCCTAAAGGAGTAACCTCGACCACCCATTTCCTCCTTTACTTTTTAGAGTGTAGGCACGTGACCTCAACAATCGCATATAACAAATGTATGAACAGCGCAACGGACATGGACTGGCGAAGAACACACACACAGCGTTGGCATACAGCGTTGGCAGATAGCTTGCTGGGCAGATGATATTAAGAGGTTCGCGGGTATAACGTGGCAGCAGCAAGCACAGGATCGGTTTGATTGGCGGGACATATAGGAGAGGCATTCGCCCTGCAGTGGGCGTAGTCAGGCTGATGATGATGATGATACAGTCAGTGGGTGTGTACATTACACCTAATCGTTGATCAAACAAGAATTCGGCGTTCTCTCTCTCGTATCGATTACGACTGTACTATACTGTATCGTAGCGAAGGTTGTAGGCATAGGCGTGCGCACAGGGGGGGGGGGGGGGTCGAATCACCTAAGAGGGGGGGCGCAAAATTTGCCCCGTACATCGCCCCTTCTTGTCACCTAAGAGGGGGCGAGGGCGCAAAATCTACCCCATACATTGGGTGGGGGGGGGCGCCTCGATGAACCTTCGCCCCCCCCCCCCCCCCCTGATGGAGAACCCTGCGCACGCCAATGGTTGTAGGTACGGTCCCTATATAAGCGACAAGTTTGATTTTTCATCCCCTTTAATTGCTTTCCAATTACGAGAACTGCAAATTGGGCCAGTTGGTGAGGATTCATTGTGGTCCTATCGTGACAAACGTAGACAAAAGAGCAGAGTACCACACAGGAAGTGGGCGAAACTTCAACTGGTTTTTTTATTCACAGAAGTCAAATGCTTGAAAACTAGCATAGAAAGCAACCACGGCAATCACCCATCCTGATAACACAATAAACTACTACACATTCCACTAGCTGATTAGAAGAAAACAAAACACACACATGTAGGGGGATGTGTCATTCTGCAATCACTCTCGAAACACCCCGCGCATGCCCACCCCTTTTCCAACAACTGTACTTCATTTCCTCTAATAGTGGCACGAAAGACTGGCTGACAGGGGCGTAGCCAGGGGGAGGGGGCACACGGGGCCCGTGCATCCCCCCCGAATTTTTTTTTAAATTTTTTTTGCCACGGCATACAGAGCTCAAAATGACACTCGATCACATCTGCCTGCCCGACCTCCACGTCAAGGAGGTGCCCCTCCCCCCCGAAAAAAATTTCTGGCTACGCCCCTGCTGGCTGATGCATGAATTTCCATTTCCAGACAATACATCATTTGCGAAGAAACAGCAGAATATGGCTTTTGCCTTCCAGTCGCCTCGGGGGTATGCACGAGAGACCCCGTGAGACTTTTTTTCAGGGCCGTTTCAGCAACGCGTTGTAAAGGACCGGAAAAAGCAACATAAAGGACACTGCAATCCCTTCTGACGTGTCCAGTAATGAACCAATATTGAAAAATGCTTTCGGTGGAACGTCTGCTATAGGTGGCACATTACAACGTCCCTTTGAAGCCCCTTTCAACGCAGCGGGCCTCGCCACTTTTGCTGTCGACTGGCGAGAAAAAAGTAAGCAAATAATTTTCTGCGTTCCTGTGTATTTAGGTAAGATCTGCCGAAAAGTCGTGATGGGTGACGTGCTCACGTGATGGTCTTTTTGCACCGCTCCCGTTGACGCCTACGACGGTCACCCCTCACGTTTGATGAGGCATCTAAGGATTTCACCTTAATATATGTAGTAAAGACGAGAGACTCGACGCTGTCTGTTTGGACGCTGACTTTTTGGACCCTTTATCAAAAGACGTCCAACCACCTTAATGTTTACAACCGGAAGCATTAAACTTTAATGTTTAATGCTCTAACCTATAATGATCCACCCTTCAATGCTCCAATTATTATTACCTTAAAATCGAATTAAGCAAAACTCTCATAACAGGAGTATCCCTTAATTCAGCTTACAGGTCCACCTCACAGTCGCGATTGACCGGCTTGACCAGTCCGATGAACGTCGCCGTCGAGCAACACGCGAAGCAGGGACCTTCTTGTAGCAGGACTTCGCCTTGGCGTCGATTTAGCCAGGTGACTCGTTGATCCCAGCCGTCGGTGTCGCGCTTGTAGTGTATGTGAACGCACTTCAGCTGAGCTGCGCGGGAGACGGAGTCACGGACACAATTCAACACATTCATGTCGGAGACTCGTGTCGACGTCAGAAGGCACAGGTGCTGCAGGCTGGTCATCCGCGACAAGCTGGCCTGGGGTGATGAAAACGATGCACGTGAGATCAATCAATCAATCAATCAATCAGCATAGACGTCCGTGTGCGAGCACGGTTCAACCGCTACAAGAACACTTCCAAAACACTAACGTTTTCATAAACTAAATGTGCATGCGCGTGTTACATATTCAACGGGATACGCCAGCTAATGAAACAAGCATGGAAACACACAAGAGGATTTTTTTTTTTGGGGGGGGGGGGGGCACTTGCTGAAAGCCTTGACTATTTGAGAAAAACGCCTATTTTCTTGCAGGCCCTGGCTACGGGCCTGCAAGAAAGATACACGTGAGAAGACTACCAGAACTTGCTTATGTTCCTAGCAATGTGCAAAACAAAAGATAGAAGTGTAACGATCACAGGACACAGGGTGGTATCGGCCACACCGAACACGTCGCAGTAATGTCGATGTCGCGGGGTGCAGAAAGCCCCGTCGAGCTTTCGTACGCTGTTTGCCCTCGAAATGAACTAACTTCGAGGTGACGGACGCCATTCAAATTTGGCCTTTCATAGGGGAAGACAGTAAGTGACCTTGTGCCTTGGTTATACACAATATTAATGAGAACTAACAGACAATAATGCCAAGGAAAGTATAGGGGATGTTTTTAGTAATAAATGTAAGGTAATTGTGAAGAAAGAAAAGTGGACGAAAAGATAGCTTGCCGCGGGCAGGGACCGAACCTGCGACCTTCGAATAACGCGTCCGATGCTCTACCAACTGAGCTACCGCGGCGGCCATCCCCCCGTCCACTTTATAGGGTATATGTGTGCATTTAAACGTGGGAGCGTCAGTCAGCGCCACCTGTAGCCATGACGGCGAGTGTGGAACACTTTTTTTGCCTGTTGGCGTCACGTAGCACGTGAACTTATTACGAGCTGGCAGCTGACCAATAATCCCTCGCATACTACCTGAAAGCATCAAGTCTGCCAAAACGAGACCCTCGCTATGAATGAAGGAAGAAGTGTTAATTTCAAGGGCTCGTTTTCGTGGCGACATTCTCTCTGCCTTTGATGACATTTCAGTGTGATCGCTGATAATTAAGCATGATTTTTACAGCAAGTCACAATCAGGTTGCACGCGACAATTAAGGACGCGATAGCCAAAAAACAACAGAAAAAAAAAGACAAAAGAACGAATTACGGCATCGTCGGCAAATAACGAACGCGTCAATAAGTGCCGCTCTTCAGAGCGTCGACAATGGGACGACTCACCTGAAGATGCTGATCGTTGATCGGCAGGTCGCGATGCTGCAGCACGAGGCAGCGGATAGCTACGCACTCGCCAAGAAGACCGCACAAATGGCCGAATGGCGGGCTCCCGACAAGGCGCCACTCGGCAAGTCGAAGCGTCGCAGCAGCTCGGTAACACTCGAGGTACCAGGGTAGTACCTCATAAGGCACGTCACACAGGGTCAGCCTGGCGATGCTAGTGGTCGACGACGTGGCCGCATCGGACGGTTCCTGGACGGCGTCGGTCCTGAAGAGGAGGTTATGGCAGGAAGCGCAGCGCAAGTGACCCCCCGGGCTCACGACGCGCACGTCCAGGTCTCTAAGGTTGGGGCAACCAAGCGGCAGCCCGCGCACAGATGAGCTCCTCGGAAACCAACACGGGGGCGCCGAGAGCGCAAGCAGGCGGCGCCCCAGCGGGGTATCCCGGAGAAGTTTCCTCAGGTCGACGTCGAGGCGAAAGTGAAATGAACTGACGTTCAGCTCGACGATGCTGTCCAGCGCAAAGGAGAAACGTTCCAGGTAGTCGCGGCACTTGGCTCCCGCCGTCGGGTACCACACGACGGAGGGCTCCGGCGGGAGCAGCAGGAGACAGAGTTTGCGGACGCGTGCCCAGCTGTGTCGTCGGCTCGCCTCCTGGAAGGACATCCCTGCCGTGAAGTCGCCGACGGCAAACGCGACCAGCTGCGACGGAAGAATGAGCACTCGGTCCCGGCTGAGTACGAGGCGACTCAGTTCGACGCAGCTCCACCAGTCGTGCGGCTTGTCGTGACAGACGTTGGCGCAGAGGGTAGCGCAGTTCGCGAACGCCAAAGATGGATCCGGCCCGTACGGAAGCGGGACGGAGGCCGGCATTTCGGAGGTGAACGTGAACGTTTCCAGTCGGTCCAGCTGTTCGTGAATCCGGTGACACTGAACCAGAGCACTCGAGAAAGTTCCTCGCACGAAGTGAACGTGAAGCTCGGTTAGGTTCGGGCAGAAGACCAGAAGCTCCCAAAGAAGCTCGAAGTTGCGGTCGCCGCCGACCTCGACGTACAGGCGACGCAGGCTGTGGTACCGGATGACAGCCCACATTTGGGGCGCTATGACACGCATACTGTTGATTTCGTAGTCGACGTACCGCCTCGGAGTCGTGGACGAGCGACAACTCGAGCTTCTCCAGGTACCGCAGTCGTTGCAGCATCAACTTGACCAGTTTGCTAGGCTGGAGCGCGCAGGCAACGGAGCTCAGGCGCCGGAGTCTCACGCAGCGGCCGATTTGCTCGCACAGCGCTGCCGGCTCGCATTGGAGGCAGTTTCGGAGGACCAATTCGCTGACGGCGTACGGGTTCAGTGCGCCTAGTCGCTGGACCAAGTCATACACTACTTCGTTCATACTCAGGCGCACGGTCACCTCGTTCGAGCTCACGGCCATCGTTCGCGCAAGCGGCTGTTTCCTCTTGTGTCTAGTGGATGTACTCGACTGGCGCGAAAAATGAACGAATCTTCAGGCACGGCTGTGCCAAGTGCGTCTTCGAACAGACGTGTTAAGATATACCCGTGCTCCGCGGGCGTGACGTCATGAACTGACAACGACGCTGCGCTCGAATCACGTGATTTACTTCCAGTGAACGTGGCCCAGCTATCTGTAGATCGATACTCCGGAAAGCGTGTTATGGAAAGGGGTGAACACGTGAACGAGCGAAAATTCCGGGTTAAGTAATCTATGATCTGGGTATACTGTGCGGAAGAAAAGAAGGGCGACATACAGACGGGGACAAGCGCAGCCTATCAACTGAAGATTTATCATTCAGAGACTATATTTACATGAGTAAAACGGAAAGTGACAGACGCGAGATAAGTTAGCGGTTCAAAAGTCGTAAAACCCAACGCACGAGGCTAATCGGTAGCCTCATAGGCCGTGCGGGCCGTTTGCCAAGAACTGTAGCTCTTTATCTAGGACCGCTAGCAATGGACGGTTTTTCTGACGCCGGCGTCTGGTTCCCGCGCCATTTTCTCGGCTCCAGTAATCAGACGGGTGCAGTCATGTTTGTGCTTGTGCATTGCAACAAACCACGCATGGCTGCCACACGTACCTGCTGACATGCTGTGCCAAGAAACCTTCATTGTCGTTGCGTACATTACGTGCGTGTTCACGCAGGCGCTCATTCATGCACAAGCACATCGTGATCGTACCCGTCTAATTATTGAAGCCGAGAAAATGGCGCAGGAACCAAACACCTGCGTCAGCAAACTATCCATTGCTCTCTTAGATAAAGAGGTACAGTTCTTGCCAAATGGCGCGCACGGCCAATGAGTCTACCCATTTGCCTCGTGCATTGGGTTTCAAGTTTTATGGTTTTTAAGTGCGCAGCACTCTAGGGGTGCACCTTGTTGTCCATCCGTACATCTCACGTGGCGTGATAATGCTCACAATCAAGTGGTAAACACAGGCCTAAAACAATGCTAGCAATGTTCAAAACCGGATTAAGCTAAACGAACAAGGTAGCTAGCATGATATAATTAACAGAAATAACCAAGAAGTAATCGCAATAATTAACTTAAAATCGCTAAATATGCTTCGGAAACATGCGATATGATACCCGCGCCGCCCAAGAGAGAGCGCCACCGCCTCGCCAGGCGCTCGATTCCTTCTTCCATTGGTGCTTCTCCGCTTCTCCGGCGCCGGTGTTGCGAATGTTGGAACTCCTGCGAGAGATCATTCATAGACAGAGGCTAACAGTGCAACGGGTATCGCTGGGTGCCCGTGCTATGCACTTTCTCAGCGGTGGAGCTGCATTTAGCGCAGGATTTGGGACTACACCAATCGCTGCAGAAGGACGATATTAGCGCTGTTTAACCTAACCGCTAACTTATCTTGTGTCTGTCACTTCCTGTCATAGTCATGTATATAAGGTTTGCGAACACTAAACCTTCAGTTGATAGTGTACGCTTGTCCCCGTCTGCTTGTCGTCCTTGTTTTCTTACGCGCAGTATGCGTATAGATAACGACTCACCAACTGGCCCAATCGTCCATATTGATTGGTTAATGCACGTACACACGTTCCTTTACAGCGCCTACAGTTCGTGCGATATCGGCGTCATTTGAACAGCGCAGCTGTTTAGAAAATCGTTCCTTGTTCAACCCCGTACCAAAACACTATCATCATCATCATCAACATCATCATCATCATCATCATCATCATAAACGGGTATGCGCCACAAGAATTGGGTGTATCCCACTACTCACCACTGGCCCGCTAACAATGAAGAAGAAAACTATCGTCATCAACGGGTATGTGCCACTGTGCCGCCTATCAGAAAATTGCCATCATCATAAACGGGTCTGTGCCACAGAAATGGTGTAAATCCCACTACACACAACTTCCACTAGAAAGGAGGAGGAGGATACAACGTTTATTAATGAGAAGAAGAATGAAAAATAAATAAAAATAAAAGGAGGGGAAATTTCAAGGGTGGGTTCCCCATTCCAGGACACCAGTGGCCGCCGCTGGAAGAAGGCAACAGACAGCCCAATGGCTGCGAAGCGACGGCGGCGAGCCAAATTAGACCCCGAGTACGTACAAGCAGGGGCGTAGGCAGAAATTTTTTTCGGGGGGGGGGGGGGGGGGGCACTCCTTGATCTAAAGTGGGGGCAGGGCAGGCAGATGTGATCGAGTGTCATTTTGTGCTGTGTATGTCATGGCAAAAAAAAAAAAAAATCGGGGAGGGGGGGGGGGGCACGGGCACGGTGTGCCCCCCCCCCCCCCTCCCTGGCTACGCCACTGCGTACAAGGAAAGAATACTAGGGAACGGGAAAGGCAACGGCGACTGCGAGAAGACCCCGAAGCGATGGACGCTTACGCGAACGACGACGTGCCCGTAGATCTATGGGAGGTGCGAACGCTCGGTTTCAGCGCGAGTTTCTGTCTCTAGAGTTTGGGCATCCGTGTCGTGTCTGTGATTGTCTGTGGTTTAACTTGAACCTCTCTGCGCTGAGAAGCAACCTAGAAACAACCTAGAATCACCTAACTAAACCCTAGCAACAACCTAGAAGCAACCTAGAATCAACCTAGCATCACATAAAGCCTAGTAATAGCCTAGAAGCAACCAGATTAGACTTCAGGATCGTCCAGCCTCGCACTTTCAATCCCTAGCACGACTTCGTGCAAGTTTCACCATTTTTTGTACTCAACTTATATCAGAGTCAACATTACCTTTTATAATGGCCAGATCCGGAGCGACATGACGCGGTTATCACGAGCAATCGCTGATAACAGACGTTATATTAAAAATTGACGCCGCTTTTTAATCCATGAGTATTGTAGATGGCCGGTCCTGATAGCGCAGCTGCCGCGTAGTAATGATTACAGGTTTCTGCCGGTGGTTTCTATCGTTTCTTCAAGGTCATGCCGATGTAGCCCGAACGCCGGTCTGAAAACCGCGCGAGCTGCCTTTTTATCTTGCCTAACTACGCAGTGTGCGACTGCTTCCACGAGGAAAATGTTTTTAGATGGACCCTGAATCGTTTTCTTTTTTCATATTAAATTCCATCCGGGTTAGGCTACATCGTCATCAAACCATTTACACCATAAATTAAGCGACGCGCCTTGTATCAGGGCAACTACGGGCAACTGCATGTTTACTTCCTTCGTAGTACTGCGTTTCCTCCTCAACTCGTCGAATGCGCAGCCGTACTGGGCTCTGTAACACGACATCACAGGTCGATTTTATAGTTGTCTATAGTCGGTTTCAGCATAAGAATAAATACAGGCTCAACACACAGCCATCCCTGTCTCACCCAGAAAGAATTTGCATTAACATTCCATTTAACCACGTTTGCTCATTTCACTGACGTCATCACGTTTTAGATAGTTAGTCTACCCATACAGACACGTGCTCTTGTCGCTAGTTATAGCTCGAAGACTTGAGCGTCTCGGAAAATTTTATCAGATAGCTGCCTCGACTGCCAATGAATGCTACCCAAATGAGCGTTTCGTCAGCTGCCGGGAGTTTTGTTTTCGTCGCGTGGCTGTGGGCAAGTGTTAAAAAAAAACAAAGACAAAACACCTCGTGGCGCAACCCACGGTGCATGACGCGCGTACACGCGCTAGCCAGCCAGCGCGTGAGCGATCGCCGCAGCGGCGAAGGTCCGCGTGGAGACCGTATGGGCGAAGGGCGCCGAGACGCGCCCCTGCAACACGTAGTCGACCATCACCGAGGTTTTACTGCGCAAGCACCTCGTCGTAGGGGTGCGCAGTGCTTTCCATTAGGGGGGGGGCAAAGATTCACCGCAGCTCTCCCGCCCCCCCTCCTCCCCTGTTGGTCGAGTTCTAATGATAACAAGCTTCGCAGTGGATGCACAAAAAAAAAAAAAATTTGCTCAGCTTGCAGTAAGTCGCGGAAGACTGTGTCACAGCAGAGCTGGTAATCTACCTGGTCCTGGCTTATTGGCTAGGCTTTCTCTCATTCTCACCTCTCTCTTTCCCACCCTTTAATGTACTGTACTATACTATACTATACTATACTATACTATACTATACTATACTATACTATACTATACTATACTATACTATACTATACTATACTATACTATACTATACTATAAAGAGAGCAACTATGGTGCTCTCTTTTTCATGGTGAGCGCGTGGATAACAGGAGACAGAGAAGACACGGGACAGGCGTTGATTGAAAACTGAAGTTTAGTGAAAAGGAAACCCGCTTCTTATAGTTGGCAAAAACGTCACAAAAAAAAAAAAACAGCCAAAGATATGCCCTCACGCGAACATCCACGAACAAACCAAAATAAACAAACAATTTGAACTTGCGTTAAAAAGCATAAATCGTAAGTTGTCGTCGCTAAAGCGAACACCACCGATAACTGCACACCGGATAGTTATCTTACAGGTTTATCCGGGAGGTATGCATACTCAGCCTCCGATAAATGCAGCCAGGGGTGGCTATCAGACGTGCCAATCTCCTTCTTAATCACGAGAGCTTCAACTAGTTCCCCAGCCACTTGGTGTTTGTGGGCAAACAAAATCTGCGCGGCATAAGAAATCTATATTCTCTCTATTTTTCCCTTTGTAATTTCCTTCTACGTCTTTGTTTCTCTACCTCTCTCGCTCTGTGTTGTGGGTCTCTCATGTGCCTTCTATCCTTTTCTCTGCTTCTTCCATTTGTTATTTCCCACTCTCTGTAGTCGTTCCCTCGCCTTCTATCTTTTTTCTCTCTTTCTTTCCTTTCTTTTTATTTATTTGTCTGTTTCTATTTCCTTCTACCTATCTCCCTATTTCTCTCTGTGCTCGTTCTCCGATCCGGTGGACAAATCACGGTGGAAAAATCGGTGTTCTGGGAGTTAAGCAGAAGGGGAAGAGGAGGACGAAGTTGAAGAAGATATCGAAGAGAGCGCGTGCCGGTTCACGAAGATGGCAGTTTTGTACGCCACGTGGCAAACTATACTTGCTGTACTGTACTATACTTAGCTATATATGCTTCCTCTCTTTTTTTCTATCTTTTGTGTATATGTTGCTTTCTATCTATTTCTCTCTTTGTCTTTTTCTCCCTTTGTTTCCTTTTCTTCTCCTTTATTTCTCTTTATCTTTCTTTCTATGTTTTTGTTTCTCTATCTCCCTGTGTAGTCGGTCTCTCGCCTTCTATCTTTTTCTTTGTTCCTTTCCTTTTTTTCTTCTACCCATTTCTTTGTTTCTATTTCTTTCTACCTCTCTCTCCATTTCTCTCTCTCTCTGTACTGGTTCTCCCATCCTCCTTTCCCACCTCGTAAACCTCACATCCCTCCTCACCCTGACTTTCTTTTCTTACGTCCTTGCTGTACTATACTATAGAAGGCTATGCTCTACTCTGCCAGCGTACCACTGGAGTACTACAGTGACAGTGAGCCATATTGGAAATAAGAAGCAGATGTTTTACACGATAATGCAAGGAATCGGAATGGTTAGGGTATTTCAATATTCGCGCGAGCCACGACTTGCAACTTGTTTCTAGTAAGCAAGCTGTGGCACGTGATGCAAGTTGCACTGTAGTAGAATAAATGTTCATAAAATACATAGATTATTTGCGGTGTTCACTTGGAGCTCGGTTTGGAAAAAAATCAAGCCGTACAAACCTCTTCAGAAAAGTTCGAGATGGCGGGCTTGGTTTAGTTCACTTGTACATACGACAACTGGTCAATCGATGTCCTTTCCTCCGTGATACAACTGTCCAGTTTCTGAGGACAGTGAAGCAGCTGAGGCTGTGTAGAGTCTCGCCGGGATTTATAGTCTCCTCACAGACTGTGCAAGGGCCAATGCGGGGCTACCTCAAATAAGTGGTTTCATCTTTCGATTTTTTGTCAGTGCGTTTCTACTTTGAATATTTGTCTCAGGGGTCGCGTAGAAAACTGTATAAACACCTCGTCGATATTTTATTGCCTGTGCTGCTGTACCGTGAACTATATTGTGCAGGCCCAGGACGGGATTTTTTGGAACATGTCAAAAGGATGCTTGTAGTGCAAGAGGTGAAAACGTTTTTCTTTGAATTGCACACCGGTACTTTACCAGTATTGTCTAGTTAACCTCCCTGCCTTTCCTACATTCCTCCTGTCTCTCTCTCTCTCTCTCATATTGTTGGAAGATAGGGGATCAATTGTTTCTTATGGAATGGAACACGCTGTTTCCCGAAACCCGAGACCATCGAACACGTGTTTTTAGACTGATGAGTGCCATGGGGTTAAAGTGTCGAGTTGGGCTTGTTGGTACATAATTCTGGCACACTGCAGCGCAAGAAACACACACACACACACACACACACACACACACACACACACACACACACACACACACACACACACACACACACACACACACACACACACGCACACACGCACGCACGCACACACACACACACAACGGACGGAATACGAACGACGATGATGAGCGCTGAACTTGCAACAACCTTTGTTGGAAAAATTGCACGTCTATCTATGCTGTCCGACGCAGACGTCATCCACTACACATGCATAGGTACGCAGTCTCTTTATCAGTTAGTTGCAGCGACGGCACGCTTACACAACTCCCCCCCAGATAGGAAATGCGTTCTGCTTCTATGATTTCTCGAGTAATTCGCGTTTTGCTCTTCTTAATGACGGACGTGCTCGGGTGCACAATCCCGACAGGTTTTACAATGGCTGGCTAGGAATGGCTGGCTTTCCGTCACGCGCGTTCTTTACATTGTTCGCATGCTCCCTTAGCCTATCGCTGACGCATCTTCCGGTTTGGCCAACGTGCACTTTTCCGCGCTTTAAAGGAATTTCGTACACCACCCCTTCTGCGCAATCAACAAAGGGCCGCCTGTGTTTTGTGCCACAGACCTGCTGCTTCCTTGCCTCTGGGTCGGTCGTTATGCAGAGCTTAGACAGCCTGTGTGCATGGTGCCGTGAATACGACTTTCATGTCGTACCGCTGGGCCACCTTTTTTTTTTTGCTGATGCTTTCCGCGGCATGCTTTCCGCCAGTGTGTACAGCTGTGTACACCGACGGCCAGTGTACACAGCTGTGGCGGTTGCTATGGCGACGGCTCGGCGGCGGCTGCTCCTCAGTGCGGCGGCGGCTTTGTTAACGGACGTCTTACTGCCAGCTTCGCTGTTAAAAAACAAGGCCGATATGATACGAACAGTAGACGCTGGAAACCAACATACGTGCATTACTTAGCCCTAAACTTGCGCGTTTCAATCCGCGAGTGCTGAACATTTAAACCTAATCAAAGCAGGCGGCAGACGGCCTCTACCATAGCCTCCTATGCCTCTACAGTAATTTCACCCAAGGCAGAAATTGACGGCGCTTGTTGACGCGCAAGAAAGCGGAGCTCGAGAACAAAGACGAGGACGAAAGAGGGGACAGCGGCATGGGCGGATCGGGCTCGCGCGCTGCAGCTACAGCCGACCGGGCGCAGCAGCAGCAGCAGCAGGTCCGACCCGACGCTCTAGCCCTGCAGCCCTCGGCCTGCCGGTCGGGACCACCGCTGCTCGCGCCGAGGTACGTCATGTTCTTTCGGCGCGCATGGAGCAGGCTGCGCAAGCCGTCGAACGCCGGGGCTCCGTACGCGACGGATGCCGCCGTCTGCGACGCCCCAGCAGGAGCGCAGTCGTCGTCGACGACGTCCGGCGGCACTTCGATCGCGGACGGCAAGGCGGCAGGAGGGACTTCAGCAAGAGCCACGTCCTTGATGGGCGGCATGGCTGCCGTGTCCTCGGCGGCGGAGCAGAGGATACAGTGGCGAAGGTGAGCGGACTCATCGCGCCAACGGTCATGTAAAGTCAATAATAATAATAATAATAATAATAATAATAATAATAATAATAATACGTCCCAAAACCACCATATGATCACGGCGGATGCCCTATGCAGGGCTCCGCGAATTTCGACCACGCGGGGTTCTTTAACGTGCACCTAAATCTAAGTACACGGGCCTCTATAGCATTTCGTATCCATCAAGATGTGGCCGGTATTCGATCCCGCGACCTTCGGGTCAGCAGTCGAGCACCATAACCACTAGACCACTGCGAACGGTCATGTATAGGGTTTTCCGAAAGCATATCTTGATTACATAGTCGCCGCGGTGGAGCAGTGGTTGCGGTGCACGGCTGCTGACCCCAAGGTCGCGGGTTCGATCCCAACCGCGCGTCCGCATTTCGTCGGAGGCGAAATGTTAGAGGCCCCTGTATATATACTGTGCTATGTCATCATCATCAGCCTGGCTATGATGATGATGGCATTGCACAGTATACGCTGGCGCGATGTCGGTGCGTACAGTGTGTATCGCACTGACACAATGCGTGTCACGGCGTACGCGGTGCCTGTACTGTGCGATGTCAGCGCACGCAAAAGAACACCATGGCGGTCGAAATTCCCGGACCTCTTCACTATATCAGCGTGCCTCAATCATATCGTGGTTATGGTACGCAAAACCCCGTATATCATTATTAACCTTGATTACAGTGCCCTAGTCTTGGTAGCCGCATGGTTACGCGCAGATTTCCTGCCACCAACTGTAACGCCCCCGCAATTGTCTTGATTCTTATCTACGTGGTGTGGGCATTTTCCCAACATCCTTCGTGCATGAGCGGCCTGAAACGGGATCTTCGCGCGTTCAGTTCGTGTTGACTGAGATACCCGTCGATTGAGCATGTCAGCCTCCGTGTCCCCGTCCTTGGGGTGACTGTCCTGCATGGACATCGTCGGAATTCCAGTGTGTCAGCTTTCTGGGCCAATGAGAGCTTACAAGATAGCGAATTCGACTGCATTTAAGATATTGCAGCGCCCCCGTGTTATTATGCACAAATTACGGAATATTATTTTACTTTCGATCCGGTGTGTAGAGCGATGAATCTTGAGACGGCGCTTTAGTCATCACCTGTCGGCGCGGCCATCACAGCTATAGGGGTTGCCGAATTAGTTAATAAGTATGGCACTAAAAAGACGGGGACGAAGTGAAGACACGAAACAACAAACACGGGCGTCGTGTCGTGTCTTCACTTCATCCCCGTCCTTTTAGCGCCGTATCTATTTTCCTCGAGTAACGAACCAACTAGCTCAGAAACAAGCCCTGCTAATTAGGTTGTGTCACAGCTGACTGAGTGTACACTGGCGGCACGCATGTGATAACGGCAGGCCGGATGCTATCGTGGTGCGCTTGTTCTAGGCAGCCCCCCTTGCCAGAGATGCCTGCCTCCAACACGCGATGAAAATTCCGGTCTATATCAGTTAGCACTGCAGCGATCAAAGTACATAATCATCACCCACTCATTGGCCTGTCTAAGGGTCGCAAGGGGTAATCATATATTCGAAAAAAGATCGCAGAAACAGTCATTGTGAACGTAGTAATAACAAAAAAAATAATACACAGGATGGAATACAGTGACCTCAGCCTATGGACCAGCCTGAACCGCACTTTGCGAAAATTTGGCCATGTCTTTCGTCACCACCGTAGTGGCTTAGTGGGTATACGGTGCTCGGCTGCTGACCCGAAAGACGCGGTTTCGATCCCGCGGTCGCAGTGGTGGCATTTCTACGGAGGCGAAATGATATACAGGCCCATGTATACTGTGCTATGTCAGCGCGTGTCAAAGAACCCCAGGTGGTTGAATTTATCCGGGACCCTCCACTACAGCGTCTCTTATAGGCTGAGGAGGCGTTGGCCTGAGTCACATTGGGTCGGTAAACCCCATCGAACCAACCAAAAACCTTTCCTTGTCGCATGCAGGGCTGGCCGAGACCGCAGAAGAACCTGGGGCTTCCGCAAGCTCAAGACGACGAGCGATTCGGCCGTGTCAAGTCCGGAGGGCGCCCCGGCTGCTCAGCAGCAGACGCCCACCAACTTGGCGGCGGACGTCGCCGCCGGCGTCGCGGCTGAGGGCGCACCACGGAGTCCGCCCGCGAACAAGCCGGCTGGCGAGTCGCCGCAGGCAGGACTTGCGGTGGGCCGCGAACCAGACTCCAGTGCGGCGGCGCCCGCGGCTCCGGGAGCGGATGACTACGCCTGTCTCGCGGAAGACGACATCAACTGGTCCACCGGCTACGTCAAGCTCTGTTGCATGCCGGACGCTCTCAACCAAGGTCATATGCTCGCTTCTAAATCTGCATTGCAATGCCTTTTTTCACGCGACAACGCTTCTTTGACAACCGCGCACCTCACGTGAACACTGTGTATAAGCCATAGATTTAGAAAAAAATGCCTACCTACCTTATTGTATAAACATGTCGCCCAACGAATGTTTGACTCTATTTGTCCTGGAAAATACCACAAAGGAATCCATACTGCCTGGTGTTTTGCCTTGGACATCGTAGTCTATTGCTCCCGATTCTTTGTCAGTGATAATGCAGCTCTTTAAATGTAATGTGAGTAAACGCAATGCGCCGGCGATTGACCTCAAGTACACTTCGCTGTCCCCTTCGTTGTAAAGGTTGCGCAGCGTATAGCTCGCAATATAGCCGGAACGTAAAGAACTCCTTTTGTTATGCAGGCAATTATTCCATTTTAACGGCGCTCTTTGCAGAGGCGCTCGACTGCCGATTAAATGCATTTAGCCTGGAAGAATGAATGAATGGAAAAGTTTATTCCTTCCTATGGAAAAGTTTATTCTAGGAAAGATACTCTCCCGGCGAAGGAGCCCTCAGTCCAGGGCCCCTGTGGCCTTTGCCATCTCGCGAGCTCTGTCGATCAGCTTGAGCAGTTCTTCAGGCTTCCAGCAGGACAGCGCCGCCTCCCACTGCTCCCGTACTGTTGTGTTGTTTATGGCTGCGAGAGTGTTGGCAGGCCCATGTAACGTGGTAATGCGTTAGGTGTTCCCGGCATAGCGGGAATTTGTTGTCGTATGTTGCCGGATAGATTTTGCTAAGTAGACTCAGATTCGGATATGTATTAGTCTGCAGCTGTCTTCAGGCAACCGACTTCTCTCTACTGAGGTTTTTGTCGGGAAGAGGGTAAATCCTCCTCAGGCTCGATCTTTGGTGTTCTAATTGCTCCATAGCGTCTAGTGACTGTCTGGTTCTTCCCTAGATTAATATATACAGGGTGTTTCAAGAAATGTGTCCAGCCTTCTCAAAAAATCAGGAAAATGCGATATTTGACTGCTGCCTTCAGAATTGGTTTTTCTGTAGTTGCAGGGATTTTAGGTTGTTAAAGAAATTATTAGGGACTGCAATTTTAAAAAGTTAAATAAGTAACTTTTTAATTAGTGGAGTTAGGTGGTTGTGTCAAATGGGAGAATTGAAGTTCTTCATGCCAGAAACCCAACCCAACTTTGAGATTTCGAAAAAGTGGCATCTAGTAATAATTACGAAGTAATGAAATTCAACCAAATTCAATGGCGAAACCTAAACAGAAACATGGAAGAATGCAACTGCCATATTCTTCTGAGACGTCCAAAATGAGTGAATGACTTTTTCTGTAGCGCTAGGCATCTTAAGATGGTTAGAGACATGACTTGAGACAGTAATTAAAAAAGTTATATTAATTAACTTTTTAATTAGTGGAGTTAGGTGTCTGTGTCAAATAGGGGAATTGAAGTTCTTCGTGCCAGAAACCCATCCCAACATTGAGATTTCGAAAGAGCGGCCTCTAGTAATAATTACGAAGTAATGAAATTCAACCGAATTCGACGGCTTTCGCTGTTAAAAGCCGTTGCATTTCGTTGAATTTCATTACGCCACAACAATTACTAGAGGACGCTTATTCGAAATCTCAAAGCTCGGATGGGGTCCTCGCATGAAGAACTTCAAAGCTCCCTTTTGACACAATCGTCTAACTCCACTAATTAAAAGGTTAATTAATCTAACTCTTAATTACTGTTCTAAATGATGTCCTTAACTACCTTAAATTAGTGCCGCTACAGAATAAGCATTTTGAAAGCCCCGAGCAAATATCGCATTTTCCTGATTTTTTGAGAAGGTTGGACACATTTCTTAAAACACCCTGTGTGTGTGTGTGTGTGTGTGTGTGTGTGTGTGTGTGTGTGTGTGTGTGTGTGTGTGTGTGTGTGTGTGTGTGTGTGTGTGTGTGTGTGTGTGTGTGTGTGTGTGTGTGTGTGTGTGTGTGTGTGTGTGTGTGTGTGTGTGTGTGTGTGTGTGTGTGTGTGTGTTGTGTGTGTGTGTGTGTGTGTGTGTGTGTGTGTGTGTGTGTGGGTGTGTGTGTGTGTGTGTGTGTGTGTGTGTGTGTGTGTGTGTGTGTGTGTGTGTGTGTGGGTGTGTGTGTGTGTGTGTGTGTGTGTGTGTGGTGTGTGTGTGTGTGTGTGTGTGTGTGGTGTGTGTGTGTGTGTGTGTGTGTGTGTGTGTGTGTGTGTGTGTGTGTGTGTGGTGTGTGTGTGGTGTGTGTGTGTGTGGTGTGTGTGTGTGTGTGTGTGTGTGTGTGTGTGTGTGTGGGTGTGTGTGTGTGTGTGTGGTGTGTGTGTGTGTGTGTGTGTGTGTGTGTGTGTGTGTCACGTTAACTGAACTGGTAAATTGACGTCTCGATTCCTGCCTCGTCGCAGAGTGCAGCTCCTTCCAGGACCTACGCAAGGGTCCGGACGCTTTCCCCGCGACCACGGTTCAAAGTCAGGTGGTCGTGGAACGCGTTCACAGTGTCGAACAGCGGGTCAACCTCCGCGACGGCAGGTCCGTCTTCGGAGAGACCACAGAACGGATATGCTACGGACGAAGGACTTCGCAGCTCACCGTCTTCAAAGGCGACGGTACTTCGGAACAGACAGCGTGCGAACTCATGACATTCGACACGAGCGGTCCCACGGCGACGGCAGTCCTCCAGAGGTCCGTCGTAGTCCAGCAGAACCGTTCCAGCAACCAGTGTCCTGGACGACAGACGTCTGAACCAGGCCTGGTCGACGACGCGACGTGTGTTACGGTCGTGCGAGAGCAGAAGGTTCAGGCGACTTCTACGGCAACTGGTGGCGTCACGCTGGAACCGACCGAGACCCGTCGTTGCGCAAGCCTGTCCCCAACGGCACCAGTGGTGGCGGGGAACTACTGCCCGGTCGGTCTTCTCATTCAACCTCAGCATCAACAACAGCATCTTCAACACTGCTGGGCCAACTTCAACGACGACAGCGGCGCCGGCAGGGGTCGTGCTAATGCACAACGTCGGGAGGACTCGGTCTTCAACAGCGGTTCCTTCCTGTACGCTCTAAGGCACAGTCCTTCCGCCAACTTCCCGCGTCCTCACCCACCTTCAGGTCATCAGCAGCAGCACTGGCGCGGAGACCGCGGAAGCCTCGAGAACTACGCCGCCAGGGGTGACTTCAGCGCCGGAGGCGTCTGGAACCATCACCGCCATCGCCTCAACGCTTCGCGAGAACGTTCAGGTTCCGGGATCAGTTCCGAAGACGACAGCGGCGTCATGGCAGCAGCGCGAAGGTCGACTTCGCGCCGTAAGTCGGGGTCCACGGCGAAGGCGTCCTTCGACGATGGAGACGTCGCGGACATCTTCATGTTTAGCGAAGACGACGACGACGACCTATGTGCCGAGGAAGATCTCTGTGCAAACGGCGGCAACGCGGTCGCAGGACCGATGAGGCCCGGCAGCGGTAACAACCGCAACTTCGAGGTCAACCTCGGATCTCGGGACACTGGCGCTACTGCCGCTGGTCACAGAGTCGTTGAGGACGGTTCCGGAGACAACCGGGCCAGGATAGAGTTGGCCGTACGCATCTAATAAGAAGGCTGCTGCACATAGTTTCGAGGGGTTGAAAAAAGTTTAGTGTTGATGTGTATTAAATAGCGTCCGTGTACCATCGCCGATAAGTGTTCGTGTGTGTCTGTTATCCCAATGCATCGTGAGTGCGCACGAGATGCGCTTCGTCCAGAAGGCAATACGAGTTCGGGCCGCGTCCACGGCTCTTGCGGCCAGCCTTACAGGTGCTCCTCGATGTTTGAGCTGGTCAAGGCTCTGTCCCAAAGTTCGCTTGGTGTAGTGTATGCGAGTTTCTATGGGGATTGTCCACTGTATGTCGGTTTTCACCGCAGTGACCCCCCCCCCCCGCTATGTGGTACGGGGAGGGGGGTGCACACCTGTGTTGCGAATTACGTAATGGCTGTGAGTGAATGAAGGAAGTTTTGAGGCTCGTTTCTTCGTTTGACACAACTTAATTGAAAGCAAGCAGATAATGCAGCTAATGAAGGTACTGCTAAGGGACATTAATTGTACCGTTCCTTGTTAATTGTACTGTGTATTGTAGTAATTACGGCATACATGCGAAGAAGGTAAAGTGGACGGAAAGACAATTTGCCACCGGCAGGGGCCGGACCTGCAACTTCCGGATGTGAGGTGATTCCTGTTTAAGCGGGAGAGACAGTTGACCAGTAAAGAGCTCAAAGCAATCACTCCTCTAGGTGGTCACTTGTGTGCGTAGAGAACTATAGCTGCGTCCTTGACCTCGCGTATTGGTCGCGTATTCGTTTCGCAGCCCCGGTCATACCCCCTATGAAGTGTGTCCGTGCATATGTCCCCACTCGAGTTTAAAAGAAGGGGATTCAACTAAAACTGAGGACGACACAGCGAGCCATGGTCAGACAGGAAGGGACAAGAAGAGAGCAGAGTGAGTCAGGAAACAAAACGGGTGTTAAGGACATCTTGGTCGAATTCAAGACGAAATGGGCATAGACAGGGCATGCAGCGAGAAGTCAAGATAACCGCTGGTCATTAGGAGTAAGTGGTTTCTAATAGAAGGCAAGCGCGTGCGGGGGAGGCAGATAGTTGGGTGGGCAGATGAGATTAAGAAGTTAGCGGGTATGACGTGGCCGCAGCAAGCGTAGGACCGAGTTGATTGGCGGAACATGGGAGAGGCCTTTGCCCTGAAGTGGGCAAAGGCCTCCCCCATGTTCCTCTCCCAGCCTCAGGCTGATGATGAGTTTGAACACTTGTTGGCGTTGCCTTGCACTCCAACTGATCTACTCCTGCCGTTTTTTGAGTGCCCCTTTTCAGAATGAGGCCATTCGATCTGTTACGGTCACACCCGCGCACTGTGGGGACGTTTGCCCTCGATGGACCCTGCTTCGTATATGCTTCGTATATAGAGTCACAACTGCGGCGAATTCGCGATGACGCATCTGTGTACCATCCACGTTTCGTGCGTACGCGCTCGCCGGGTGCCTTCACGAGAAAGACACCCACGGAACACCCGGTCGTTTCCGCTTCGAAAGAACCCCTTCCCCCCTTTAAACCTTGGGTAGGGTCGCACCTTGTTCGCGATCGTGTTTGTACGAGTTGCCAACCTCTTCACAGAAACCAAACTGATACATTCCTGTCCCGTACATTTTACGCATTGTGGCTCTGTCTCCTACCCACTGTTTTGTTGCATTAACGTTTATTATCGCTTTCTCGTTCTCAAGACTCACCATAGTTCTGTGCAGTACAACCTAATGATTGCAGTAGCACGGATAGCTGGGCCAGTTGGTACTTGTCCATTTTTGACGGAATATGCCGCGCACACAAACACGGGCACTAGTGTTATTTCCGTTTTTTTCTGGTGTCCGTGTTCTCGTGCGCGCCCATATTCTGTCACAAAAAAATTTAATGAAACCAACAGACAATGAAGCCGAGGAAAGTGTAGGGACATTGTTTTTACTATTAGAGTTAAAGACTACAAATAATGCCCCCACACTTTCTTTACTTAACTGTCTCTTAGTTTCAGGTACTACATAAAAAAGAAAAACGAGCCATTGATTAATTTCTCTTCCTTCATTCACAGTTCTGTGCAGCGATAGGAAAGGTACGGGTGTACAGTCATGAACAATATGAAAAGGAACGTTCCTGGAACAGGCCCTATCGGCTAAGCGCAGTTAGTCGCCAAACACGAACACTATAAATGTTCAAGCGGAAAGGTACCCGTTGGAAATACGTATACGTTAGGTTCTTATCCGCACGCCACCATGACGACCTTGGTGTTCACTTTCATATTGCTCACGACTGTACTTACTCTGAAGGTATCTTGACCAAAAATCTTGAGCAAGTAGGTGCGTGTGGTTTACTGTGATGACATTTTACTGGGAAAGCTAGTCGAAGCAGGAGTTAGGAAGAACACGCTCACTGATTACCGCCATATTTTTTTACAGCAGAGCTGTTATGTTCGAGGTCTGCCGTGTGTCGTAGATCGAAAATTATCATCATCAAGAACGGGCGCGCGCTCAATCAGCGCCGAAGCACTCGGTACAGATGGTTACCAAGGGAAGCTGCAACGAGCGGCCCCCTAATCGGTGTTCGCCGCCCGTGTGTTCCCTTAAAGGGGCCCTGCAACACTTTTTGAGCAGGATCAAAAAGCGCTGCCAATCGGTAGTCGAGGCTCCCGAGAACACGCGAGCCAAATATTATAGCGAAGCGAGCGGCCTGGAATTTACAATAAATTCTCAAAGTCAGTTGAAAATCGCTCCCTCTTCTCTCGACAAATGATGTATTAGTCCGCAATATATGACGCGATTGTCGGCAGTTCCACCATTGGCTGATGTTTTAATCACGATAACACGCTCATTATTACCTTAGTTGTTAATTTTGAGTTCAATAAGTAGATAATATGTATGTTTATATTGTGTTATACCCTTAAAACACCGAACAAACATTAATATTAGCACTTCCGGTCTCACCGACAGCTCGTCTGCTCGTAGTTGCGTGGTTGCGTTTTCTTCGCCATGTGCAGCGCCGAAATCGTGAATATTTCTGTGCTTTTGACCATCGCCGGTTCCCGTTGAGAGTGGCAGCCGTTCGAGTGTTGCCTCGTCAGCTGGAAACTGCATCGTCGGCGCGTTCTCACGACCGACCGAGGCAGCGGTGCAGCATTTCTCCGATAACAATGCTGGCGCCGGCTAGCTTAGGATACCTGTGCTCGCTGTATGGCGAGAGTCCCGTTCGCTGTCTGTTCAGTATGTCATCGAGCCGTACCTCGGCGTATCCTCCCCGTAGTCTCAGGTTCCTGAGAAACCGCGACACAGCAACCAAGCAGATTCGCATTTTCACGGTAGATGCAGACAGCCGGGGGATGGATCCGCGCCGGCCCGATGCCCCACGATCCTTTCTTCTAGTCTGTAGTTCTTTGTTGTCAGCCCGCACTCGCTGTGCGCCCGCATTCGAAGAGCAAACATCATCGAAGTACCGCCACTGGGAGAAGGATGCACGCAGCTTTGCCGTGTTGAATACGATTCAAGCGCGAGCAGTGCGAAGAGGCGGTGTATCGGAGTGTGGGTCGAAACCTATCTCAGCTGTCATTCGTTCCAAACGCGCACGCAAGTTTGCGTCCATGGTTGGCAGAGCGATGAAAACACTACGGCAGTTCGAGGTGCACACTCAACATTACCAAACCGACTCGCAGTTTTCAAGCACGCGCGATACACGGTGCCATGGGTACCATGGGCTCCGCCGCTCGACGACGACCGCGCGAGCCGACCGGAAGTGGCGCCACAGACCACGTGGTTGTTACGTGGTTGCGCCGAGACGCCAGAGAGAAAAAAATGAAAAAAATGCCGCCGGCGCTGACGCAGCCTCCTAGCACCTCCGCCCTCCCTCCCTCCCTTCACGTCCCGCGCAGCTTTCCGCGCGCTCGCTGCGTTGAGTTGAGAGAGAAAGCTGCGGAACGTGATCTCTATAATTTGGTAACACCACTTACACTTGTTGGATTCGAAAAATTTTTGCGGCATATGACTCGTGAAGAGTCATACGTCAATAATGAGACTATTCCAATATAACTAAGAAAGGTGTTGCAGGGCCCCTTTAACCAGTGGACCAATGTGGTGATGTAGTAGGATTTTCCCAATTTCTGTGACATACGCGCTATAGGAGAGAGCATAGCCACGTATAGTACAATATAGCAAGGGGTGGGAAAGAGACAGGTGAAAGGGCAAAAGCCTAGCCAAGCCAGGTCTAGCCTAGCCTAGCCAACCAGCTAGGTGTCCACCAGCTCTGCTGTGACCAAGGAGGTTTTTGTGACCCAGGCCTGCGCGACTTAATGCAACCAGCAATAATTTTTGGAGAAAAAAAAAAAACACTAGTCTCTAGAGGTATCCGTCCGCGTTTTGTTGCCCGCGCAAGGAGATACGTTCGCAGGTGTTCCGTCGCATTGCGGCCCTGCTGCACGGAACTATGCGGAGACGACGTTGCATGTTGTACGTTCGATGTGGTGTTGCTGAACCCTTTTGACCGGTTTGGTCTAGAGTTTATTTTTTATTTTTCTATTTCTTGCCGTGCGCCGATCCGCGGGTCTCTCCGCTGACGAGGCGTTCACGGTTACAACTGATAGCCATTAGAGCGTGGGTTGGAGGTTGTTTTTATGCGGAGGGAGTTTCTCGCGAACTCAATGAGGGTTACGGCGAACACGGTAAATAAGTGTGTGTGTGTGTGTGTGTGTGTGTGCGTGTGTGTGTGTGTGTGTGTGTGTGTGTGTGTGTGTGTGTGTGTGTGTGTGTGTGTGTGTGTGTGTGTGTGTGTGTGTGTGTGTGTGTGTGTGCGCGCGTCTGTCTCTACGTCGGTGTGTATGCTTGAATGGGCGTGGGTAGGTGTGCATGTGTGCGTGTGTGTGAAACTGTGAATGGGTGGTGAATGCCACCAAGCAACTAAGCAATAAAGAAAGAAGCAAAACGAAACCTCAACGCTCGTTGATCAAGCTCAAAAAAACTGTGCAACGCCCTTCCTCCAGAAACTACGCCTCGTTTTCATCGCTTGACGGTTGTTCCAAACTGCCTTACAGTTTACAGCGACACCAGGCCATCCTTTCGCGCTGTCTCCAAATACCCCCAGCACCCATACCCCACCCCCGTCATTCTTGTAACCCATAGAAACGTCCGCAAGTACGCTCCTGCCCCCACTCACACTCCCCTTGTTATCATTTCTTCATGGCTGCGTAATTATATGTAAACACTGCTATTCCCGGCCACACCCTGAAGGAGAGGCGCGTTTATAGGAACAGGTGTGCGCGATGCGCCTTTACACGTGGCAACTCTGTGCTCCGTGAACGTCATTCAACTTCAGCATTCGTGCTAGCGCACTTTTGTCTGTGCACCCTTTTTTTAAAAGACAGGCTGGAAAGTAAACTATCGCCCCCTTGTATACCCACATACAGCTATGTCATAGACTTATTTCTTTCTTTCCTGGTTTCTTCCTTTTTTTTTCTTTGTAACCGAAGCCGTTCTCTCGTAGCGGCTGGTTCTGGGACGTCATCTTCTGACAGCGCGATGTGATCACGTGTCATCACGTCAATCCGCTTGATCTCTCGCTTATACGCACGGGTTTTCTTTCTTTCTTTCTTTCTTTCTTTCTTTCTTTCTTTCTTTCTTTCTTTCTTTCTTTCTTTCTTTCTTTCTTTCTTTCTTTCTTTCTTTCTTTCTTTCCATCACGAAACAACCGTTCTCTCGTAGCCGGTCTTCAGCGTTGCTGCAGACGACGCGTTTCCCCCGACGCCTTCTGCTACCAACGAGAGTCGGTCACGTGACGCGCTACCGAGCGCGCCCTCTAGCCAATTCATTTCGCAGAACTGGGGCTGCCATTGAAATAGGTGCGCTGATTTTCCTGGCGAGATAGCGGTTCAGAAAAGGTGGGCAGGGCGCCTTTAAAAGAACAGACTCGCAAAATACAACGCATATATATGAAAGTGCAGCATTTTCAGGACGCCCAAAAGTAAAAAAACTCACAGGTTCCCTCATGCATCCGCCTCAGTCGACCCGAAGGCGAAAGCCACCTTCTTTCTTTTTTCTTCTAAGTCGATGTATTGATCCTCCCCCGCACCCCTCCGAAAGTTTTCGGCAACTAACGAGGTTTTGCAATGCCTCCAAGATCAGAGGCACTGTGAGCTTTCTGCACCTCACATTGTTTTGCGCTGCCTCCGGGATCGGCCCACATTTGACCAAGCGATAATGTCATATGATGAAGGCACCAAGCGACGTCACAAATTTTAGCAATCTGTGACGTCATGATGACGCCATACAGTGGCGTCATCACGTGATGATGATTTTTTTTAATCACTCGTGCTGACACTGGTAAATTTTCACGCTTGTTGAGGCGTCTAAGACTTTCGCCGTGGGAGAGCCTCCAGTCAGAATCTGAGAAAGCAACTTTAGTAGGCACATGAATGGATTGCTTATACAAGTCTGGATTGACTATAAATATACAAATCTAATAAATTAATAAGAAAACAGATAGAAGGACATCAATAAAGAATAGACTAATTAATGTGACGAAAGCAGGTATGTTTTCAAAGACGACTTAAAACGGTTTAACGGTAATATGTTTACGTCAGGGTTAAGAGTAGCCAACTTTAGCCGACATCAGCGCCGTTATCGCCTCTTCAAAGCTGACGACTTCCCCAAGACACTTTATCAGGTGGGCAATAAGTGCTTAGAGAAGCGTGATAACATCGAGGAGACAGCGGCGGCGGCTTTCAAAGAGCGATGCTTGGGCACTGACCGCAGTCGCGGTGTTATTGTGCCAGATAAAAAAAAAGGAGCCTACAAATTACCGCGAATACATCCCGAGTGTGCACGCTTAACTCAGCGGCGTTCCGCTGCAAAGCACGAGGGCGCGGGTTCGATTCCCGGTTGCGGCGGTCGCATTTCGACGGGGGCGAAATTTAAAACGATGCCCGCGTACACAATATCGAAAATTTCAATAAAGAACAGGTGGTCATAACTTAATCCGGAATCGCCTGCGACTCAAGGCGAGAAAAATCACCTTCTCGTGCTGCTGAAACTGTGGCAGTGCACCAGCGTGCTGACGCCAATGCCCGAGCATACGCCAACCGGGGGGCGCACAACGACGGGGAACCAGACGCAGTCACTAGACGCTATCGGGCAATTTTAGAACATCAAAGAACCTTGAGGAGGATTTACCCCCCTCCCCACAAAGACCTCAGTAGAGAGCAGTCGGTTGCCTAGAGACAGCTGCAGATTAATACATACCCAAATCTCAGTCTGCTTAACAAAATCTATCCGGCTACATACGACAACAAATGTCCGCTATGCGGGGAACACGGAACGCTCTATCACGTTACATGGGCCTGCCAACACTCAAAGGCTGTGCCAATAAACAATACACCAACACCGGAGCAGTGGAAGGCTGCGCCGTGCTGCTCGAAGCCTGTAGAACAGCTCGAGCTGATCGACAGAGCTCGCAAGATGGCAAAGGCCACATGAGCCCTTGACTGAGGGCTCCACCTTCGCCGGGAGAATTCCTTTGCACTAATAAAGTTTTTCATTCATTCATTCATTCATTCATTCATTCATTCATTCATTCATTCATTCATTCATTCATTCATTCATTCATTCACAAGAAGCTTCGTTCGAAAAGGCGGCGTTCGCGTGGCTCGTCTGTCGCCGACCGAGCAGACAAGAGAAATAACCTCGCAGACGACGTCGCTTTTATTTTGTCAATGTCACCGCCCGCGCAACTGCGCATGCGTGTAGGGACCGTGACACGATCCTGAAACGACTTGGAGGCTCGCGAGAACGAGGTCAATGGCATGCAGAACTTCGCCGAACGCTAAAATGTAATGGCCGCGCGTTGGAGGAATACACGTGCGCAAGTGAAACGATCCATTGTGCAATGAGCGCGCAGATCCCGAAGGTATATACGCCGAGTTAAACGACGCTAATTAGGCAGGCATTAATCTCCGCTAAGGACGGAGCCTCGCTTGGCCCCCCAGGGGAAGCTGCAGTGTTGACAACGATGGACCTTCATCTTTCAAGGTTGCCAAACGTCTGACGGAATTGCCAAGGCGCCACTATAGGGTGTAGTATAACTATAAAGCTCCGTCTTTTCGGAGTTTATTCTTCTGGAAATTCGGGAGGGTGTCTTTCGGAGTGTATTTTCTGGCGAAAATACGGCGTTTATCGGAGTTTCATTTTTCGTAAATCCCCAATTCTCCGAAATTTGCAGTTTAATTTTGCGTTATTCTCAATACTCCAATACCTTAGATGAAATGATATCTGAACACAAAAACATCAGAACACACTAAGCGTATTTTAATTGTCCGTAAGGTTTGAACGCACAAACTCATGTACACACACGCGCAAATACTTGAATACGAAACGCCTACGGTTGCGCGTATTACAGCCTTAAAGCTTGTTGTAATAGCCGGAAGCATACTTTACGAGGTCCGTATATTCGACGTCGTCTGGCGCGCCCCAGTGCCGCGTGCTTGTCAATCACAAATGTGAAAGAGTCGTGCAAGCTTGTTTCCTTTCGAACCTTGAGTACATTTTCTGTGCAAATGTAAGCAACGCGCATATCAAAAACTAAAGGATCCTCGTTCCTATACCTAAAATATGGCCTTTCACTTATCAGTGATGTTAGAATCTCTCATTAAACTTGCCAGGACGTTCACATTTCCGACTTAAAACGAGAGACATGAACATGTGTTTGTATGGAAACACCAACTAGCGTCTGTAGGGGAACACCATCTCAAACACTCGATAATCTTTTGAGACCACGGCATGTGCTTATTTATGTCCATGTTACTAAATTATGTTTTGTGTGTCTCGTGAACGTATTACAGGCAAGCAAACGTCATGTTAAATTGTGATTGACGTTAACCGTCTGTGATATACAATAAATTTTTCTAAACACAATGAGCAAATGTAATTGGACGGAATGTATATGCAAATTCTCTCTGTAGTCGGATACAACTTTAGAAGGCAGCGGCATTTCCTTCTCAAAGGCGGATGAACACAAGCCTGCACCAATGGGCGCGCTCTCGGGACACGTCATGAGCGGGACGGCCGGTGGCTCCGCCTTCGGAGAACATCGGCGCGTGCATGAGCGGGACTATTTATTTAGTCGCGTACTCGATCGGCAGCCGCGCTTCGGTCGTCTGGGCGGGGCCTCTCCTGCCTTCTTAAGTTGCATCCGACTACAGGTGGGCCAGTGATTGCTGTGGGTGTAGCTCGTATTTATTTTTTGTTGTAACCGACTATAGTACACCATAACGTTACCCCGCTGGCCACGCGTCCTCTAGAAGCCTGCGTTTAATTCGCTGTATCGTACCCCAATGAGTCTGCGCACTGCTGCATAACCTGTATAGATGGCTTGCATTGACGTCACTGAAACCGCCATGTTGGAGTACCAACATGGGGGTATAGGGGGGTGGCACAAAGTTTGTGGTTCCACGTTGATATTATCAGTATATACATCGCATGCAGGTTTTTCGTAATTCGTGCACACAGTCCACAAACGTTCCGGCGGCGTCGTTATCACATCGAAGCTAATTAATCGCCACGTGATTAGGCTATCTTGACGTCATCAAATCCTCCATGTTAAAGTACCAGTACGTTATGAACCTGCGTCTACGACGTTGCGTGCAAGATATATCCATAGGACATGTGTCGAAGCAGCAGCTATATATGTGTTCAAGATGACGGCGCCAGTTTGGCAGTGTTGATCACGTGATTCAGTCTATTCAGCGAGCAGTTTAATCATGCATCGACACGAACAGGTGCAACGCAGTGTCTCCTGCTAATTAACGCGGGTGCGTACAATGATTAGGTTGCAGGTTAGGTTAGCGTATGGTTACTGCGAGTGCGTACAGTGTTGATTGTAGGTAAGATTAGGTTAACTTAAGCTCTAACATAACCGAACCTAAAGTTGCTGCAGCACCATATGGTTCCCATTCATATGCTCCGGGAACATGTAGATGCAAGCGCTATTCATTAATACCACGGGCTAAATGTTAGGTTGCTAGACAACGTCCGCTTACCGCTGGTGCTTATGCATTGCTTGGGATATCGGTAAAGATTAGGTTAGGTTTCACCGCATTGTTTGACCGATACTGCCGATACGCTGTGTGAAGAAGACATCTTTTAAGAGGCTTAAAATTCAGTATCCGTCGTGAGCGTTAAGATGCCAGTTCGGTGTTCCACCTTTATGTGTCGTGAACTGTAATCCGCGAAGTATGAATAGTCAATGCTGCAGAAGTTAGTCGATCGATCGTCTGTCTGTTCAATCGTCTGGACGCGACTCCTGCAACTTCATCGAAAATATCTATGGCATTACGTATTGCACAGTATTTTCTCTGTGACGATTGCCGACGACGATACTTTAAAACGAATACACAAATAGACAAGAAAAAGAAAAGCGTGCGGTGGTTGCGTTGCAACACCAGCTGCTTCACTGAAGGCATCCAGGGCTGCACGGTTTCTTCGTGAAATATGGTAAGATTGAGGACGAAAAAAAAAGGGGGGGGGGAACTGACAGACGAATACGTAAAGAAGAGACAAAAAAAGTGTGCAGTGGTTGTGTTGCGTATAGCGAATGTCTAGGGGGCTCTTCGCGCGTTATTTATAGGCTTTTTCCTTCCTTTTCCGGGGTTGTTTAGAAAAAAACCTGTCGCAACGAACTTGAAGGCTGCGGAGACCACCAGCGTGCTCTCTGCCAAGGCTACAGCCTTGCAAGGTCGGATATGCGAGGGAAGCGAAATACGACCCGAAGGTGGCGGTTTGTTTTCCACTCCGTGCGTGTTAGTGCAACACACGAGTGGGTGGGGCACGGTCGCGGAGCGAAGTCGTCTGCTACGATGGTTATCGGAAGCAGACGACAGGAAAAAGAAGCAGAAGCGTATAAAACAACCACACCCACGCCATTCTTTTTTTTTTTTTCATTCTGTTGCTCCGGTAGACCCTTTTTTTTTCGTGAGTGTGTGTTTACGACGAACACAAAGGTCGTAAAGTGTACGACGTTATCTTGCGTGCGTTGACTGCGTGTGTAGAATATAGTTAGCGTGAAAAGTTTAGAGACCGTGATGACGCAAGAACTAGTTGAATATTCTCGATGCTTCGGCAAGTAGCCTTGAATTTAAATTTCCTGCCTGGTTCTAGAACGCGCTAACAACATGTACAGTACTCACGGATTGAAAGAGGACAATTTAGGGCTTAGTAACGCACATACTTTCGTCTCCACCATCTTCGGTTCGGGTAATATCGGCGTAATGTCGACTCGAACGCGTAGATCAGAGCCAACATTATTTTAGGGGCGAAGCTCCTCTTAGTCTAACCTTGTCACGCGTCCGGCGTAACCGGCAGTATCTCCCTACGACCCATCACCGATCCTTTGCTAACTGCCCACTACTTCGTCTTTGCAAACATCCCACTACGATCCATCACCGATCCATTACTTCACCGACCATAAAGCCGTAATAATGAAGGGGGAACGGAAGCCACCTTTGCAAACTGCCCACTACTTCGTCTTTGCAAACATCCCACTACGACCCATTACCGATCCATCACTTCACCGACCATAAAGCCGTTATAATGAAGGGGGAACGGAAGCCACGTCTAGCTACCACTTACGATTATTAAAATTTCTTGTATAAATATATACAGTGTTTGTCAGGTCTTTGATGATGTATCGCTTTGATTACTGCTGGGCGAAACCACTGAAGATTTCACGGTGTAACCATGATTGCTTCAGGAGCTTCGCCCAAGCTCTTCATCATTCACCCGTGGATATGCTGTGAATTTTTTATACACCAGATTCGTCGCGACATGACGTGGTTATCTCGAGTAATTCCTAATAGCAGTCGTCACACTAAAAAAATTTGATGCCTGATTTGAATTCGTGAGTACTGTATACTGAGCAGTTCAACCGAATACAGTCTCAAATAGGTGGGGAAATTCGAAGTTTTTTGAGACTTATACTCGTTTACAACATAAGAAAAAAGGGCAGCTCCGCCCACACAGAACTGTGGCGCGCCTACACGTGCGAATGGCAGTCGTGCTAGCTAGTTAGCGCTCGAACCGTAAATGCCTGAACACACGTACGCGTTGCAGCGCGTCAGCGCGTGATCTTTTGACGCGGCGCCGCACCCTCGTTTGTTCAGGCCTTAAGTACTTTTTCTCGGCTAATGTAAGTACTACTTTTCTGGTAACGAAACTCATCTGTAACTCAATGGGGAGAGCATGGCTTCCGAGATTGCGCGCCGGCGGGTTACCCGCCGGCACGCAATCTCAGAGGCCATGGGGAGAGCTTGCTATATCGCCGCGCCTGCCGCGCAGCGGCGCTAGAAGCGCGCGGGAACTAGAGTCACTGGAAAATTTCAGAGTACCGCAAAGGTAGGCTGCACGCGGGCAACATTGGGCGGCGGCGGCCATATCCCTTCCGGGCCGTCCGGCGCGTTGGTAGCGCGTGTTGAGAAGTGACCGATCTTTTCCCCTCGATGCCGTGTTACGCTCGGCGTAACTGCAATGTGTGTGTGTGTGTTTCTTCAAAAGGATATCAGAGTGATTTCGAGTCATCGACAGTCATGAATTGACTGCGCGGTAAGCGGTGTAGCTAATGAAACGTGCGGCGAATGTTGCCATGTGCTCGCGAACTCTCTTCGTGGCTTCATCGGTCTCTTTTCGTTTCACGGCCGGGTGTGTTCGCAAGGTCCGGAGCTGTATAGTTGCATTAGCGTAATGACCGTACGAGATGCCCTTTATTTCGACACTTGGTAAACGTTGACTGTTTGCGCTAGCTTTGCAGTCGGTGTTCAGGTTCACTTCATAGCGCATTCGAGAACATTATCGAACATCGAGAACATTCAGCATTGCGTCTTTCGACTGATCGCTGACGCATACCTTACTTGCGCACCATGCTTGCTGTTCAGCTGGGTGTTATCTGTAATAGAAGTGATGTGTGTAAGGTAAGTGGAAGTTGTGCGTGAAGTATTTGTCTCAGTTCGGAACGCCAGCAGCCGAACGCACGGGCGAATCGGCGTGCGGTAGGTAAGGTGCATTTTATTTTGCGAATACATTGTCATTTCCTAACAGATACGTAGAAAATAGGCCATCAAAAACGATTGACGTCACTACTCAGTTGTTTCATTTCCTATTTTTTGTCTCCTTAATATTCCCAACGTTACAGTGCATTTGCAAATATTTTGCCGTGTTCCGACAAGGTTTTCTTTTTTGGGTGTTGCCAGCGCGTGAACAGCTAGGGTTCGCTTTCTGCACTGCTTTTAATTTCAACTTTTTTTTTTCGTAATGCATTCTTGTTAAAACTTCCTCGGCACAGTGCTTTATGTTATTTTGATCAGAAATAGCACATCCCAAAAATTTTAATGCGCATGCTACTGCAACACAGTACGTGTATACGAGCTAGGGCTCGCATGAAATCGATTCCCTCAGTGCGTGGGAGGATAAGCCGTTTTTTTTTCTTTTTTGCTGTGACCATTTCTCACCCACTGTAAGGGTGTGCTCGGCGCAATGCTGCATTAGCAACATTAAAAAAAAATACGCTTAATAACATTGCCTTATATCAAGTTTATCAACAGAGTTCCACGCTTCTGCAGTTTTGCGCAGTGGCAAATGATCACGCGACAATTGCCTTCAAGGTATACAGGAAACAGTTATTATTTTAATAAGTCTTCGATTTCGCTCTCGTGCGTGACACACTTATAACTCGAAATGCATGCACAATCTGTTCAACAGATCGTGATATAAACAGCCAAGCAAATAGAAAGGTATGTAGTATGTAGTTTTCAATATCGCTGAACATAGCGAACCGTAAAGGTGAAGTATCCTGTTGCATGACATCTTTTCCAGCAAAGTTTGTGTAGTTCACTGCAGAAAGGAGTGTTCTTCGAGGGGGGCGAATTCATTCCCCGGCCAACTATGCAGCCACGTACAACGACGCTCTTTGACGTTAATGCTTCCCACACGGAATTCAAAAATATACGAAATTCCCGGAGTTGCTCACCAGCAACGTTCGGTTACTGGTGAGCTACTCTCTGGCATCTGCATGAGGCGTTCAAAAAGCGACGAAGTACTTCTAGGGACCGTGGCACTGCTAAATGTCCGGCCGCGCTCTGCATTCAACGCGCCTGCACCCAAAGCGCTTGGAAGGGATATGGCGGCGAGAGGTCTCGTGATGCGAGTAAGCCAATCGCGTCGGCGGCGGCGCGCGGAAAACAGATGCGATACTCTGAAATTTTTCTAGTGACTCTAGCGGGAGCTAAGGTCCCTGTATTTTAAAGTCCCTCTAGCGGGAGCGGGGGGATAGAGGGACTTTAGCGGGAGGCAGGCAGGGGGTATTGAGGAGAGCTTCGCTGCGCAGGGAGAGCTGGGGGCCCGGGGAATCCGGTGGCATCGACGTTCAGTTTTCCTCGTTTTTTCTAAACTTGTCCGTGCGACTGACGGCTGTGAGAATTGTGTCTGAGGACACGGATGGTGTACGTGAGTGACGATGCCGAAGACTTGCTGTGTGCCGGGTTGTCGCCACGGCTACAGAGGTGCGAGAGGAAAGGTGTCGTTGCTATATATATTTGCCGAGGGACGGCGATGAGAAGGACGAATGGAAACGTGCAATACCGTGACGGGAAGCTGGCGGATTCACCTTCGATTCTGAACCTATTAGAGTGTGCGAGAAACATTTTGGCTCCACCGACGTTGTTCGAACGGACCACTTCATAGTGAATGGAGAAAATGCCTTTGCAACGCGAGAAGGCGCCGGCGCTGTTTCTTTCGCAGCTTGCTAGTTTTTTTAGGTTATTTCCAGCTTATTAAGTGCTTTGCATTGTTTCCTTGTTTGCCGTTTTAAAAAGAGCGTTTTCTTCTATTTTATTTGACTGAATGTCAAATAAGCAAAATTTTAAAAACTTTTATATTGCACTTCAGAGCTAGTTTGCTTTTTTTTTTTTGCAATAGCTTGCTCTCTTCACGTACTGCAGCCTTGCAGAGAGTTTTCCTACGCTAGGAAAATGTCGCTCATAGCTTTCTGTTTTCTGAGGTATTTCTCCAATAAAAATTTTTCAGTGTTTCTCTTTCAATCGTAGCATTATTGCTTTATTCACTGTAAATTAGTGGCTCGACAGGGTGATGTTCTCAAACATATGTATTGAAAGAAGCAATTATAGCGAAGTATGGGCGCAAATAGGTGTTAGTGTTTCCTCAGCTAAAGACGTTCTTCGTTATCTTGCCCCGTGTTACGTTTTTCACGTTCTGAATAATTCGAAAGCGCAACAGAGCTCTGCTTGTGAACACACGCATTTATTTTCTCTAGATTAGTAAAACACAGTTTCGTTTCAGTTAAATCAAGTCTACCCTGAGCAGTCTTCGTTAAGAAAATCGTTGCATCACGCGGTGCAGACGTAGTCCGTCTAAACTGTCAAAGTAACGCACGTTGTGAATGGTGAAGGTGCCACCAGCGCGAACATTGGAGATACCCGAGTGCCCTTGCGACGCTGCACAATGTCACAAGTAAGTATCCCGTGCCTGAATGGCTACTCTCGTGCTCCACTGCCTGAGGTAAGGAATCATGCTGGACAGGGGCGTAGCCAGAAGTTTTCTTCGTTGGGGGGGGGGGGGGGGGGGGAGGGCTCAACCATACTTTATGTATGTTCGTGCGTGCTTTTGTATGTGTGCGTGTATATATACGCAAGCAAAATTAAAAATTGTCAGGGGGGGGGTTGAACCTCACCCCTCCACCCCCCCCCCCCTGGCCACGCTCCTGTCGCTGGAACAACATATTAAGCTAATATTGCTGCGTTTGCGCGACTGGCTCCATCGCAGCCTTGATATTTGAAAAAAAAAAAATACACGAAAGTAAGCTTTTTACACGCGTATGCAACAACCACATTGTATGCCAGGTGAAGTATATGAGTGGTAGTTGAATTATTGCGGTTTGGTGTAGGATCAGCCTCGAACCGGCACAGCATTCAGCCGATCACAGCGCGCGAGCACGAATGCCCCCGCGTTGACCGCGGCGACCCTAGCGGCAGCCTCTGTCCCTGTATGAAATTGCGGGCGGAGTTTGGTGACTGGAAAAGCATTGAAAGGGCTTTGAAGGACTCTGGTAGTACGCATATATTATGAGCTAAAGGTTTAACGTTAACATCTAGAAAATTATGTTTGACTGAGCATCAATGTCGGACACCTTGAAGAAATTTACCAAGACGTCCATGTGTCTGACCTAAAACCAGCGACAGAAACGTGGGTCTCTATGGAAAAATAAGTGACTCGGAGTACTGCTTCACGTCTGCAGATTGTAAACGTGATGAGCTTCCTTTTTATGTATCGGCAGAGTTCCCCATGTAAATACGCGAAATGTAGTACATATTGACGTTTTATTTGTGCTTTCTGTTTTTCCATGTAATGTGCATATATATACCTAGCTTTTTGTGACATATTATTTGTATGTGTGCGTAAATGTGCTAAACATCAATTGTACGTGTTGCCTCCTCCGCGTCATTTCATGTGTTTATTTATGTCCATGTTACTGAATTGTGTTTTGTCTTTCTCGTGAACGTGTTTCTATAGCAAGAAAACGTCATGTCAAATTGTTATTGATGTTAACCGTCTGCGATACAACAAATTTTTCTAAACACAGCAACAACAATGAGGTCCGAGGATCTCCGTTAGTTGCGAACGAAAACTATCATCACCACGAGCCGGCACGCGCTCTCTTTGTTCTCTTCTTCATTTTCTGCTTCGCCCCCAAAACGCGTACTCCGATTTGTCCGGCGTGGGCTGCAATAACTATGATGGACGGGAGAACGAGTACAGAGAGAGGGAAAGAAAGAGAGAAACTGTTGGCGAAAAAAAATTTCTTGGCGAGGCGACATTCGAACCCGTGTACCCACGATCCGAAGGCGAGCGTCGTAACCACTCGGCTATCCAGGCACGCCAGCCGAGCATAGCATAGCCTTGTATAGTATAGTATAGTATAGTATAGTATAGCCTTGTATAGTATAGTATAGTATAGTATAGTATAGTAAAGCATAGTATAGTATAGTATAGTATAGCATAGTATAGTATAGTGTAGTATAGCATAGCCTTGTATAGTATAGTATAGTATAGTATAGTACAGCATAGTATAGTATAGTATAGCATAGTATAGTATATCCTTGTATAGTATAGTATAGTATAGTATAGTATAGCATAGTATAGTATAGTATAGCATAGTATAGCATAGCCTTGTATAGTATAGTATAGTATAGCATAGTATAGTATAGCATAGCCTTGTATAGTATAGTATAGTACAGTATAGTATAGCATAGTATAGTATAGTATAGTATAGTATAGCCACGGCCGCTGGATGAAAAAGCGCACGGTACGGCCTGCCGCGTCGGGCGGCTTTCTATGGGAGAGCGCGTGTTCACGGCCACCTTGATCGGGGCGCGCGGCGGTGTTGCTCCGGCCGTCCCATTCGGACGGAGGAGGCGTAATTGCAGAAAGGGGCGTGACCGCTCCTTTCGCCGCACCGCGGCGCGCGCCTACTACCCCTCCATTCCTTTGCGCTCTATGCGGGAAGGTTTGCGGCGCCTTCAAGATATCGCTGTAGAGTGACCGTGAGTTAGCATAGCACTTCCCCCACTCTCACAAAAAGCACATAAAAGGATGAATGGCGGCTATCGCTATATTCTTTATTTTTTGTGTGTGTGTGCGCCAGTCCTTGTCGTGATGATGGTGACCGAAGCGAAAACACCCGCGAGTCACATTTCAAGAAAATTGTTTTGGTGTTCTTAAGTGCAGCATATCAGTAAAAAGTATACATGCGAAGGAAAGCACGAGATTTATTAAAACCCCTTTTTTTCTGAGTGCTTCCAGAATAGGGGAAACGATCCGAAGGTTGGTTCCGCTGCTTAAAGGAGGTTGGCGGATTTCCCTTGGGATGCTGCGGCCTTGAGTGCGCGAGCTTTACCTGCTGGAAGGAATGCCACTTTGGCGTCGAGGCAACGTAATCTTTCTTGGTGTTGACTTACAGTAAGGCACGCAGCCGTACGGCACGTTTCTGAAAAACACGGTAAATGAGGCAAGCGAGTGAAAAACTCGCAGCTACAGCTAACAGGCGTAACCTCGTGGTACGCAGACTAAAAACAAATTACTTGCCTGACGTCAATGTGGTATGACAATGTGAAACATCTAAAGAGAGAAAACGTATATTCACGTCTTTTTTTATTGTGAAAAAGTCGCAGCTACAGCTAACAGGCGTAACCTCGTGGAACGCAGACTAAAAAACAAATTACTTGCCTGAAGTCAATGTGGTATGACAATGTGAAACATCTAAAGAGAGGAAACTTATATTCACGTCTTTCTTTTATTGTGTGTTACGTATTAACACGTTAATTAGTGCAGACCGTTAGAGGCGTTTATTTCCATCTTACATGTGCACTCTGCCCGTAATTAATTCAGATAGAGTTAAACGCCTCTATAAACTGCCCGTTCACATTAAATACGACACGCACCAACACACCAGAAAAACAGTTGATGCGTTTTGTTAGAACACGCACAAAAAATAAGAAAAAAAAGCAGAGCAATACTAGCGAGAAACGTCCGCAACCGACCTACGGCCGTCGGTAAATCGACGCTTATGTAACGTCGGGCCTTGGTCAACCCGCGAGCGGCATGCACTCGGCATCGTCGGCCACGGTGGACGGGCCTACATCGGGTGCCGACGCAGGCCCACATGAGGCCAATGTCAATCCCCAAGACCGGCCCTACATTGGTTGCCAAGGTTGAGCCAACGACAGTGCAGTTGGCCAGCGACGTCAGGCCGACATTTTGCCAAGGATAAAATGTTGCTTGGGAAACGGGCTCTTTCATGCTGTCGCGTTAAAACGACAATTCGATACCAAAACGAGAGAAAGTGGCCATTGCGCGACCGCCCTTAGCTAATTCGCAGGCGACAAGCGTCACTCATCGCTTTCGCGTTCAAATTCGCCTGCATGCGGCCTGCGCTTAAATAAGAACGTCGCATTCACATCACTGTCGTATCGTGGGAACTTCAGAATGCAAAGAGACGTGCCCATATCAAAATGTTGCCTATCATCGGCGAATGCAAAGAGACGTGCCCATATCAAAATGTTGCCTATCATCGGCAAGGAGAAAACGACTACAGAATTATCATTACCGCAATTGTTTTCCAGCAACGTGATGCTCTTAAGACAGCGCTCGACCGCAGAAGATAGCTATGCAGTGCCGACGACGACAAAATGTATTTCCTTTAGAAAGAAGCATGGCGCGCGCCGGTCCAGGCGGCCGTGGGAGAAACGATTGCCAAAACAAAGAATGAGAAGCACGGAAAATCACGTACTCGGCACAATATATGTGTCATGGCACTTATGTAGCGGCCGTGGTCATGGCACATGAACGCGCCGCGCCACACGAAGTCTCTTAAGCACGCTGCTTGGCTCTATCTCGATTGTAACATGCTACAGAGAACAACACTCACTGTGTAAAGCCCGATTAACATTACATAATAGCGTACCTTGATTCCAGTCACCACGTGCACGATGTCCAGTGTGCATTTTTCCAAACACATCTGCGGCTGTCTACGGCGCGGTCAGCGCGGCATCATTCGCAAGGGGGTAGGAGGAGAGCGCCGCGTCGCGGCGCGCGTCTGAACTACCTCAATTACAACTTTTCAAAGGGGCGCGCGCCGAATGGGACGGCCGGAGCAACACCGCCGCGCGCCCCGATCCAGGTGGCCGTGGCGTGTTGGCCCTAGTTGCAGTTGCGGCCGCTGCGGCGCGACGGGGCGGGGAAGGGTAGGGTGCCTTGATGCCCGCGCGCTCCGCTGAGGGTGAGGACAGGCGCGTCGTCTGCTACGACGGCCGCCATTGCGAATCCCGCCGCAGCTCGGCAGCATGCGGAACGCGCTACACAAAGCGCTTGCGGTGCGCGGATGCGTCCGGAAATAAGTGCGCGCTAGTGAGCTTTCTCTTTTTCTTTTCTTTTTTGAAGCTTGGGCAGCTTTTATTGCTGTTGTTGCCTAAATGTTTATTAAGGAAGCATGTAATTCATGTAAGCTGACGGCCTGTGCACGTGTGATGCGCTAGAGGTAGACGTGGACTGTTATGTTGAAAACCAATCCTCTTCCTTACGCCGGAAACGATAAAGTCTAAAGCCTTACTTAATTTTCTCGTAAGCTCTGCATTCCAAATAAACAAACAATCGTTTAAGGTATTTGTATACGTGTCAGCAGCAGCAGTATATGTATCTGAACACACACAATTTAGTGTTGCGAAGCTAAGCGCGATTAAGGTGGCTCATTTTGCTAAGTTTGCAAACAATTTAGTCGTTTATTATAAATGGCATCATACATATTGTACACAGAATAAAGGGCCGAGGGGCAGTATGGTGCGAATATCCTGCTAAAATGAAACGAAAGCGTCTTTATCATTATTATTGCTGACATTTCTTGCTCACAATCTGTAGCCGCTACTGTATCGGCACTCGAGTTGCACCTTGAGTCCTTATCGAAACGATCAATACGTTGTTAAGTAGTATGCCGTAAAACTTTGCATGCGCGCAGTATCAGTGCGTTTTTCCTTCTTCTTGTATCTGCAGTTTCTTTTTCTGTATCTTCAGGTTTTCTCGCATGCCCAATTGCATGCACATATCATTGAGTGTTTCCTATACTGTTTTACATTTTGTGAGGCGGATGCACGGCGTAGTTTGTCTCTTTTAATAATATCTAGGGTTTTACTTGCCAGAACCATGATATGAATATGAGGCACGCCGTAGTAGAGGGCTCCATGAATTTTGACCATCTGATACCTGCACTGACATCGCACGCTTTACGGGCCTCTAGCATTTCGCCTCCACCTAAATGCGACCGCCGCGGCCGGGATCGAACCCGTGACTTTCGGGTCAGCAGCCGAGCTGCGTCACCACTATACCACCGTGGCGGGCGTCTTTTTTAAGGCGAAAGCCTTAAATGCCTCCTCATACACGAAATTTGACCGTCGGCGTCCCGCGTCTACGGCGTCAGCATACCACGACGTTGGGGACGAGGGATGCAAAGAATCATCGTCATATGTGATGACGTCACCATATGACGTCAACATGGCTTCACAAATTTGGCGTGACGTCATATGATGCATTTATCGCATGACATCGTAGCTTGGTCAAAAGTGGACAGATCACGAAGGCAGTGCAAAACCAGGTGAGGTGCCTCCGATCTTGGAGGCAATGTTAAACCGCGCTTTGTGCGCAGAAAACGGAGAAGAAGAAGATGGCTTTCGCTTTCGAGCCGTCTTAAGCGAACGCATAAGGGAGCCTGCGAGTTATTTCATTAACTGGTTTTCCATGACGTACTCATTGTACAACTTGACTTTGTTTCTTGTATTTTTTTACTGACATAACATGTCTACTGTAAACAATGCTTCCCCGTCTTCTTGTTGTTTTCATGCGTCTTCTTTGCATAGACGCTTCGCAAGAACTGTTTGTATGCGTATTCTTCTATGAACCTTCAGGGCTTACATTATTAATAAATAAATTATGCTTGCTCAAAGAAATAAGATACTCAGTGTGTGTGTGTGTGTGTGTGTGTGTGTGTGTGTGTGTGTGTGTGTGTGTGTGTGTGTGTGTGTGTGTGTGTGTGTGTGTGTGTGTGTGTGCGTGCGTGCGTGCGTGCGCGTGCGTGCGTGCGTGCGTGCGTGCGTGCGCGCGCGCGCGTTATTATCCAGTGTACAGGCCATTTATTTGTGCGCATTAACTCTGCGCTGCCAGAAGCAATTACACCAATAAAACGCAGATTACATAATAAAACAAAACTGCCACTAGTCGATTCACAGTGATCGTAAATGATTAAAAAACAGGAACTGCGTAATTATTTAAGACAGGACGAAAATGTAACCTTAAAACACAAACAGGGAAGGATAAAAAACATTTAACTGCACACATACATACATGGGCATTAGACCAGCACAGAAGGCGTACTTGAAACACGCAAAGGAATATAAAAAACAAGAACCCGCCGTGGTTTTAGTTATGGTGCTTGACTGGTGACCCGGAGGTTGCGGGATGGAATCCCTGCCGCAGCGGCCCCATTTCGATGGAGGTGAAATGACAGAGGCCCGCGTACTTAGATTTATGTGTACGTTAAATAACAACAGATGGTCAAAATTTCGGGAGCCTTCCACTATATACGGTGCCTCTCATAATCATATCGGGGTTCTTGGGACGGAAATTCTCACAAATAATTGTTATTAGGAAAAAAACAAGGATCTGATCTGCAGACAAACACGCATAATATATTCCATGATGCATTTCAAATCACAAAAATAGCGAAAGCAAAAATCAAAGGCAGATACAGGACCAACCAAGTGCAGTAAAGAATGTTTGCGAAGTAAAATGCAGGATTCATGCACACGTGAACCAAAGCATTTTGAGCATGTAGCTTATATCAGTGTGTCCATTTATTACTCAAGGTTAACACCGGCAGAATTATTCTTGCATGTGCATTCGAAATACCGGCCGGAAACGTACGCTGCAAGTGCATAATGTGTTCTTCGGATGCCGCTTGTCACGTTTGATTTTTACTGTCCAAAGAAACCTCGTATCTTCTAAAACGATACAACCCTCAGCGTTTCTGGAATGATTGGTGCACTGCGGCACGCAACACCCGGCCATGATGATGGTAGCGAGCGCATAAAACTGGAGGGAAACGAGCACCGACCCAAAAACAGCACGCGCGCCACGCACAAGTGACCGGGCGGGGGATTCAAAATGGCGGCCACGCTGCCGCCAAGGCCGAGGAGGCGGCATCTGCCCTTTCAAAAGCTGACACCACTCTAAGCGGGGGCGCGCGCATCGAGGCACTCTAGGGAAGGGAAACGGGTGCCGCGGCTCCTTTGGGGCAGCAGCCGCAGCAAATTAGTTGGTGGTGGTCACAACAGCGATCTCACTCAGCTGTTTTAAGCGGTTTTTTTCTATCTCATCTATCGCAGTCATGACATATCATGCATTCAGTTGAGTCCGCTCGCGTAATCTGGTTAAATAGCCACTTAAATTTCCGTGTACGTGCCGAGCTCCTGGCATTTTTTCTTTCCAGGACTAACTTTTTGCTTTGTGTCTGAAAGAATATTCAACAATGCGCGTAGCGACATTATATGGCGCTGAATGTGTGAAAAAGTGGTTGTTATATTTATGTGCGCGTAATGAATGCATCGTTTGTTATTTTAACATATTGATTTCCGTGACATTTCTTCAGCACCTTTGAGTTTTCTTAGCTGAAAGTGCTTGACAGGTATTTATTTTAAACATCTGACAATACACGTTCATAGTCTTTATACACAGGAACTGCATGTAAAAACATACGTTGAATCTTTTTCATGATGTCTAATGCATGATACTGTGCCGAGAAGTAATTCAGCTTCGGATGCTTGATACTAGCGGATTCTCCAAATATAGTGACGCACTCCTCGTAACTTTGTTGAAAAGGCTGCGGAATTATACATTCATTAGAAGTGGCTTGCAAATTTCTTGACAGTTCTTAGCAGGGCAATGTCATCAAATTGATGTATATATAAGGCCGATCACTGGAGGCCGATGACGGAGACTGCCAGAAGACAATCACGTTCGTGTGCAACGAGTACTCGCCAGTGCCTGTACAGCGGCTAACAGCAAAGGACCAAAACGAAAGGTTTTATGGTCTGCACAGACTGGAAGTAGACAGGGAAGCCAAAATTTGGGCTCACAAGTTGGAGGCATAACAAAACAGTAATTAAAAATAAAAGAAGAAAACAGAGACGAGTATAAGGAAGCGTTTACCCCCCCCCCCCCCCCATTTTTTTTTTTTTTTTTACCGTATAGCTGTCAAAAGCGACCCACCTTAACTTTGTCCCTGTGAGTCGCTCGCAATGTGTGTTGGCTGCCACGTATATTTGTTTGAAATGAAATCTTGTCGTCGCCTAACAGCCGCTTTTCTGCACTTTTTTGTCTCCGCATGAATTGCTGAGGTAACGTTGCTTGTTGGGCGAGTTGGAACGAGTCAGTCATAATGTAGTTCAGCGCAAAAAACAGGCAACAGAAGAGCGAGTGTGTCCTTGTCCTCTCGCTCGTCTGTTGCCTGTTTTTTGCGCTGAACTACATTATGAATGCTCAGGTAAGTTTGAGTCTGTGCCCCGTACCGCTAATGACCACAGACAACCCAACTGTGAATAAAAGGAATACACGTGCTTTTCATGACAACCAACATCAGTACCACATGGCATTGCGGGGCAAAGCACGCCACCGCAACGCGACAGCGTTCGGAAACAACCGGAACCGATGACAAAGGTGCCGCGGGCTGAAAGGTGGGAACTAGAAAAAAAAACGAGAGATAAGAGAAAACGGGAAGGGGGTGTTTGCAACTAGCCGCCGTTTGCAGCTAGTAGGGATTAGCCCTGAATTCATAATAAGTAAGCTAACTTCTCACATTTTGTCCAGATTTTATGTTCACTGTTGAATTCGTTACACGATCGTGAAAACGGCGTAACAGGAAGAGACAGAAATACTGAAAACCGCAGGAATGCAAGCAGTTGTGTTCGTGTGTTTTTCAGCCTTTTCATCACTCTTTCCGTCTGACCATTTTCATATTAATTAATCCGTAACAGCTCGCCCAATTGTCAGTATTGAAGATGTAGTCACTGAAATTTCAAAGTGACTCGAATCTCCTTCTATGAGATGGTCGCACATATGATAAGCATTATTTCATGGCAGTTGCATGCGATGCCGTATCGTATGTGTACTATAAACATGTTTGGAATAAAGAAGAAGTTTATCTTATTTTGTGTCAAATAAACAGTGGCCGCTGCAGTTTCTGAGATCACTTTTTCGAAATGAAATGATTAAATCTGAAGCAGCATACTAAGAGCCAAAATAAAGAATTTCGATTCATTAGGAAAGGTGCAGCGCCTCCAGGTTGGTTACCTGTGGTCTTCTAGGACATCAGAAAAATATGCCCACCCGATTACTTCCGCAAAAAGCGATCGGTGCGCGAAGTTGCATCTTGGGCAAGGCAAGAACAAAAATTCACAAGCCCTGCAAGTATTACAAGAAATATCGGTAATTGACTGATGTGTACACGCTAGACGGATTTTAGGAGAATATTTCGGGCGTCACATGAAGACGCACGCGCTCAAGCATAACTGCCGCAAGCGCGCCGCGCATGTGATCCCGCGGGCGTCCGCGAAACCCGTCCCCCCCTGGTGGCGCCGCGGCGGTGGTCCGGGAAACTAGGCCCGTCACGCCGGTTTCGGAGCACGCGGCAGGCCGTACCCGTGCGCTCTTTATCCAGCGGCCGTGGTATAGCATAGTATAGCATAGCCTTGTATAGTATAGTATAGTATAGCATAGTATAGTATAGTATAGTATAGCATAGTCTTGTATAGTATAGTATAGTATAGTATAGCATAGTATAGCATAGCCTTGTATAGTATAGTATAGTATAGTATCGTATAGCATAGTATAGTATAGTATAGTATAGTATAGCATAGTATAGTATAGTATAGCATAGCCTAGTATAGTATAGTATAGTATAGCATAGTATAGTATAGCATAGCCTTGTATAGTATAGTATAGTATAGTATAGTATAGTATAGCATAGTATAGTATAGTATAGTATAGTATAGCATAGCCTTGTATAGTATAGTACAGTATAGTATAGTATAGCATAGTATAGTATAGTATAGTATAGTATAGCATAGTATAGTATAGTATAGCATAGCCTTGTATAGTATAGTATAGTATAGTATAGCATAGTATAGTATAGTATAGCAAGGGGGTGGGAAAGGGAAGTGACGGTGAGGAGGAGGGGAGAACGAGAGAAAGAAAGAAAGGGAAGAAAGAGAGAAGAAATTAGAAGGAGAGAGAACGACTACACAGAGAGAGAGAGAGAGAGAGAAAGACAGGAAGAAACAGAAAGATAAAAATAGTTAAAGGAAGAGAAGAAAGAGACAAAAATACAGAAAGACAGGGAAAGAAATAGAGAAAGCTATAGAAAGAAACAGATAAAAAGATAGAAAAAAAAACATGGCTGATCCCTCCGTCATAGGAATCGGTATAACACGAAAGTGAAACGTGTCTTCGCAGAAGTAGTGCTTATTGTGCAGTGATATATGAGAGCTTGTACAATGTCTAGTCGTGTTTGGCAGCTACAGCACCGTTTTGACGTGGATGCACCCATGTTGACGGCATGTCTCTATCGCGACGACTAACGCCCATGATCATGATTAAACGGTTGTGGTAGATGAAGTTGTGAACATATATTTGGACACAGCAAATCGTGAATCCCGCGTAAGGATGATAACAACAAGCTCATAATAAACATTGGTACCCGGTATGCATTTCTTCAAAGCGTCGTCAATTAAGAGGAGAAACGGCACGGTGCGCGCTTTCTAGCAATGGGTGACCGACGCCTGCGCTCATGCATACACTACCACACACTACGCTTCAGCAACACGGGAGGTAGAGGTTCGTAGCCTGAGCCGCAAACGCGTGCGTCCCGCTGTGCTCTGTCTCGCAGGCGCTAGTCTCGCTCCACCAAGGCACGACATTCGCCCGTCGAAATTGCGTCCTTTCTGCAACGCGTATTGCAGCAGTTTTGTTAGTCGGTGCTCTCGCAATCGAAGCAGTCCGCGGCGGAGAAATCCCGTTGGTGCATGTGGAAGCTGCACTACTCCGATGAGCCGACGCACGCTAACACGAAGCGAAAGGCAAAGAAATAACGGAACCAACGTAACTGCGTCAAGGGTGCCTCGGCGACGCCAGCGCGGCCAGTGTACCTCGCTGGTATCGATACGCAGTAATCATGACCTCCGATATCGCGCGCAATCACGGAGGAAGCGCTAGTAAGTGCCGATCGTGACGCATTACTTCTTTTCACCTCTCGCAGACAGCGGCACCGCCCCGCTCCGCGCCGCCCTACACCGCCCACAGAGAGCACCGTGCGAAAGAGAATGTGTGAAAGATATAAGGCGCGTTCGCGCCGTGTCCAGCCTCTGCCGAGTTAGCTTAGTGGGTAGGGCGTCGGGCGCTTGCCGTCGCGGCCGCAAGATCGTGGGTTCGAATCCCAGCGGTGGATTTTTTTCTTTCTCGCCCGCTGGCGTCCATTTTATCAACGTCATATCCGTGACGGATGTACTTGGCGGACCCCGGCATAAAACACTTTCGTGTTAAAAAAAAAGAGAGTAAGCATGGCCATGTATCGTATAGTATAGCAAGTGGTGGGAAAGAGAGGTGAGATCCTAGCCAAGCGTGGACCAGCTAGGTGTCCACCAGCCCTGCTGTGACCAAGCCTGGCGTGCAAGACTTAGTGCAAGCACTTAGTGCAAGTAAAAGTACCTTTAATCAGCTGCCACGTAACGAGGACGAGATAAGCAGGCAGATAGGAAACAGCTATATAATTTCTTTCTCTTTTTTGCGATACGAATGCTTTGAAAAATTTTGGGGCGGTATTACTTCCACTACGTCGCTGCTCTATATGGTGGTGTATAAATCATTCGTAGAACGGCATTTTCCCCCTTTCGTGACGTGACATGGTTTCGCACAGCTTAGTTGAGTTCTGCGAACTGGCTGCATTGAGCCGTCATTTGCATCTTATTACAGGTTCTGTAGTTATGTGCACGAATACAGCGTTCTGCGCACTACCTACATTGAACCGCGTGCCGTTTGGCTCAGTTGCATGCTTCTACAGTTTCTGTAGTGCTGTGCGCATTTAAAGGTTTCTGCTAACTGCCTCCTGCCTGCTTTAGTTGCATGTTTTATATAGGTTCTGTAGCGCTGTACACAACTATAGTGTCCTGTGAACAGCCTGCAGTTTGACTGCAGTTTGGTTTATAGCCGGTTATACAACCTAAGAAAAAATGTCAGCTCCGCCCACAGACGTGGCTGCCCCTCCCACAGAGAATGTGCATAAATGCTCCATCCAATAGCGCTTACTCATTTTCGTGACGTCAAGCAGCACTCGGGTGTTTCCGATAGTTGACTTCATCACGCAGACACGTTTGTGTCCTTGGTTTGAGCTCGAAAACTTGACCGTCCTGGTAAATTTCGTCAGGGATTGTGACATCGCCGCTCAGCAGAACGTAATCTTTTAGATGGTAACGACGAACCTTTAGCTCTTAATATGCGTAGTGTTAACATTAGCCGAGAAAAAGTACTTACGGTCCGAGCGGAAAACATCTAACACGACTGTCTTTCACAGGTGAAGGGCAGTCGCGGGGCGGTTCTGTGGGCAGAACTGGCATTTTTTCTTAAGTGGTAACCAAGTATAGTCAACTTTTCTAGGTGGCTTTGGCGTATATAATTGTCTGCTCCTATAGGTTCTGTAGTACTGCGCGCAACTATAGTGAGCTTCGTTCTCGCGCAGTTCTCAGAAAACAGACGGCGTTTCAGTGTTTGACAGCGCTACGCCGACATCCGTTAGCAGACGGCGCGTCAGAGGAACAATGCAGAAGCGCTGCGAGCGATGACGTCGGAGCAGCGCTCTGACGTCACGTACGCGAATGCGCAGTGTTTGTCGAAGGCGTATACTCCACGAACGGCAAGGGCGGGAAAGTTTATTTTGGCACGGACGACTTTCGAAGGCCACCAAAGGGGAAAAAATCAAAATGGTGAGCGAATAAGTCGCCTAATAACTGCCTAATAAAGCAAACAATGGCTCGTGAACAAACGGAGGAGGAAAACTTTTCAGGCCCTTGTTGTGCACATGTGACTGTGTGTGGATATGATGTTCGTGCATGGAAGAACATGTATGTATGTATGTATGTATGTATGTATGTATGTATGTATGTATGTATGTATGTATGTATGTATGTATGTATGTATGTAGGTATGTATGTATGTATTGTTGAGGCGTTTATTGGACGGTAGTCGGCGACGATATGCAATGGCGACAGTCAAGGCAGAAACACTGACTCAGAGCGCGCGCGCGAACAGCCAAAGGGGACGACCCACTAGAAGGCTATAGAGAGCGCAACCCATTAGTCATTGAAGGCTTCGCTACAATTTCCCCGGGTACGAAAAGGGAGCCGTCCGGCGACCTAACAGCTCGTCACTATGAGTGGGTCATAGTAGGCCTTGAGGCGCTCCACGTTGACGATGTCGCGCCCTCGACGGCGCATGTCCGAGGATGGTTCGATGGGTTCGATCCCGTAGTTGACCGGGGATGTGCGCTCGACGACCCGGTAGGGGCCTTCGTATTTCGGCAGTAGTTTTGTGGAGAGGCAAGTTGCAGTAGTAGGAACCGAGAGCCATACGAGCGCTCCAGGGAGGAACGTGGACTCAGAAGTGGTGGTTCCACCGCGAATGCTTTTCTGCCGCTCTTGTTCCTGCGTTGTAAACGTCTTGGCAAGCTCGCGACACTCTTCCGCAAGCCTGGCTGTGTCAGATATCGGCGCACACTCAGTTGAATCCGGCTTGTATGGGAGTATCGTGTCGATGGTGTGCGACGGGTGCCTTCCGTACAATAGGAAGAATGGTGAAAAACCTGTAGGGCTCTGAGGGGCGGTATTATAGGCGTAGGTGACAAAGGGCAGAATGGCATCCCAATTTGTGTGATCGGCGGCGACGTACATTGAGAGCATGTCGCCGAGAGTACGGTTAAAGCGTTCGGTTAGGCCATTCGTCTGCGGGTGGTAAGCAGTAGTTTTGCGGTGAACAGCATGGCACTCTTTGAGAATGGCTTCGACGACTTCCGACAAGAAGACACGGCCTCGATCGCTGAGAAGCTCCTGGGGTGGACCGTGACGCAGCATGAATCGGTGTAGCAGGAAGGAGGCAACATCGCGCGCTGTAGCCGCTGGGAGAGCGGCGGTTTCGGCGTATCGCGTTAGATGGTCAACAGCGACGATGGCCCAGCGGTTACCAGCCGATGTCAGAGGAAGTGGTCCGTACAAGTCGACAGGGCCGTACCCAGGAATTTTTTTCGGGGGGGGTTTGCGTGTAGAACGGCTGCCATTTTTTAAGATTTATACTGGCTTATTTTTGTGAATAAATCAAGTACATCGCTTACTTGTAATAATTCGATGGTACTTTTCAATTATTTGTACCCAAATAAAGAAATTGGTATGTCAACCTCAAATTCTGGTTAAAGCAAGAAATAAGTTTGGACAATAGCACCACCAAAGCCGGGGACACCGCGACCAACGGCTCCTGATGAAGTAACACAATGTAACCACGGTACAAAAACGGTATGTATGTGTTACAAGCTGCCACTCTAGCGTCGCCAGCGCGAAGTCGGCGACGGGAATGGCAGCAGGTTAGGTCGTTCCGTACGTAAGCAGAGACAGTGAAGAGATCAGAGACGTGTGTGGGGAAAAACAAAACTCTAGTGATATTGCAGCACGAGGAATCTAAATACATATAAATATACATATAATACAAAAATACATATAAAATCAATAAATCAGCTTACAAGAGAGAAGTATTACAAACTACACAAAACTAACCAACAATAAAACTACAGATGAGAAAGTCCGAAGGTATAAGCAGGTGAAGGGATACCTGTGATGACCGGCAGCTTCGAGTCCACGACGATCGGATGCAAGAAGTCAGAGAGAGTTCTGGCACAACTGCGATGTCGGCGGTGTTGCAGCGCTGGTGTTTCCGGTAGGCTAGTGCTTGAAGCCGATCTCGGGCAGGTTGAACTTACTCGAGATTCAAGTACCGATGCCTACGTTACAGACGTTAATTTCGCGTCACAACTAGACGAATGGCTAAGTTTAGGTGGCCAGCCGATACGGAGCCACAACCACTTAAGGGATACTTCTTGATCTCCTTCTACACCATGTTGGTCAGCAACTAGACTGCTTAGCAAGGCGAAATCCTGCGCTTAAATCGACCTCCGTGTCCCCTCATTCTCGTCCTGGGGGAAAAGAGACCTCTACATGGGTCCAATCATGCACGTTTCATTGTTAGAAACTCCACCCTAAAAATATATTGACCGCGTCCCTTTTTAATTAGGAGAGGGTCCTCAACTGAGCGAGAGTGACAACCTGTTGGGGTTCTCTCATACGGCTTGTCCACAAGCAGTTTTGCCCGTGGGAATGGTCAGTTTCCTTGGTTTCAGCCGGTGCGTCTTGCAGTCTACAGCTGGTTCGGGGTGCATCGCGGCCTTTGACGACCCTGCCGACGCCGCCGTAGGTACAAAGGATCAAACATCGGCGACTAACGTTTGAAGAAGAACACCCCATTCAGTACTTCCCTGCACTAAAGACCAGTCTTTTCATGAGCGAACGGTTCCACCGGTCAGCGGGGAGTGCGGCGCCCGTTAATTTGCCGTTACGCCGGGTCGCAAAAATGGCAGTCCGTGACAGTATGTATGCAAGCAAACAAACAAGTCGCCCGACATTCCGATCTTCTTGTTACCGTTCGCACATTCTGCTTGCTGGATAGTTTCCTCGTAATTGCGAAAGAATAGAAGGGTTGAAGCTTGGGCTAGCTGGGTTTAGCTTTTAATCGACTCTTGAAACATAGAGGGAAGTTTAAACGAGGAAGTTTTTCCTTCTCGGCAACTTGCAAAATTCTGTGAGGACTTGTTCTGGGGTCACTTGAAGTTCTCGATGGATGCTGAGCAGTGCTAGTCCGGTCAATCTGTCGTTGTTCATATGATTTCGAAGGTAGCTCTTCAGCCTTCTCAGTGTGGAAAAAGTCCGTTCCGGGGTCGACGTCGACACGGGTAAAGTCGCCAGGATAGAAAGTAGGCTGTGGATGTTCGGAAAAAAGTCGCGGTTGCACATCTCTAAGGCCTGTAAAGCACAAGCTGGGCGATTCTTTTCTTCGATCTGGCAGCATTTGTTCACCCACAGTGTGAACTCTGCTTCGATGACATTAGCGGAAGGAATGTCGCCAAGGTAAAACTGCACTGCATCATCAATATCAGAAAGGCTAGCCGATGCGCAGAATTTCGGCAGCAGCATGTTAAGGCCAACCACGACCTTCTTATGGGCATCGAACCGGTCTCTTAATTGATTTTCGAAGTCAGCCAGCAAAGGCAAATACACATTCCTCGGGTAGTACTCTTCGGGAGTAGCAGAAGGTACGTTGCTTCTTTGCATCTGCCTTCCAGTGATGCGTGGTAGGGCCATCTCAACATTTGTGATCTTCAGCAAAGAGAGCGACTTCAGAAAAATCTTATTAAATTCCGTTTCCGCACTAGCCCTTTTTGTGGAAAGAACGTCTATAACATTCTTTACGTGATCGCACGCTTGAGCCAAGTCACAGTCAATTTTTTGAAGAAACTTGCAAAGTGGCAGTGTCAAAGAGAAGAGGTCGCTACAGATCTGAAGCGAAACGACAAACTCGGGCTTCGTAATGGCATTGAGCAGTTGAGAAGCTTTTGATGAAGTATCAGATGACGCGGCCTCTTCTTCCAAATATTCGAGGAATTGTACAATAGGCACGTACAGTTCAAGGAAACGCTGAAGTGCATCGTGACTCTCTACCCACCTTGTTTGGCAAAAGGAGAAAACTGATTTTCTTTTTTCTTGTGTTAAATCTTCTACTTTGTCTCGCAGTTGGTTCGTCCTCTGTGGCGAAGCTCTCACAAACGTACAGGTTGAGGATACAGTTCCCAAACAGTTGCGGATGCTGGGGAGTTTGCATGCGTGAAGCAGAGCAAGGTTCAACGAGTGGGCGCTACAATGCACGTACAACGCTTTGGGCGCTGTTTGACGAATGAAGGCTTGAACACCGTTAAGGTGGCCGCTCATTGATGCCGCGCCGTCGTATCCTTGCCCGCAAAGTAGGTTCAGGTCAAAGCCATGACCTCTAAGGCTGTTCAGGATTGTGCTCGCCAGCGCCTTGCCAGTGAGATCGTACACGGGAACGAAATCTACAAAATCTTCTTTAAGTATGGGCACTCCCGACGTGTCGTGTCCAACGTACCTTACACATAGGGAAATGTGGGCGGTGCGAGATATATCAGTGGCCTCGTCAGAACTGAAAAACACGAACCTGAGTTGACGTTTTCAACTATCTTTCTTTGTATGATTTTACCACAGAGGGTGATCAACTCATTTTGAATTTTTGGGCTCGTGTACAGCGCATTCGCCGGAGATGTTTCCATGTGAGCTCTCAAGGCGGCATCTCCACATTTTGCTCTCATCCTAAGCAGTGCGCGGAAATTTCCATCATTTTTCAATGGCAGCACTTCAGACATATTTATCGGACCAGAGTCGTCTGTGCTGCGAAGCGGTACTTCTTGCCTGCCACAGAAAAGGATTGTTTCTATTATTGGCAGCAAGTTCTTGCGGTTTTCTTCCGCCTGCTTTTTAAGACCGTGGTCAAGTTGTGTTAAGATGTCATGTTGTGAGCGGGACCGGACTGCTAAAAAGTTCTCCGATAGCGTTGTTGACATGGCGTGATAACTGCTGGATGCGTGGCTCTTAAAGGCGTCCATGGCTTTCTTGTAATTGGTGAACTCCTTAGTTACAAAACAGCCCAAGCGCTGGTGCTCCCCTTTTCCTGCACACTCGCTTGCGAAGACTACGCAATATTTGCATAATGCTCCTTGAAGCTTCTCTGAATAAACAAGCCATGGGTAACGATCTACCCAGTGAGGTTGGAACTTCAGATTCCTTTTCCCTGTGGCTGGATAATCATAGTTAGCCGGAGGGGTCCACGGATTGAGCAGCAGCTTCTCCGTCGTCTCTGGATCATTTACATTATTGCTTTTCGAGACAAACAGTCCCAAGTCCAAAATATTCGCACTCGTCGCACAGAGGGGAGGCGAACCAGAATGTGTAGGTGCCATGCCACTCACCTTCCTTGGGCATTGCCCAGTGGTAAAGGCGTCACTTTGCCCAGCGTTGACTGTAGAACAAAGGTCACTTGGAGTTGCACTGCGGCCACCATCATTTTCCGGCGGCGCATGGGTGTCCTGCTTGTGTTCGTTCTCAGGTGATTCACATAAACCGGTGCATTCTCCTGAGTCGCTACAGAAGTTCCGACGCGCTTGGCTTTCCACCAGTGCTGAGGAGGGCGAAGTTTTATCCTTCGAAGGAGGCGGTTCTTCTCCGTCCGCTTCATCGGTTCGAACTTTCTTGAAGTAAGACGCAAGACTCCTTTGCTTCGTTGTTGCAGAGTGTCTTTTCATTTTGCTGCCGCAATCCTGTGCACGCACACAGAAGTGGCCAGTGGCTCCAAAAAGACGTTTGCGACTGCTTCGACTGCCTGGCGTGAACGGCGGGCGATGTTTTCTTCCTCTCTTATCCACTTTACAGTGGCTAGAATGTAGAAGTGTGATGAACGCGCCGGCTCCCGCGTGGCGCATGTGTTTTCTGAACGCCGCTACAGCTGGTGTGCATGCAGGACCATTATTGTACTCCCGCTGCAGCAAACTGGATTAACGCTACTTAAAGACCTTTTCACAGAAGACTCCATGGGCACTCCATACTCCCCTTAATATACGTGAACCCCCCAAGAATGCACTGCCGAGACATTTGCACTCCCGTGGTACAGTCCAGAAAGCAGGTGTTGCTCCGTTCCTGTGAAAAAGTCACCTTTTCACAGACGGCTCCCTGGGCGCCTGCATAATTCTCTCTGGGCTGCGCTAATTAAATAGCCGTGACCCCCCAAAAATGCACTTTGTAGGCTGTGACGTCAGCCTCTGTACTCCCGCGCGCAGCCCAGCTTGGCGGCGTTTTTTCTCTCCTGTGAAAGTTGACCGCTGGTGCCGGATTGTGTGCCGGCTGTATCCTCGCTTTGTGTGCTTTGTAGGGAGGCGCATATACCTTGTGTGTACAGAAGAGGTAGATTTCCTTGCGTGCGGTTAAGGTTGTTCGAAGTTGCTCGGATATGCCAGTCTTTCAGTAGATGTCATCTTCGATGATTCGTTTCGGTGGCGAAGACTACAGTTTGAGAAAAGTTTACCCTGCAGCCTGCGTCCTCGGAATGCGCCGCTGAGTTTTTCCGCTTAGGGGTTTCGTTCCCTGGCAAATTTGCGCACGTCGTGTTGGTGTTGCCGTTGCTGTCGAACTGTTTACTTTCACAGAAGGAGACGCGCTTTTCGTAGAAACCCAAAGCCGACACGTGCGGTCCGCACAGACGGATAACTTCTCCAGCGGCAATGCACAAGGAAAGCATCTGGAATCAATAAAGGAGCTGCTACGGGGTGAAAGACGAAAAAGAAAAGACTCGAAGGAACGCGAGGGCGAAGTGCAAAGCTGTACAAATAGGGCAGGTGCGCGTGCGGGGGAGGGAGCGCTGAGGTGTTCTGGTAGGTTTGAAGAAAGGAAGAAGAGGGAAGCAATGCCAGGAAAGTTGCAGTGTAACTTTGGCAGCTGGGGGTCGCTGTGAAGGCGTGTAAATATTTTAGTATCACCCGAAAAGTTAAAGCATCAAAAAAATTTCGGGGGGGGGTCAGAACCCCCTCAACCCCCCCCCCTAGTTACGGGCCTGCAAGTCGATGCCCACGCGCCCGAACGGACGGTTCGGGCAAGGTAATGGTTGTAGACCGGCGGGTGACACGTGCGTTGAAGGTTTTCGGCGTTGGCAATCGAGGCAGGAGCGAACGAACTTCTGCACGTAACGGTACATCCCTCGCCAGAAGTATCGTTGTCGAATGCGGTGGTAAGTTTTGGATACCCCAGAGTGCGCGCATTGTGGATCAGAGTGGAAAGACTCGCATATTGCAGAACGCAGACTGCGGGGTATCACAAGGAGCCACTGGCGGCCGTCGGCGTTGTAATTGCGTCGGTGCAGTAGGTCGTCACGAATGGTGAAATGGTGAGCTTGACGACGCAACGCGCGAGTGGTTGGTGTTGCCGACGGATCAGTGAGGAAGTCTATCAGCGAGGCGATCCATTTATCTTTGCGTTGTTCGGTAGCGATGGTGTGAACGTCGATGGAAGAAACAACATTGTTAGGTACTGTTATGCCAGGGCTCCCAACCCAAACTTCCTTGCTTCGACAAGGAATTCAAGCTGGTAAAACGTCTGACGCAACCAGCGTCGACACCCGCTGATGCAACGAAGCGGGAGTCTTACGCAATCCCCGGCAACTCCGGCGATGAGGCTGACTCAACCAGCGTCAACACCAGCTGATGCAACGAGGCGGGAGCCTTACGCAATCCCCGGCAACTCCGGCGCTGCGCCTGACGCAACCGACGGAAATCTCTCCCGCAACGTGCGGCAAGCCCTCCTCCCCGCGGATCCGGTTCGAGCCAGCGACCAACGGCGGTTCCTGATTGGAGGCTTCGCACTACTGGCTGATGCAAGCGATCGCCCAGGGCTATAAAAGAACCAAGCTGCGCGGAGAGAGAACGGGACAGCGAGACAGCGAACGAAGAAATCGCGGGTCGTCGTCGCACCGCTGTGCGAGCCCAATAAGCTGTCGGCCCCAGCGCCGAATATGTAAAGCCTCTGTATATATGTATATAAATTTGCCTTAACTCACCGTCGCCTTGATCGCTCCGTCTATCAGCTCTGCGCAGAAGCAGTCGCAAACTGAGACACCCGTTTCCCAACAGTGGATGGCAGCTGCGGGATCGGCCGGCGTCAGCTACCTCGATGCGGTGAGTTCCTGATGTTTTCCCTTCAGTTCACCAGACTTCTTTAGCACAGGTTATCGTAGTTTAGAGAAGGTTGTGTGAAGCATTGGAGTGAGCTTTGATTGTTTCGAGCCAAGTCGGAGCGCTTTGAAACCAAAGTTAATGCGGAGGGTGTAAACACGGCAGGTTGAGAATTGCTTGCGTGTCTTTCTAGTAGACTTATAGGGGATACAGCAAGTAGATTCTAACGAGGGCAAATAGCAAGAGGCTAGTGTGAACGATGGAGAACCTTAAAGTGAAGGAACTCATCGAAATTTGTGAAGAACTCGGCCTTACTCTGGGCCGTGCGAAGCGAAAGCAAGCGATCCTTGAGATCATGCAGAAGGAGGGAGTAACGGCTGAGGAAGTCGATGAGGCCTGGGCGGATATCAAAGAACGCCGCGAGGAGGCCGAAAGACGAGAACGAGAACTTCGTGAGCGTGAAGAGGCGGAAAGGCAAGAACGCCGCGAGCGCGAGGAGGCCGAGAGACGAGAACTTCGTGAGCGTGAAGAGGCGGAAAGGCGAGAACGCCGTGAGCGCGAGGAAGCCGAAAGACAAGAACGCCGCGAGCGTGAGGAACGCGAAGAGCGCCTCGAGATGAAAAGAATTGAATTGGCACTCCGTCAGTGTTCGCAAGCGCCTAACGTAGCTTCTGCGACGGTTCAGGCTAGTGGACATAGAATTCGGGACCAACTGCCACCGTTCGTAGTGGGCGAGGACATGGCGAAGTATCTCGTAAAGTTCGAACATGTCTGCGATAGAAATGGCATCGAGCGGTCTCTTTGGGCACAGAACCTGTTGGCTCTGCTTCCCGGAGAAGTATCCGACGTGATAACGTGTTTGTCGAGGGAGGCGTTTGAGAGCTATGACGAGGTTAAGGAGGCCCTGTTGAGAAGATATAAATTGTCACCCGAGGCTTTCCGGCAAAGGTTCCGGTATGCAAAAAGGGGGAATGAGTCACACGTTGACTTCGAGTTTCGTCTTAAGGCCGATTTAATTGAATGGCTCAAGGGCGAAGATGTCTATGACGATCGCGATAAAGTGGTAGAGTGCATAGCATTGGAGCAATTCTACCGCTGTATCAAAGATGATGTCAAGCTTTGGCTGCAGGATAAGCTTGGAGAAGTACAGCTAAACAAGGCAGCAGAGTTAGCTGAAGAGTACTACACTCGTAGAAACTTGCACAGTAGGGCCGTGCGTGTTGAAAAAGCTGAGAGAAAAGAGGGCTTTTCAAAAAAACCTGATGACCGAAAACCTGCTCCGCACCGTAATTTCAGAAAAGACCCGTCTTTTACGAAGGAGACTGTGAGGGAAGGGCAAACGGAAGCGCAGAAGTCGAGTGAGCTTCCCAAATAGCGCACTGATACTACACGGGCGTTTGAGTCACGGAAGCCGCTAATCTGTTACAATTGCAAAAAAGAAGGGCACATCGCGGTAAATTGTAAACAAAAGGTTGCTTTCGCAACGATCCGTGAATCAGAAAAGAACATGCGGTTGTTAGAACCGTATATTCAGGAGATTAGCGTCAATGGGAAAACGTGTCGAGCACTTCGAGACTCAGCGGCAACTATGGACGTTGTCCATCCTTCATTAGTGTCTCCGAACGACTTGACAGGAGAATGCGCATGGATCAGGCAGGTCGCCGAGGAGCAGAGCACCTGCTTACCGATCGCTACGGTGATCATTGAAGGCTCTTTAGGTAAGCTTCACACCGAAGCGGCTGTGTCTGCTGCTCTCCCAGATTGTTTTCCTTATCTTTTTTCGAACAACTCGGAGCAGCTTCTCAAAGAGCAGGGTAAATCGTTCTTTCCCAGCGTTGCGTACATGGCCCTCACGCGATCGCAAGCGCGGAAGCTTTCACAGGAACTTGATCTCGTTCCATGTAGTACGCCACCACCGGCAAAAGTGGCCGAGCTGCGTGACCTTGGCAGCGAGTCGAGCGAGCCTCGGACAGAAAACTCTCGGGATGGGTTACACGAGCCGCCTGCAGCTGAAGCGGGTAGCGTCGTCTCCGTCGGCGGAGAAACCGAAGTGGCGCCGTTGGGCGAGGCGGGCAATACGCTCAAGCCTGTAGCTGAAAGTTGGTGTGAGCTGTCGAGGGTTGATCGAGCGACGCTCATTCGAGAGCAGCGTGTTATGCCAGGGCTCCCAACCCAAACTTCCTTGCTTCGACAAGGCATTCAATCTGGTAAAACGTCTGACGCAACCAGCGTCAACACCCGCTGATGCAACGAGGCGGGAGTCTTACGCAATCCTCGGTAACTCCGGCGATGCGTCTGACGCAACTAGCGTCAACACCAGCTGATGCAACGAGGCGGGAGCCTTACGCAATCCCCGGCAACTCCGGCGCTGTGTCTGACGCAACCGAAGGAAATCTCTCCCGCAACGTGCGGCAAGCCCCCTCATCCGCGGATCCGGTTCGAGCCAGCGACCAACGGCGGTTCCTGATTGGAGGCTTCGCGCTCCTGGCTGATGCAAGCGATCGCCCAGGGCTATAAAAGAACCAAGCTGCGCGGAGAGAGAGACACAGCGAGACAGCGAACGAAGAAGTCTCGGGTCGTCGTCGCACCGCTGTGCGAGCCCAATAAGCTGTCGGCCCCAGCGCCGAATATGTAACGCCTCTGTAGATATGTATATAAATTTGCCTTAACTCACCGTCGCCTTGATCGCTCCGTCTATCAGCTCTGCGCAGAAGCAGTCGCAAGCTGAGACACCTGTTACCCAACAAGCGTGAAGACATCTCGATAAAAACGGAACGCGTAAAAGTGAGAGTAAAGAAAAAGAATGCTTCAGAGGAGGAAGGAGCACAAATTCTGACTTCTAGCGATGTAAGCGAAAGGGGTTCAGAGGTGATGTTGGAACAGTTGAACCTGGAGCCAAGGTTAAGTCAAGTCCAGAAGGAGGACTTGAGGAGGATTGTTTCTGAGTTTAAAGACGTGTTTCCCAGCCGTCCCGGAAAAACGACGGTTATTAAGCACGACATCGAGCTGACATGTGAGGAACCAATCCGTAGTAAGCCATATCGATGTTCCCCTGTGCAGAAGCAGATCATGAAGGAGGAAATCGATAGAATGCTTGAGTTGGGAGTCATAGTACCGGGTGAGAGTGACTATACATCTCCTCTAATATTGGTTCAAGTGCCGGGAAAGGATCCTAGGCCATGCATCGATTATCGGCGCCTTAACGCCATAACTCGAGACCAGACCTATCCGATACCAAATCTAGAGGAAAGGGTGGAAACAGTGTCAAAGTCAAACTACATTTCCACGCTAGACCTCGTGCGAGGTTATTGGCAGGTCCCTCTTACCGAGCGTGCTAGCCGCTACGCCGCGTTCGTTTCTCCATTCGGAACGTATCGTCCACTTATGCTGAGTTTTGGACTGAAAAATGCGCCTTATTGCTTTTCGGGTCTAATGGACCGCGTTCTTAATGGCCTGTCCGAGTTCGCACTGCCGTATCTCGACGATGTCGCCATCTTCTCGAACACCTGGGAAGAACACGTCGAACATTTACGAGTCGTGCTGAACAAGTTGAAAGAAGCGGGTCTTACAGCGAAACCTGCGAAATGTCACCTAGGATGCGGCGAGGTGTCTTACCTGGGACACGTTGTGGGGCGTGGCCGGCGTCGACCTTCAGAGATCAAGGTAGCCGCCGTCGTGAACTATCCACGACCATCCACCAAGTCTGAGATAAGGGCTTTCTTAGGACTAGCGGGATACTATCAGCATTATGTGCAAAACTACTCTACCATTGCCAGCCCTCTAACTGACGCACTTCGAAAGTCGGAGCCAGTTAAAGTGACATGGGACCCGGAGAAAGAGAGTGCGTTTTGCAAGCTTAAACAAGCCTTAAGCGAAAAACCCGTTCTCATGGCGCCTGACTTTTCCAAGGGCTTTATCATTCAGTGCGACGCGAGTGATCGCGGAATGGGAGCTATATTGTGCCAGGAAGATGACACTGGTCACGAAAGACCAGTTTTGTATTTAAGCCGAAAACTGAGCTGCAGGGAAGAGGCATATAGTACCTCTGAAAAGGAATGTGCCTGCCTCGTGTGGGCCGTTCAAAAGCTGGCCTGTTACGCCTCCGGTTCCAACTTTGTGGTCGAAACGGACCACTGTCCTCTAACCTGGTTGAATAACATGTCGTCCAAAAGCGGCCGGTTATTAAGGTGGAGCATGATACTCCAACAGCACAACTTGAACGTTCGTTACAAGAAAGGAAAGCTAAACGCGAACGCAGACGCACTGAGTCGCGCGTTCTAATCAGTGCCGTCTTCGGCTATCCTTTCGGTTTTCGCTGGCAAATTGAGGCAAAATTTTGTCCTCATTGCGGCCTCAGCTGAGCGCTTCCGTCCTGAGTGATCTCAAGGGGCCAAGATTATTTTGAATTCTGTTTCATTGCGTTTGTTACACGTGTAATATTTTGAGTTCTGTTTTTAAGAGTTTTGGTGTCTCACATGTGCCTCTTGATATAGAGGGAACAAAATTTCGACATAAAGGTAGCTAGGAATATATTATTCTATTTAGGTCTGGTGTTCTGTGGGGTGACCGAGGGCACTTGCTTGTGTCGTGTGTTGTCTGTTGTCGGACCGTTCTTGACAAGTTGCAGAACGATCAACAAGTGCTGATACGAAAGATCGTCAGAAGAGACGAGCAAAGCAAGTCGACACATCTTGGCGACAAGCCACTGGAGCCGGGATCCGGCCTGGCGACTGGGATCTGTTCACGGAACGAAGCGTGGAGCCAAATGTCCCCATGGCCCTGGAGGTGAACCTGGATGGACCTGGCGAACGAGCGCGCCCGGCATCCGAGCCACGTGGAAGCAGCTCGTCTTTCCGGCGCATTGTCTGGCGGCGGGGGTGCTGTTATGCCAGGGCTCCCAACCCAAACTTCCTTGCTTCGACAAGGAATTCAAGCTGGTAAAACGTCTGACGCAACCAGCGTCGACACCCGCTGATGCAACGAAGCGGGAGTCTTACGCAATCCCCGGCAACTCCGGCGATGAGGCTGACTCAACCAGCGTCAACACCAGCTGATGCAACGAGGCGGGAGCCTTACGCAATCCCCGGCAACTCCGGCGCTGCGCCTGACGCAACCGACGGAAATCTCTCCCGCAACGTGCGGCAAGCCCTCCTCCCCGCGGATCCGGTTCGAGCCAGCGACCAACGGCGGTTCCTGATTGGAGGCTTCGCACTACTGGCTGATGCAAGCGATCGCCCAGGGCTATAAAAGAACCAAGCTGCGCGGAGAGAGAACGGGACAGCGAGACAGCGAACGAAGAAATCGCGGGTCGTCGTCGCACCGCTGTGCGAGCCCAATAAGCTGTCGGCCCCAGCGCCGAATATGTAAAGCACTGTAAAAAAATTTTTGTCAAAATGACGGGAAATATCCTGGCAGCTCTATTTCCAAGCATATGGCCGTCAAAATGATGGCAGGCCGTCATTTTCAAATGATGGTAATATTTTATCATTTTGATGTCTTTCCCGTCAATTCAAAATACAAGCAAACCGTCAAATTGATAAAATGTAACAATCAAAATAACTGAAGGTCATCATTTGCAAATGACGGTGTTCTTTCATTTTGACGTCTTTTTCATGAACTCAAAAAACAACCGACCTGTCAGATTGATAACATTTCACCGTCATTTGCAAATGACGGTGTTCTTTCATTTTGACATCTTTGTCGTGAACTCAAAATAAGACCGACCTGTACGTCTTTTTGTCAATGCTATTATGAGACCATCAATGTAGCATTTTCTCTGCGAGGTGACAAGAGGCTCTCAACATGAAATGCAGCTGCATTGTTAGTATGATGGCCCAGGAGATCTCATGTGTATTCTGTGTCACTATGAACTGTAGAGTGGTCTACCTCACCATGCGACCATCACTCGACATGGGTAGTACCTAATAAAATATGCAACGAAAGCTTTTGTCAATACTTGCACATTTATTATTCAAAGCGCTTTGATAAGGCTGAGCACCCTTGGTCCTATTCCGCTCCCTTCTCTTTTACCCCGCCTTTTGGTCCGGTTGATCTGTCCAATGTACCTGGAGTAAACAAAAAGAGAATGACAGAATAAATCCATGCGCCATAAACTATGCCAATCACATATTCGGGTTTCAGATGTGAAACGCCGGAAATGTATAAACTATGCTGCATTGTGTGAGAGACACTGTATGATGAAATCAAAGGACACCAGATAGAAATGCTGAGCTGCAAATGTGACCATATTTGTCGCATGCTGAACTAGCTACATGTATATGCTCTGATGCATAATGTTCCCAAGTAAGCATGGAGTGTAACAACAAATATAAAATGTAAAAAGAGCCAACAGTTGCACAAACAACCCGTGTATTATTTCTAGTAACAGAAATAGCTGCTCATAATGTAGAGGGATAAACGCATACTCTAAACCGTAATTCTGCAAGGTCATTTTGCTTCACTTCAGAAGCTCTGCCATGAATCGCATCTAGACCACTAAGTTCCAGTATAGGCTACATGCGCACTTGTGGCAGCCGTCCACTTTTACAAACCTCATCATCATGCCCTGAAATTTGTTAAACATCAACACTGGTTAAATCTTGACCTGCACTGCTAGGTGCTGCAAGATCTTCCTCACATTGTGCCACACCCTGTCTTGGACACACAATGCTGCCATGAAAGCAACTTACATGAGACGTGAATGATTTTGAACTTGAAAACACTTTTTTACAGTTCACAAAACAACAGGCAGTGGCAACACTAGAAGAAATATGCTTCTTAACGTGCCCAACATCTTAAAAAAAAAAAAGAAAACTTGACACCACGAAATATATGAGGACATCTAAATTCTTGTCCAGATGACACAGGAGCAACATCATCTCCAACATGACTGCGTGAAACATGCACACGCAGTGCATTAAATGTTTTTAAATGTTTCGAGCAGCCCTGATTTACACATGCTACATTAACATTATGAACATTTGAATGAACTCTGTAGTGTCTTTCATATTTGTACAAGTTCTGCACTGCAGTCTCACAAATGTGACAAGAAATCATGACATTGAGATGTGTTTCCATGAAATATACTTTAGAAGTATGCGCCTATGAGCTGACTTCGCTGACGAGGTAACGTGTTGCAGCTGTGGCTTGGGTGCATGGGGTGAGTAGGCCTGCACATTAAATTTGAGGTATTAGTTCAGAGGACCCTATTTAGGGTCTGATTTGTCTTTACAAACGACACACGTGTCCTCAGAAATTTTAAAACACGGAGACAATAAATTCCAGAGATATTCAATACATACGTCGCTTCGCGGAGCGTTAAAGTTGCAGTGACATCCACGGCCAAGTATGCTTGAGGTTGATATACACCTATGCCAGATGGCTTATGCGCTGACAGTGGGGCAATACGTCGCAGCTGTGGCGTGGGTGCATGTAGGCAGTTGGCCTGCACATTAAACTTGAGGTACTAATTCAGAAGACCCCATTTAGGGTCTGGTCTTTCATAACAAATGATACACACATGTCCTCAGCAATGTTAAAACACGCAGAAAAAAATTTTCGAGATACTGAGTACATACCTCGCTTGGTCGAGTGCCAAAGTTGCAGTGATATCCACAGCCAAATATGATTGAGGTTGACCTTTCAGACCTGTCCTGTGAACCTGAAATGATTGGAGCGATTAGCAGTCAGTCAATCACATCCATTCGATAGTTACATGCAGTAACTGGCATACTAACTTGCAAGCACTTGACAAATCCCTTAGCCTCCTCCTCACCCTGCTGTGTTTTAAATCCTTACACATGTCGAGAATATTGCAATTTAATCCAGTTTACGAGAACGGATAACTGGGCTAGTTTGTGGGAACTCATGTTAAGGCAGGTAGCGCAAAGAGACACGGACACAAGCGAAGAATAAGTGCACAGGACAAGCGCTTGTCCTGTGCACTTATTCTTCGCTTGTGTCCGTGTCTCTTTGCGCTACCTGCCTTAACATTAATCCAGTTTCTCCATTTTTACGCAGTGACAGCTGCTCGTTTGATAGGCGGTACTTTTAAATTTTCTATGAAAAAATTCAAAGTCGGGGCACGCGCGTGGATGCTCTTGGTGTAATGCTTCTAAAGACAAACTCCGTCTTTCGCGTCTTGGTCTTTTTTTCTTTCGCAATGCTTCAGCGCTTCCGTTCAGTGGCGTAGCCAGGGGGTGGCACACCGGGCCCGTGCCCTCCCCGAAATTCTTTTGCATACAGAGCGAAAAATGACCATTTCAAGGAGGTGCCCCCAACCCCCGAAATGAAGGCGGTGCACCCCCCCCCCTCCCCTACCCTTGAAAAAATTTCTGGCTACGCCCCTGCTCCCGTTTGCATGTTACAAGGTCACTTTCGATTGCGATTCGTGAATCAGAATAGAGCTGGCCAATCGCTATCGGATACCAACGTCTGCATCCTTTGCCGGGAAACGATCAAGAAACTAGAGAGTAAATTGCACAAGAGATGCAGTTTTAAGCCACACTACAAGACAAAAAAAACTATTAATTTATAGTTGACGTATACTTTTACGAATTAGCGACTATAGCATCCACATTATGCAAGTCGTCAGAGTTGCAGATGATCATGATCAGCATTAGCGCATGTATACGAACGAACAGATGAAAAGCAAGAAGAAACAACTAAATAAAGTCTTATACTAATTGCTCTGAACGTACTCGGCCGTACATGGCGCACTAGAGTTCCTCCACTCGATCCCAGTCCTCGTACCGTTAACCACTTTCAATCGCCATCGAAAGTGCGCGATAAGTGCACTCTACTCAAAAACACGCGCCAATATTCCTGGAGGAGACGCTGCGACACGCCGATACGACCAACCACGTCGCTAACTGTCTACCGCATTTCAAATGATTGTGGTTAGTTATTCCTCTTTGATCGCTCTAAAAAGTGTGCGAGCAAGCGTTTGAAGTTGCGAAGGTCATCCGGACACCAAATTTATCCCGGTGGGTGGACATTTACGCATTTTATCCGGACTTTTGTGTTCGCGTCACGTTGGCGGCAAGCTAGGCCTCACCCCCAGTTGGCCTATAGCTCGGCGAGGCGCCAACGCGCCATTCGCGCAGACGCGAAGCGAGAATGGCGGCTACTACCGAAGAAATGGAAAGCTCTGCGGAGGATCTAGAAGCAACGCCGAGTACTTCAGCCACACCTAATGAACAAGAGGACGCAGCATATGAAGACGCGGGTTTCGCAGCGGACAAGACGGGTTGGAAAGTGGTGACCAGCCGGAAAACGAAGAAGAAGGAACGCGCCGAAACAGTTGTGCAGCCTTCACAGCAAGAAAACCATCCAAGCGGCGGGCAGGTGAGCTCCTCTCGAACGCCTCCTAACATTATGAATCGGGTGATCAGAGCCTCACGCATGCCACCCCTACCCCAAGACAACATAAAGATAGTGTTTCGCCCAAAGGGTGGCTTGAACTTACAAAAGGTCGGACCTATTTTAGTGAGCAAAGCTCTTGTGACAGCAGCAAATCTTCGTCCAGATCAGACCACGGAGGACATTATTTGTCCCAACATCATGCAGAATATCATGGTGGCGAGCACGCCGTTTAGAGAAAATGCAGACAAGTACGCGGATGTCGGGGCTATCCAAATTGCCGGCAAACAGTACGAAGTAAGCGCTTATGAAGCTGCCCCAAGTGACACCTGCAAAGGGGTAATTAGACACATCGACGCTGCTGACGATCATCGGACGATTGAAAGGAACATCGTGAACGACCGCAACCCCACGGCACTGGCGGCGAAGAGAATCAAGAACTCAGGCTCAGTGATCGTTGTGTTTGATGGACTTCGCGTTCCGAACTTCGTCAGATACGGACCCACTCTGGTACCCTGCTACTTATATCGCAGGCAAGTGGACATATGCTACGTATGCGGCAAACTCGGCCATCGTGCGGACGTTTGCCCCGACCCGGGCTACACCCAATGCCGGGGCTGTGGAATTTCTAACCCAACCTCATCCCACGTGTGCAATCCGCAGTGCAAGCTGTGCGGAGGTTTGCATGCAACGGCGGACAAGGTGTGTACGAAACGTTATCTCACCCCATACGTAGTGCGAGCACGACGACTACGAGCGCGATTGGAGCAACAAGATCAGGCACAGCTGGCCGAAGAAGACAAGCAACAGACGGAACGAGGCCGATCTACGTCAAAGACGTCGACACGCAGCCACTCCCGCTCTCGATCGCGGAGCCGCACACCAGCGAGGACATCGACCACTAGCAGGAGTCGCTCAGGGTCACGGGTGCGTTTCGCGAGAAAGAACAGCGGAGGCGACGGCACGTGGGCGGACAAAGTCAGAGGCGCTACGATGACCACGCCGAAGGAAAAAAGTGAGTCCTGCAACACAGATAAAGAACGGATAGCTATGTTAGAACAGGAGTTAAGAGAGCTAAAAGCCGCTTATAATAAGCTAATCCTAGAATTATCCGAAGCACGTAAAGCAAACAGCAGTAGACCAACACGCACTCCCGAACCACCAACTGATATCGAAACTCCTCAACCAGTTGATATTGCGAGACAGGGCGAACAACGCGAAGAATCCCCGGCTCCTAAGAAGCGAGCTGTAACGCAACCGCGAATGGCTGTGCGATCTGACGTTAAGGACGCCATGGACGTGATGAGCGAGAATATGAGGTTAATGAACGAGAGCATGATGCGCATGAACGAGAAAATGGACATGTTTAACACGCGTGTACAGAAAATGGAAGTGTATCTAAACAATACGGTAGTACCGGCCATGGAGAGGATGAGTTCACAGCACATTGGTGTGCACGGCCCTCTGCACGATGCTTTCACTGCAAGCGAAGGGTGCTATGATGGTCAACATGGCAGCGACAAATAGGACACGTAATCTCCGCATCTGGCAATGGAACTGCAGGGGGATCGCCTCAAAAAAGGCGGTCCTCCTGCAGATGGTAAAATCGGAAACCGAGAAACCACACGTAATTTTGCTACAAGAAATAATCACAACCGAACTGACCCTTATGGGCTATAAGGCCGAAGTCCACAGAAACGAGCAAGGCAGAGGCGTCGCTATTCTGATTGGAAAGAAGATCCCGTACATTCGTCATGAAATCCGCCACACAGCCTGCTATCTCGAACACCTTACGATCGAGATCATACCGAACGACCACGTAGGGAACAAGCAAAACATCTTTCTCACTAATTTGTACAGCAGCCCTAAGGACACGAGGCAAGGGTTCAGAGGCATACTGGGCAAAATCGCGAACATCGCTAAAGATAGTCCTCTAATTATAGGGGGTGATTTTAACGCCCCACACCAGGCATGGGGCTACGCGTATCCCTCCAGCAAGGGAGAGCGTCTTCATATGACAGCCTCCGATCTCGACCTCACTCTCATCACAGACCCGGAAATTCCAACTAGATGTGGCACTTCCACATGCCGAGACACCACACCGGACCTTACTTTCGTCCGGGGCATAGAGAAATGTGGCTGGTACAACTCGGGCATAGACCTTGGCAGCGATCACTACATTCTCCGAATTAGTGCAGAGCTCCCAGGAAGGAGGCAAAGGGAGTACAAACTAATTGATTGGGACAAATTTCGTAAAATACGGACGCAGCCATCAAACTCATCAGGAGCAAACACAAAGCACACGATAGCAAGCTGGACCGAACAGCTCAAAGCCGACATCGCAGCCTCGGAACGAACGATTACCACGGACGTTAAGGTGGAGAGAATGGACAGTCGGCTAGCGAACCTTCTCGAAGCCAAACACTCCATACTAGCCAGATGGAAGGGCCAACGTTTTAACCGAAGACTGCGAAAGAAGCTCGCTGAACTCAACAGGACCATTGAAGAATACTGCGTGGTTCTTTCCCGACAGCAGTGGGACGAAGTCTGTAACACCCTCAACGGGCAAATGCGCAGAGGGAGCGGGTGGAGGCTCATAAAACACCTCCTCGACGAAAATGGCACCAAGTCCAAATCTATGCAACGGACCAGGCTCAGCAAGTTAGTACACTGCGCGACGCAACGCAGTACTGCCGAAGAACTTGTTCAAGACCTTGCCAAACGGTACCTACCGCTTAAATCGGGACAACCCAGTATCTCACAAAGGAACATCTATGACGGTGCCCCAAACTCGGAGCTAGATGCGGACTACACAGAAAGCGAAGTACGCTTCGCAATTCACGAACTCAACAGTAACTCTGCAGCCGGCCCCGACGGTGTCACCAATCGGGCTCTCCGAAATTTAGACGACAATTCGGTCACCTTCTTAACTCAACAAATTAACGAAGCCTGGAAAACCGGCCGTCTGCCTGGAGAATGGAAGCATGCAAACACGGTCCTCATCCCGAAACACGGCAAGCCGCTGGGGCTATCAAACCTGAGGCCGATCTCACTAACGTCCTGCATAGGAAAGCTAGCCGAACATGTCATTCTGAACCGCCTGTCGGAACACGTAGAAGAAAAGCAGTACTTTCCCTACACTATGATCGGCTATAGGCCGGGTCTATCAACGCAAGATGCCATGCTACGAATAAAGAAAAGTTTGCTGGATCGCCCCACACGAGACACAAAGGCGCTGCTGGGACTCGACGTGGAGCAAGCTTTTGACAACATCCGACATCAAGCCATTCTGACAGCCATATCTGAACACAATCTTGGAACACGCTTCTATCAGTACGTCAACGCTTTTCTGGAAGATCGAACGGCCACTCTGCGGATAGGCGAGCACGTCTCGCAGAGCTTTGACCTGGGCGATAAGGGAACACCGCAAGGTTCAGTACTTTCGCCATTCTTATTCAATCTGGCTATGGCAAAGCTCTCTCGCGCACTGGGTGAAATAGCAGATGTGGAGCATACCATCTACGCAGACGATGTCACCATTTGGAGCACCGGTGGCAGCGATGCGGAATTGGAAGCCCGCATGCAAGAAGCCATCTCAGTCACCGAAGCCCATCTCACTCCTATGGGACTTCGCTGCTCTTCCAGAAAATCCGAGCTGCTTATCTACCACCCTCCCAGACGAGGGCGCCCGTCAAAAGACTGGCGCAGACCCATCCCTCCATGCATAGAGTTACACGACTCGGACGGCAAACGCATACCTACGGTCGACAAAATACGAATCCTCGGACTTATCATCCAAAGTAACGGCTCCAACTTGGTGATGCTGGAAAGCATCACGTTCAAGATTGGGAACGCGCTCCGAATGTTTCGGCGCATCATGAACAGGCACAGAGGACTGGGCGAGGACAACGCCATCAGAATGGTCCACGCTTTTGTACTCTGTCACATCACATACGTGGCTGCCATGCTGAACTGGAAAAAAGCGGAACGGCGAAGGCTCGAAGTGCACATACGACGCGCTTTCAAGACAGCGTTGGGGCTCCCGGATAATGCCTCCACTGCTCTCCTCTTACAGCTAGGAGTGCACAATCCCCTTACCGAAATAATCGAGGCTCAGCACACGGCACAGATCGCACGCTTATCAAGCACCAAAGCGGGCAGAGATATTCTCGTCAAGCTTGGCCTGAACACTATTGTGGAAAGGGACAACGTCCAGCAGTTACCTAAAACCATTTTCGAATCAGTTACAGTGCTCCCCTTCCCGAGAAACGTACACCCGATCCACAATCACGGAAGAAGACTGGCCCGCGCCAGAGCCCTCGCGGCAGACGCAGCGAGGTTTCCTGACCAGACAGCTTTCGTGGATGCAGCGCACATACCGGGAAAACACGCCTACTCGGTAGTAGTAATTGACGGACACGGACGAACGCGTAACTCACTAACTCTTTACACCAAGAGGCCGGAGGTAGCCGAACAAGCAGCGATAGCACTAGCTCTCACAGACTCGAGCTTCACAACAGTATATAGCGACTCTAGAGCAGCCACTCGAGCTTTCGCAAAGGGCGGGATAAATAAGACGACGCTACGAATATTAGGCGGACACAAAATCACCGATCACTCCATCGTATGGTTTCCGGCACACATGGGCAGCTTAGGGGGCGGCCTGCGGAATCTCAACGAGACCGCACACGAGGCGGCGCGAGGACTCATCGACCGCGTCACTCCGGTTTCCCCCGATACACTCCATATTGAGTACAGGGATCAACTATACACTTATAACGAGATCACTAAACACTTTTATCTAGGCCGGCGAGAGTTTCCCCTCCCGAATAAGAAATTAACGCGCAGCCAGTCGGTAACGTTACGCTTGCTCCAGACTAACTCATACCCCAACCCCTGGCGAATGAAGCATATCGACCCAGACTACGACGGACAACATGTATGTGAACAGTGTCGTGAACGTGTAGACTTGAACCATATGCTATGTGGTTGTGCATCGAGTCACACTTACGCGAAGAACAAGGAAAAGTGGGACAAAGTGCTGAAAAGTGCTTCACTAGAAGATCAACTTCAGGCTGTCCAGGAGGCCCGCGAGGCGGCGGAGAGCTTCGGGCTCTCTGTCCCAACGTGGGAGATGCCCTCTGCACCTGGCACCTAGCCGAGTGTCCTTCAGGACCCCTTTTTGGGCAATAAAGTTTCACCACCACCACCAATATTCCTGGAACGTTTGAGCTTTTTTTTTTTTTCACTGGAACATTTTTATTCATTTTTTTTTTCTTTTTATCACACTAGATGCAAGCTGACGCTTGAAAATTGCTGCACGTGGTTCAGCGTCGGCGCAAAAGCACATCGCTCGAATGCATACCGCAAAAACCAGAAGAGACGCGCGATGGGAGTCGCCTCCACAACGCGCGAAAACTAGAGCTTGCTTCTTTGCTACACGCAAACGAAGTGCCTTGTTAAACAGTGCACAGCCGAAGGTGTAAACAGACGAAAGTAGTATATAAGTAGAACAGTACACTCACCTTTACCCGTGCACTCGACTTGAGGCTGCAGCTCCAAAGCACACACGCGCGTTGCACAGGCACTCGCACGCCACGCAAAAAAAAAGACAAAATGGCGCACCAAACCGACATGGAAGAAGCACGCACAAAGCTCAAAGAAACAGGTTGGAATGTACCGGCGTACCGGCAGTACTCGCTCCCTCGGCTCTTTCTCTCTCTCTCTCTGGCGCGGTGGCGCCTCGCCTCTGCCGCGCTGCCTCCTCCACTCTTTCTCCTAGAGAGGTAACCGCTGAAACAGCAACGTGTCACGTGACGTGCGGTAGCGAACCGAGGCGCGCTGGAACTTTCTCTCTCTTTTTTCTCTCGTCTCTCTTTCTCTCCGCTCGCTCGTTGACAAGAGAGTCGCCGTCTTTCCCGTTTGACGCCGACGGCTCGTCAAAATAGATAGAGAGATCGCTGTCAAAATGATGGCTCGTTTTAACAGTGAGCCTCTGTATATATGTATATAAATTTGCCTTAACTCACCGTCGCCTTGATCGCTCCGTCTATCAGCTCTGCGCAGAAGCAGTCGCAAACTGAGACACCCGTTTCCCAACAGTACCGAGCAGGGGGCATCGTCGTCAGGCAAGGGGGAGCGCGAGAGGGCGTCGGCGTCAGCATGCTGGCGTCCGTTGCGGTACAGCACACGTATGTATGTATGTATGTATGTATGTATGTATGTATGTATGTATGTATGTATGTATGTATGTATGTATGTATGTATGTATGTATGTATGTATGAACGTCACAGCCGGCGCGACTTCAAGAACAGCGGGGGCAACGCGCCATAGATCCACTGGCGACCGGCCGGGTTATGAAAATTCGTGCACCTAGCGGATTTCCGCGGAACTAGAGCGCTGACGTAATGTGCTGGCCCCCGCGCGCTGACATGAAAAGTGAGTCCGCACCGAATCGAAAACTCTCGAAAGACAGTGCCCCGAGCAATGACCACGATCGCAGTACACGTGTGACGAAGGCTTTCCAAGCTTCTACACTAGTGCAGTCAGCGTCAGAAGTTTAGAGACCACGAGACACAAGAAAAGGCTTAATATTCCCGTTGATTCTGCAGGAAGCCTTGGATATAGATTTCCGGCCGGTTCTAAAACGCACTAACAACATATACCGCAAAGTTCAGTCGAATACGTACACAGATTGCTGGGAAATTTTGAAAGCTTTCTCAGACCTCAACATCGTCATCAGCCTGACTGCGCCCAATGCAGGGCAAAGGCCTCTCCCATGTCTCGCCAATCAAATCGTTCCTGTGCTTGCTGCCGCCGCGTTATCCTCGCAAAACATCTTAATCTCATCTGCCCACCCAACTTTCTGCCTCACCCTCGCGCACTTGCCTTCTCTTGAAATCCAGTCAGTTACTCATAATGACCAGCGGTTATATTGCCTTCGCGCTACATGCCCTCTCCATGCCAATTTCTTCTTCTTGATTTCGGTTCTCCGTTCTCAGACCTATAGTGGTCTCTAAACTTCTGGCGCCGACTGTACTCTTATTCGGTGCAGCACTATTTCGAGGATTCAAAGCGTGGGGCGTGATTACGCCTTTTTGGGGAGCAAAAAAAGAAAAAGAATAAGACGCGCGCGCTCGGAGTGCGTAGGCTTCTGTGAAGAAGAGTCCGAGAATATACACTTCCTGCTTATGAAAATCTCGCTCCGCGCGTAGGTGGCGACAACGCGCCGCGGAATCGCCATATTTCCCGCTCCTTTTTGAACTCCACCCAAGCAGCGAGTGAACTCTCGAGGAGCCGTAATCTATGTGACGCCATAACGCGTGAATAACAACTAAGCAACTAACCCAAACATTACTAATACAGCACGTAGCGAGGAGATCGGAGCGTAAGCGGTGCCAAGGAGTTCATTTTTGCTTGCTTGTTTGTTAGACTAACACGTTGTCAGCAGACCATGCAGCGAGTAAAATCACAGGAATAAACAGACAGGTACATCCACCTGCGTATAAAGATATAACAATAATTATGGTATACAAATCAGATGTTAAGCGATAACGCTGATTTTTTTTATCGCGTATGAAGCCAGCCTGACATCCATATGAATGCATTAATTTTTTGTTGTGCATTTCTTAATAGTTCTTGCAGAAAGTTAACGTAGTTTCCTACTATCTGACAAACTGTTTGAAACTGGATGATATAACAGATGATATAACAATAATATCCGGGGTTTTGCGTGCCTAAGCCTCGATGTAATTATGAGGCACCGCCGCGGCCGGGATGGAACCCGCGACTTTCGGGTCAGCAGCCAGGCACACATGACAGAACTGAACGAATGGACAAATAACGATGTTACGATTAATTAAAGCGCTGGAGTGACTAGTGGATAATTGTTAGCTTTACATATAAATTTGTAGATTACGGTTATAATTTCTGCGTAGAAATTTCCTTCCAATTACAATTAAATTATTCCTTACAAAGGCAGAGGCAACGAAAACAGCTCCGGGAACGAACGTGGACAAAAAGACAATTGTCTGTCGCGTATGTTTCAATGGCATTAAAAAAAGTTTTTTCTTAGACTACAAACGTGCTTCTTCAGAAAGAACGTTATCATTAATCGCGTAGTGCGTAAATAAACAATAGTGTATTTTTTGTATTGACGCACGCGTTTATTTTTTGAAAGTTTACGCGGGTAATTTGTTTTCCGCATCTGGAACTCTTGACCCTCTCTACAAACCTCAAAATAATAAAAAAAATAAAAGTTTAGTACAGGTACACAGAGACAACAATTAACCAGAAGTAAGTAATTAGCGCAAGTGCATTGCAATTAACCATGTTTGGGACGAGCTAATTCATTAGTATGCAGGAAAACAGTAGTTGTGTACGTGTACAATACCCTGCTTCCAGGTTTAAACATTGATATGCTCGCATTCACAAAACATGTAAAATGCTCGAGGCCCGTGTTCTTAGATTTAGGTGCACGTTAAAGAACCCCAGGTAGTCGAAATTTCCGCAGCCCTTCACTGCGGCGTCCCTCATAATCATATACTGGTTTTGGGACGTTAAAACCCAACAATTATTATATTATTACGAAACATGTAAAAGAAAAACCCGGGATTAGACAATCGGAAGAGGATTAGGGTGAAACCGTAAGAGCGATAAAATGAATTAATCGGGTCATTTTCCAGCTGAACAGTGGAGTCTAAAACCCGGAAGCTTTTCCTGCAAGCGAAGTCAAACGCTATTTCACCAGATTGCGTCACACCGCGGCAAGCTGCTCGTTGAAGCATCGCGTTTTGGGTTTCTGAATGCACATATACAAATACACACCGTACACGGTCTCAGTAGTGAAGATTACACCCAACGTAATGGATTCAGCCAGACTAATGGCGCACAGAAATGTGAGCGAGGTGCGCAAAATATCTGTGAGCGAGGTGCGCAAAATAACTCGGTCATTGTTCTGACGTCTAAATTTGAAAGTTTGTTTGTGCAAGGTTTATTACAGCATTATGTAAATCACGTCTACACAATCGCATGTCTATACATAACAGCTGCCGTATACGTGTCTACAAGCTACAGTTAAAGAAAAACACCGCTCTTACACCCTGTGGAGATGGTTGCACCAGCGAAGCTGAAAGGGGCGGCCCCGGTGTCCATCACTGGGCCCTATCACGGAGCCATTCCATTCTGTGATGGCGGCACAATAGTGACACCGAATTTTGATGAAATGTACAGAAATGCACGTAATTTTCGTGAAAGTTACAGCAAGTCCCATTTGAATGTAGCGTATGCTCCTTTAATGGTTTCCATTCGAGCAGCATGCGTCTTGTTGCCGCGGCATGTGTCGTCTTGCCTAGCTTGCCGCATGCGATTAGCGTTTCGTGCAAGAACTTGAGCAGCCACTTGAACAGCGTGCGTATTTTTACGCATTCTCCCCGTTTCGCGCCTATCTTCCTTTCCCCAATGTTTCCCCTTTCCCAAATGAGCAGGCACGCGTTGTGACCGTTTAGGTGGCAGTTGTCAGCCTGTTCCCTCCCTATTTCCTCTGTGTCTTCGTGTTTTCTATGAATTCAAACCAACCAAATAAATAAATAATAAATAAATTTGCGACGCTTTGGTGGACCGGTGGTGAGCAGTGCGTGGGGTTTGCCCAATTTCTGTGGCACGTAACCCGCGGACAACATCATTTTTAGTGGAGCAGTGGTTGGTAGTGGGGCTTGTCCAATTTCTGTGGCCCATACCTATACGGTAGAGGTTTTCTATACGGACATCCGCTTCGCCTCGGCGTATGCAGCTTCGTTCTATAGGAACTACAAATAATGTCCTCTATGCCTTCCCTGGCTTCATTCTCTGTTGGCATGATTAAATTGTACCTAACAAAGAAAACGAGCCCCTATTGATCCATATTAGCCGGCCGTCTCTCGCTATGTCGGACATGTAGTTTATATGACACAAGACAAAGGTGATGCTACACATAGCCTGGCGAAAAAAAAATTCACAAGTGGCAACCAACGTCTAGCAGTTAGTACAACAGTATGCATACGTTTACCTGGGTCAATGGCTAACGAGGGAACCTATTCGTGGAAAGGAAATCTGCCGAAGAATTATATATAAGGACGGGCTCCAGCGCATACGGCAGGAATTAAAAATAATGACAGGCAACATGCATTTGGCAACATGCATCTTCCCGCATTTTCGTATCCTTTTTCTACGATTTGCCGTATCTGCTTATTGCATTTTGTTTATTTGACTGTGTTCTGTTGTATTATACTGCATTATTGCTTGGTTTTTTTGAAAATGTCCCCTATCCTCCCCTTCTTACACTTATTGACTAGGCCAAATTCCTTTACTTGTCCAATGCTTTTTGATAAGGCTGTTTTTAGGTTAGTTTCTTGCTTGAATCCGATTAGCTTTTGCCATTTTGCTTGTACTATTCACCACGTATGTTATCATGCACAGGATGACAGCAGCCCATTTCAGTTTGTAACTACGGGACCTCCTTCTGTATATACTTATTATGTATTAATCCCTTTGCTTGGCTTCAAATAAACTGATTTTGATTCTAATCCAGACGCGAAAGAGCACTATAGACCAAGATATATCAAGAGATCGGAATGCAGCAGCATGGGTCAGAGAACGCACGTAATTAGCCGGTATTTAAGTTGATATTATGCAAAAGGAATGGTCCTGGTCCGGCCATATAACGCGTAGGGCCGACAACCGGTGGTGACTTAAAAGCAAAGTAACGGTTTCCAAGGGATTGGAAACGCAGCCGATGACGGCAGCGAGTTTGATAGAGCGACAAAATTACGAAAATCGCTAGGATAGAATGGAATCAGTTCGCGCAAGGTAGGGTAAATTGGAGATCATTTGTTGATGTCTTCCACTGGCGTGGCCAGGAAAAAGGGGGGGGGTTGAAACCCCACCTCGAAATCTTTCCATTTTGCACGTGCATATAGTATACACGCACACATACAAACGCACGCACGTGCATACATACAGTACGTTTAAACCCCTCCCCCACCCGAAAAGAATTTCTGAATACGTCCCTGATGCTCGTCCTGCTATAGGGTAAATTGGAGAATATTTGGTGATAACTTTGTCCTGAAAGGGTAAATTGAATATCATTCATTTGGTGATAAGTTTGTCCTGATAGGGTATATTGAATATCATTTGGTGATATCTTTGTCCTGATAGGGTAAACTGAATATCATTTGGTGATAACTTTATCCTGATAGCTAGGGTAAATTGAATATCATTTGGTAATATCTTTGTCCTGATAGGGTAAATCGAATATCATTTGGTGATATCTTTGTCCTGATAGGGTAAATAGGAGAACATTTGGAGGAGAACCTCTGTCTTGATGGGTAAACTGGATGTCATTTGGTAATGTATTTTTCCTGATAGGGTAAAGTGGAGATCATCATCTAGTGATGTCTTCGTCCTGCTGTGGACATAATTAAGATAAGCTAATAATGATAATGGAGGTGTATAGAGTGAGACGCAGCCGCTGATTAGGGCTGCTGAGGTATGCGACACCTCCCCCCCCCCTCCCACCCCCGCCCCACCTTCTGCCTTCCCTCTGCAAATGACGTCTCTGTACACGGTCGTCGTCTGCAAACGCGTACGCCAGTTCGTCTGCTCCTAGTCGATTCTGCATCGCCTTCTGCTACAACTCTGCGGCGGGGGTGCTACTCATTCGTCCATTGACCAAATGCAGTCAGTTCTTTTTTACACAGGTCACAGTACGACAGAGGAAACGACCGCTTTCTACTCTCTCCTCCCGCACAAAAATCTCAATTCGAGCTTACGCGTCAGAACAGGTGGGTTATATCTACCACCACTACAACAGTCACTGCAGCACAACCCACCACTGCCGGGGTTGTTGGCGGCGGCCAATGACGTCATCGTGACGACGTTTGGTCGACGACACTCCATCAACGCGCTCTCTGACTCACACAGGTGCAAGAGCGAGCAACTCACGGCGGTGGGAAGTCAGGTAAGGCGGCTTGGAGCCGGGCAAGCGAGCGCGGTCTCGAAAAGGAGCTTGTTGTTGGCTCGTGAGCCGAAAAGAATGAAAAGGACAATAAGAACGCAAGCTTCCCGCGTCGTCGAACAGGCAAACAGGAAAGGGTGAAAGGTGCCGCCCCGTAGCGGTGACGTAAAAGAACCGAAAACAAAAAAAGAAGTTAAGGAGAGGGGTACAGCAAGAAACGGCATTCCTAGTCGTCCCACGTAGGCGTGAAAGAACGCACGATCGTCAGGTAGTGGAAAGGGGGGGGGGGGGTGGTTCTAAGAGAGAACGGACCTACCGACAGGTTATGAGTGTTCGAGAATGGGTGAGTGGGGGGGGGGGGGGGGGGGGGGAGGGGATACGTTTTGGCAGCGTCTTGTGTGGCTCTCGCAATCAAACTCACGTGCATTGTACGAGTGGGACTTTTGTACGTGGGACAGGAGGAACACCTCTGCATACGGGAGCGCAAAAAAACACAAAAAACAAAGAAACACACGCACACACATACTCGCAATATAGACCCGGAGACGACGTCTGATCAGATCCCACTATCTGCTTCGAGAAAAAAAATAAAAATGATCCGTGCATTCTTTGGGTGTCTTTTTCATTTTATCGGCATGGTATACATATACAATCATTTTCACGGACACGTTTATAGCCAAAGCGGAGGCTCTTATCGTTCGGCCAGCATATTAAGCCCGCCGCACAGGTAACGCAAAAGTAACGGTAAAGCTCATATAAAGCAAAAGTAACACAATTACCCATTCATTGTCCTTTTTTGCTACGACTGCTAGCGATTGTAACCAGCTTCCTGGGTCTAAGGAGCATCCGTAATTAACTAATAATTAGATGGAGTTAGGCCATTGTGAAATTTTATTTTTTTGTTGCATTTCTGCGGATTGTCTCATATATTTGCTGTATATATTATTCTACCTATGTCCTTATTTTTTTACGAATTGCTGCTATATTGTGTACCCCATGTCATGCTGCAGGTTCTCAAATAACTTCTTTTTCGCTTGTTATTAGACTGATAGGTCCATATACAACAGTCCCTCCCCTCTGTAATGTACTGGTGTACTCTGAGAGCACAAAAAATAAGATAAAATAAAAACGGGACGCGGAGATGGAATGCGCCCAAGGTTTTACAGCGCGGAGGAAAACCACGCGGTCTTGACAGTAGTTATCGCGCCGTTTACGCACTTAATCGTTTCTGATAGTGAGTCTTGTCAAGATAACAGGACAAAAGTTATAACGTATATAAAGTATCTTGCGTACGAAAGGTCAGATATTTTTCTCTCTCGGCATAGTGCACTAGTTATGTCCAGAGCAAATACTTTACATCACTCGGAGAGATAGATCGACAGATAGATAGATAGATAGATACATAGATAGATAGATAGATAGATAGATAGATAGATAGATAGATAGATAGATAGATAGATAGATAGATAGATAGATAGATAGATAGATAGATAGATAGATAGATAGATAGATAGATAGATAGATAGATAGATAGATAGATAGATAGATAGATAGATAGATGCCCCCTTGTATAAAATGTTTTCTACAGTATCGTCCTGCGGAAAAAATATGTTTCATCTTTGACATTGTATTGATGTAATTTGTATTGTAACGCCCACTTTGTTGTTGTGAAGCCTTACAACCCAATATGTAACGGCCGTATGGCGCGAACAGTATCGTGAATAATAAAAAAAATATCTTACGAATACCTCTGTCTCGCCGAAACACATCAATGCATCCATCATTCTTCTTTCAGAAGAGCGCCAATTAGTGTGTTGTAAAAAGGCGCAACACTTTCAAGTTATACTGGCTTTCCTAGGACCACTGGACGTTTCATGGAGACCCAGTGATCAGATTTGAAAATGCGTACCAACAAGGTCGAGCTGCAGAACATTAAGCTGCTTAGTCATTCCACCTTTAGCTAAGAAAACACAACCGATTCGATGCAGGAAATGTATAGCCGTACGAAGCCGAAATGGCAAATTGAGCGTTCAGCGACACATAGTTTGCAATCTACGGAACTTTATTGCTTCTTTCTCACTCGGTTTCTCTAAGCAAAGAAAATAGAATGATCGTAGCAGGCAGATATATAGAAGTTAAGAACAAATGGCGCACTTCCAGCGAAGAGCGCGCGTTTGTTTTTCTTGCGCGTCGTCTGCTCCAGCGGGCTTCGCCAGACACGTGCCGTCTGCTTCTCGCATCAAGACCCCCCCCCCCCCCTTCCCCTAGGCAACAAGCAGAATTCACAACAAAAAAATAGTAAAAACCGCGGCAGTCAAAGCCCCTTTTTTGTATTTTGTCTTAGATGCGACATATGCTTATCGACACAGTCGTTTGAAAAATATTGCTATGCACTTATTAAATAAGCAAGCAAGTGTTTAGTTCACCTAAACAAGCAAGAAATAGAGAAATACATAGCGAATCGAAGCAAAGCATGTTACGAAATAACGGCGCCAAGCCAAACATCAACAAAAGAACGAAACGATATAACGCCTCGGGGTGCTTGTCCCGCGCGCGTGCTTCTGGCCGCCCAAAAATAGCCGATCGTGTGAGCCCTCCCAAAGTTCAGAGCACTGAAACCTGGCCGTTGGCTCGAAAGCAATAGCGAAAGGGGAAAAAAAATAAAAAAATCACAGCATATCCACGGAGTGAATGATGATGAGTGGGCGAAGCTGCGGAGGTTCATCGGTAAACTGTGAATCTTCCGTGAATTCTGCCCAGTACATCATCACCGACGTGAGATCGGGCGCGTTTATACTAAAGGTTCGATGAGTTATGACGACTTGCAGCTCACTTTAATTTTACATGTACGCTGTGAATTTTCATTGTTTAGAAAACCATTGCTTTAGAAAACATCTGGCGTCTTTCGTTAAGCAGCTGGCGTCTTTTCGTTTTGCTTTAGAAACATCTGGCGTTCTTTCGTTTTGCTTTTACAAAACATCTGGCGTCTTTCGTTGGTTTATTTCATCAATCAACGGCGTTTTGAACAAAATTTTTATTGTTTAATCACGCACAGGAGAAATCTCACCAGGCACTACCTTGGAGGTAAACAATGGCTGCTAAAGGGAATGAGAGACAGAAGAAGTCGGCTTTTAGCTAACACTTACACTTCTACTTCTACTAACGTTTCCTACTGGAACATGCCAATGGCTGCTAATGGGGAATGAGAGACAGAAGAATTCGGCTTTTAGTTAACGCGCACGCTGCGAATTTTTTATTGTTCAACAACGCACAGGAAAAATCTCCCACCGGCACCACCTTGGAGGTCAAAGCGTAAGACTGGTTACGCACTACGACTACTACTACGACTACGAGGGACGAACGGGTGCCGCCTTAAGGAGCTTCGCCCCTAAAAGACAAAAAGCAGAGTGGCGTGTTTTTGTGTACAGCGCGAGCATTGCAAATGCGTCGAGCAAATCTTGCACCAGACTGGGACAACTCAAGCTTAAAAGCATGAGGCCTCTCACGCAACACTGTGACGCGTGAGGGACAAGGCAATGCAGCTAATTTAGCCAAACGTTCGCTGTACCGGATCAGAAAACATTCGTGTGCTTCCGAGCATTCGCTACTGAAACATTCGAGTGCTTCCAGAATCAGGGGATTCAGTCGTTGCCTATTGTGAATGTCGTCTGCAATCTACAGTTTAGTCGCTACAAAAGCATTCGTCAGCTCCAAGAAAGAGAATAATCAGTTGACTTCAGGAAGACTCCTCAGGGCATACATTTGCACTTTAACACATTCACTACCGAAGCGTTCAAGTGTTTCCAGAATTAGCCGATTCAGTCGTTGCCCTCCGGAAATGTCATCTGCGCATACATTCTACACTAGAACGTTCACTATCGAAGCAATCGTCAGCTCCCAGAAAGCTCAGATTCAGCTGTTGCCTCCGGAAAGTCTGCTCTGAGCATATATTTGCCCTGTGCAACATTCGCTACCAAAACTTTCAAGTGCTTGCAGAATCCGCATAGTGTATTCAATCGTCGCCTTCGGTAAACGTCGTGAGCGCATACACGTTTCAACACTCTAGAACGTTCACTACCGAAGCAATCGTCAACTCCCAGAAAGCTCAGATTCAATTTTTGCCTTCGGAAAGTCTCATCTGCGCATATATTAAATTTTGCACTGTACAACATTCATTACCAAAACGTTCAAGTGCTTGCAGAATCAGCATAGTCTGTTCAATCGACGCCTTCGGCAAACGTCATCAACGCATACACTCAACACTCTATAGAACGTTCACTACCGAAGCAATCGTCAGCTCCCAGAAAGCTCAAATTCAATTGTTGCCTCCTGAAAGTCTCATCTGCGCATGTATTTGCACTGTACAAAATTCCCTACCAAAACTTTCAAGTTCTTGAAGAATCAGCATAGTGTATTCAGTCGTCGCCTTCGGTAAACGTCGTGAGCGCATACACTCAACACTCCAGAATCTTCACTACAGAAGCAACCTTCAGCTCCCAGAAAGCTAAGATTCAATTGTTGCCTCCGGAAAGTCTCCTCTGCGCATATATTTGCACTGTACAACATTCACTACGAAAACATTCAAGTGCTTACAGAATCACTCTAGAAAGTTCACTACTGAAGCAATCGTCAGCTCCCAGAACGCTAAGATTCAATTGTTGCCTCCGGGAAGCTTCTCTGCGGTACGTTAACACGGTGCAACATTCACTACAAAACATTCAAGTGCATTCAGAATAAGGCGATTCAATCGTTGCCTTCAGGAAGACCCCTCTGCGTATATATTGGCATTGCAGAAAGTTGTCTACAAAAAAAAGAAAATGTCTTCCAGGGCCACACGATTTTGTCCTTGGAAAGTATCATCTGTCGCACGCCAGAAAGGGTTTAAGACGCTGGATTCGTTTCGCTGTAGAAAGATAAACTGGGACGCATTATTGCCGCAATCATCACGCGCTGCCACGGTGAAATTTCTTAAAATTATATTATTTATAGAGTCCTGTTTCACAAAAACTGCAGCTGCTTGAAGAGAAAGCATGCGCGCAGCGAGACCCCCGGTTGCGTTACTGTCCATCAAAAATGCAGCAAAGAGCGGGAATTCCTTGGCACGCCTATTTCCGCGCGCAGCGCGGTTGGACCCCCCTTCACCGCGACGTCAGGTGTGACGTCACTGGATTCTATTCCGAGTGGCGCTTCGCATTTTTTTGCCAACGAGACGCCGCGTGAACACACACTCCACAACAGTCATATATATTTATGTCTTCTGCAAACGAGGTTGTCTCTGGCCGTCTGCTCGGAGCTTCATATTAGGATCTGCATATTTTCTTATAATGTTAGAGCTGCACATAATCAGCTATGGATTTGATTATAATCATGCTAATAATCAGCTATGAATTTGGATTAAGGCATCTTTGTTAGCCTTGTTGCACTCATACCAAAAAAATAAAAAAAGAAGAACATCGCCGTCTAGGCGTTCGCCTAAAACCACTCGAAGGTGCAAGTCATTCGGGGTGGGTTATTTTACGGTGCACTCTGTATCGACGTCCAACATTCACTGATTATGCGTCACTGGTGTCACTTTAACTAATTAACTCAGCAGTCGCTTAATTCGCTTTGAATAACATCGTATAGTTAACTTTCACTCATCGCTTTCACTATTTTAGCTTTCACTGCGCAACTCGGTATTCACTTAATTGCTTTCATTATTTCGTGTATATGCACAGTCGTGTCTTCGGTCGTTTTTACAGGGCTCTCGCTCCCCGAGATGTCAGTAAGCCAAGTAACGCGAACGCCTGCATTTTTTATTAGCCACGCGAACGTCGCAATTAGACGAAGTGACTGCGCAACTCGCGCGCCCGGAGCCACGAGGTGTGAGGTTGGTTTTAAGTGCGAAGCATTTCTTAGCCAACCAAAGGCACTTTAACCGTTTCTATCTATCTATCTATCTATCTATCTATCTATCTATCTATCTATCTATCTATCTATCTATCTATCTATCTATCTATCTATCTATCTATCTATCTATCTATCTATCTATCTATCTATCTATCTATCTATCTATCTATCTATCTATCTATCTATCTATCTATCTATCTATCTGTCTGTCTGTCTGTCTGTCTGTCTGTCTGTGTCTTGGCGTTCTCGTGGTCGTCTCCTTCACCTGGTGCGCACCGAAATTGACACAAATTGACATAGAAGGACAAGAGCGTATGTGAACACGATCCGCAGGTCACGGCATGAATAACCTTACTTCCCTGTCGCGTACGTCATGAAATACTTTCCACCAGTGACGTGTGGCACATACCCGAATACCGTGGCCCGTGGTATTCGGGTATGCGCCACAGGTGATTATCAAGCCGGACAATGGAAGTCTTAAGACGACAGCGTGAAGGAGCCCGTGTCGCAGGAACTGTGGTGCCGGCGTCGGCAGCGTTGTCGATGGGTGAAATATCCCGATGGAAGCAAAGAATAAAAATCCGTGCTCGAGCCGGAATCGAACTCAGGTTTTCTGGATGGCAGTCAAGTATTCTACGACCGTGCAACCCCAGCTGTTCAAAGTGCTTCTGAAAAAGACCCTATACAAGCGTCATGTAGGGACAACGCCAACTGTGGTGGCAGTTTTGGCTATGTGTTTTTATATCAATGCAATAAATACTACATATGTACATCTATGACTCCGCAAGCTACGGTCAAGCGTGGCGTGAATACGTTTACGACAACTTCTGTCATGCACATCATCGCACCGAAGCGTACATCTTCTTCGTGATAAGCACAACGTTTCTGCTCCAGCGTGAATGCCGACATTACGTCAGACCATGAGGTGCCTTTTAGACTTCAGTGTACTCGACGTGCCTGGGGTGCTATCCTGGACACTGTCAAATTCCGCCATCTTGTCAAATTTAGTAATGGCGGTATTCTATAAGCCAATATCGGAGGGGCCGTAGCAGCCCTCCGGGCCAATCAGACTTGACCAATGGCGGAATTCGACAACATGGCGGAATCTGACAATGTCCAGAATAGCACCCCTTGTGAACCAATGTTATGTTGTTCGAACAACCACTCCGAATTTACACAAATACGCCAATACATCTGGTAACCCTTGACTCAAATCAAACATAAAGCATATGCTGCTTGCTCACTACTTCGCATGAAATTGATTCCCACAATGCGTAAAATCTGCCGGATATTTTTTTTTTGTGTGTGTGTGTGTGTGATTCCTGTGCCTTCGTGTACGTACACCCGTGAGCAAAAGTACACGGACCCCGGAAGTGCGAGCCGAAATCGCTGTCTACGCCGTCTAGTCGCGCGCCGTCTGTTAACGAGAGCATTACCTTGACGGAAAAGTTGTCGAGAGCATTACTCTGACGGAATTTGTCAAAGAAATGCTCTCGACAGCACTCGACTTTTGCTCACGGGTGTATACATCACGCCGGCTTTTCGCCATGTGACCCTTCTCATGATGCATATAAGATTTTCGCCTTGAAAAAAAAAATCTCGACAAGAAAGTTTCGCCGTGCATGACTGCCCGATGTTTCTTTTCAAACATACCGCCTCCTTGTCTTTGCCTCCAGTATTTTCCCTACGAGCCCTCGCATCGATGCGCCTGACGGACAAAGGGTGTTTCCATCACTCCTGCACGCAACAAGGGAGGTTTCCATCACTGCCATATCATACATGTTCACAAGCAGCTGCACATGCTCGTAAACGCGTGTAGTACATACATCACACTCGATTGAAGCAAGAACTTCAGTTCTATATCAGTTCTGTGCAGCGCAAAACTTAGTTGCCGGTGTGAACTTCCTCCCAAGGTGTAAAGGAATGCAATAGTAACTCCATTGGGGATCTTTTTATTGTGTGTTTGTAGATGAATTGACGATGAAAGGATACGCAGCATGGTGGGAAAAACTGCGTGAAGAATGATGGTGTTACTTAAAGCATTAAAGAAAAATGCCCTCGAACTTTCAAAAGTATCAACCTGAGACAACACTAAAGCCCGTATACGGATGAATTAATGAAAAAAAAAACTTTATTCGGAGTACTGCGAAGGTAATCAGGGGCAAAATACGGATGCAAAAAAAAAAAAAAAAGCGATGTGCTAGAGGCACCCAGTAGAATTGCTAAATATATAGCAGCACGCTATCATTCTCAAAGGTGGCCGAACCTTTAGTGTGACTTTTACACCCCAGCCATGTCAGGATCCTCAATTTACTCCGTTTCAAGTGTAAAGTCTTGCAACGCCCGTCATCATCATCATCATATTTCTTCTCACCATTTTCTGATCACCAACACTTTGCCCGTTCCTCACATGGGACAATGAGGCTTCCGATTGGACAGGGGAACGTCTCTCGCGGGTTACAGTTAATATTCGACACAAAATGGACATATGAGCGGTCACATGGCGACAGTTAATTAGCGAACGTTGGACGTCGATATAAAGTGCACGGTAAGATAGCCACGCCGCATGGCTTTCGCCTTCGAATCGTCTTAGGCGAATGCGTAAGGCACAGGGGCGTAGCCAGAAATTTTTTTCGGGGGGGGTTCAACCATACTTTATGTATGTTCGTGCGTGCGTTTGTATGTGTGCGTGCCTATATACGCAAGCAAAACTGAAAAATTTCGGGGGGGGGGGGGTTTGAACCCCCCCAACCCCCCCCCCCCCCCCTTGGCTACGCCCCTGGTAAGGCATGTACCCTGTGAGTTTTTGCCTTGACACCCTATGTGTCCAAATATCTCTGTTGCTGCCTTTGGTAACAGTAGCGTAGCCAGAAATTTTTTTTCGAAGGGGTGGGGGAAGGGGGTGTTCAGCCATACTTCTTGTATGTTCGTCCGTGCGTTTGTATGTGCGTGTGTATATACACACATGCACAAGTGAAAATTTTCGGATGAGGGTTTGAACCCTTCCCCACCCCCCTGGCTACGTCTACGCCATTGTTTGCTAACATACATACAAAACTACATTCACAGAGCAACAGTTATGCGTCGTGTTTTGATTGTGCTTGCTGATGGGGTTGATAGGGGCGGGCGGGCGAAAATTTTGCACCCCCGTGCCCCCCTGGCGACATGGAGGAAAGAAAAACATGACGGAGCGTCACCTGATAATATGCCCTAGTCACGTGATAGGCAAACGGTACTATTGGTCGTCTCGCTTTGATTCGTCTGCTGCGGGGGCTTTAATCCTACCCAAGAGGCACCGCGCCCCGTAGAGCGGGACAGCGGCGTCATAGAGGTGCTGAACTGAAGCTAGCGGAATCACGTGACACTCCCCCATTGTCACTTTTCCCCCTTTCCTATACGAATACAGGCATTTAGTTCTCCACTTCTTCTATGTCCGTTTAGGTCGGCGCTACAATTAGCACTAATTCGCGAGGCCGCATGGATTCGTAAGTCGTGCTCGATGGCAGCGAACGCGGTCGAACACGCCAGCATCAGCTCGCCGACCTTCGCGCATGCATTTTTAATGCAACCGAGTCGAGACGTACAGCCAGGTGCGAACAGAGGGATGCGTCGCACGGTTTCAAGGGCGAACACCTGTCCCACTCGCAGTGGCCCGGCGAGCAAACGGGAACACCTTGCTACATCATCCGTGACCGGGAAATATCAAACCAGGAAGCGTGTACGCGAGCGGTGAACGCGGGACAATGGGGCCCCCGACCGGCTTGCCCGGATATCGATGTACCGGTAGCGGCGTCCAGTAGCCTTAGATGGCTTGCACGTGACGTCATGGACGCAGCTTCTGAAAGGAACTGGGACTCCACAATGGCGGCTTTGATGACAAGCAAGTTGCGTCTATGTGAAAACGACGCGGCAGGAACGTCTCTCTGCCTGAATAATGAAAGAACCTGCTTGTGATGTGTTGATCATGTGACATCGGAAACGTCGCGTCCCCACATATTCGTGCTCCGACACGGCGTTTTCAGTGACGTCAGTGCAAGTCATATTTAGCTAGAGAGTGTCGTTGGTGAAACCATAGCCTCCTCTATACTATGGTGAAACACTCTCAAAGACATGAATTACCTCTTTTTTTTTTTTTTTTTTTTTTCAGGCGCAGCTTGTTCCGAGTTACATATTTCGGCGGCCTCGTACGCGAAAAGCTCGGCGCCGACGAGAGTACAGAAATGAGGCACTAGAAGATGCGCCGGTCACTTAATTGTGCATTTATGCTCTCTCGATCGTAGGTTTATCGGTGATCAGCCATTTTCTGATATGGAGCAATTCGATCTTTCATCGGGGTGTCTTATTTGTCATTTCACGTTGCCACATTTCACTGTTGCCAGGATAATATGAACGCGTGACCTTCGTTGTTGCCTGTTGAGCTGGTAAGTATGTGGATGAAGGTCCAATTCCCGGCAGGGAGGAAGGAAGCAGGTAGGAGGGAGCGTTGTGCATTGAGATAGAAAAAAAAATTAGTACGTCAGCCAAGCAGACGCAAAGCTTCGCTTGCCCCTACTTTCTCGATGGGGAAAGGTTTCTTCAATCTTTTTTTTTTTTTGCTATTTTGAAGGAATACGGAGTACTGCAAACACGATAGCGACGCCAGCACCGCAGGTTCACTAAGCAGCAAAATGACATAACTGAACATGAGGGCGCTTCGATGCACGCGTATGAAGGCACCCCACTAAACATGAGTCTTCGCTTACTCTTTCTTGTACATATTGCGATGCAAAAGGTGGACAGTGCCTGCCGATCTCAACAGTGAGGAGGACGAGTCGGCGTATATAACCAGTGAAGTCCTCCAAGATCAGCTCCTGGCTGTCCGGAGAGCTCACGATCGGGAAAGCCTTTGACCTACCAGTTCCTACGTGGGCGAAGCCACCGACTTAGCCTAGGGGCTTTGCCCTCGAGACGTAGTTTCTCTGGCCCTTAGTAGAGTTCTTGGCATGCCATGCCTGCGCTCGTATATTGAGTTTTTTATAAAGATTGTGCCCAAGTTTGAAAGAAACAGCTAGTAAATAGGTAAGCCTTCGACTCAATTCGCAATGCAGTCAGCATTTCTTTTCTGGAACATGGGAGGCTACCATAAAGCAATTAGCCCTCTTATTGAGAAGACCAGATTACTCTCCCAGCGCTTCTTTCTGCCACTTCGGGCCAGTAAGAAAGGATACAACTGCTGTTCAAGCCAATCTGTGGAGAAACATGAGGTAGACTGAAGGAAAGAAGGTCACTTTTAAGGGCTCGTATTTCTTTGTTAGACGCAATATTAATGAGAACTAATAGACAGTAATGCCAAGGAGAGGTAGACTGACTATCTCAACAAGCGTATGTGGCCTTGGCTAGGGCACACCATTAGTGTGTTAAGCAGACCTTCTGCTGACTTGTGCACCGAACGCATAGAGGGATGGAAGAACATGTGGACACTAAAGAAATGAGACGTGAAGTGCATAGAGACAATGCTAGACATTTATTATAACAAGTCGAAACAATTACACCACACTTCTTTTAAATACACGCGGAAAGAAAACAAACTTATGTACACGCATAGTTTTGACTTAGATACAACAGTATGTACAGTCAGTCATTGCAAGAAACTTTGGTTCCAGCAGGGCCACCCCCACAGCACCGGTACAGGCTTTTTTTTCTGTCCACCTCCAGATTCTGTGACACGTTCGTTTTCTTTTAAACAGAACCTAACTGCAATACTGTGACACGGCGAACTCGCCAGAGACCCTCTTCAGAGTTCCGTCGAGCCCGAATGCTCAGTGGGGATGGTGCCTTCCGTAACGGTACTTTCCATTTCATTGTTGTTTAGGGACGACAGGTTTTGTTCGTTGAACGGGCTCATGGATCCCGGTTCTACAGGTCCGGCTTCTGCAGCGTTACCAGAGGAACTGGGTAGAGAAGTGTCGAGGTCAACAGGCATTGGAATTGTCGGAGGTTCTGGTGTGGGCTCTTCTGCACCGCCACTGCCGCCGGCAGCGGAGGGCGCCGCCTCGGCACTTGGTGGCTGAGGGGCTTCGGAAGTCGCCGGCACCTCGACTTCCATGGGTGTGTCTCCCTTCTCATCCTTGCTGCCGGCTGCTTGTACAGCATGTGGCGCTTCAACAGTGCCTGCAACCTCGGGCTTTGAAGACGACTCTGGTTTGGTGGATGAAGCTGCCCCGGCGGCAGGGGCGTCTTCGTGGCTGTCGATGCTTCCGTCCTCGGCATACTGGGTGGCTTCGTCGGCGAGCTCTTCAACTTCCCGAGGTGGAACCTCGACGAGCGCGTTCGTCGGCCCCCTGCCCTCCAGTAGGTTGATGACGGACTGCACCTCCTTGACCATCGACTTGCGCAGCTGTCGGACGTCATCCCTGCCCGCCGGGTCGACGGCGTCGAGCTTGATCATGAGCCGCGTCAGCATCTCGTCCAGGAACTTGTACTGCTTGTCGCCGGGCTTGCCGTTGAAGTTCAACACCTGCTGCCGGAGGTCGGCGAGCTCCAGGCTGATCCGGCGGATTTGCTCTTCAGCCGTGGACGGCTTGCTTGTCTCCTGCTGCGGGGGCGGTGGCTCCGAGCCCTGCTTGGCGGGTGGGGCCTGCGGAGCTAGCCTCCCGCCCGACGATGACTTGGTCGTCGTCTGCGGGGCGCGCCGGGCTGACTGCTGGCACTTCTGCCTCGGAAACGTGTGAGGCCAGCTCTTCTCCCCGCCGTCTTGCTCATCCATCGGGTCGTCGACCCGACACCTAGCCATGGCTTCGTCGCCGCAGTCCATCTGGATGGGAATAGTCCGCATGTTCTGCGACTCTCCGGTCATCTCCTCGTCCTGGTGGTGGTGGTTCTGGGATGGACTTCTTGCCGGCTTGCCCTGTACGGGGTATCCATCCACTTCGATGGGCACTGTGTGGACGTTCCTGGGCTCCCCAGAGGGACCGGGCTGACCTTCCTTGGGACTGGCAAAGGACCTCCTGCTGGTCTGAGGTTTCACGTCACCGTCGGAGGCGTAGCCCGAGGCGCCCGCGCGCCCCTCCACCATGATGGGGATGTGGTGGACTCGAGGTTCGTGGCGCGGCTTGGAGCACGAGGCCCCGTTGGAGGCGCCAGCGCCGCTACGGGCGCTGGAACCGCTGGACCGGCTGCCCTGGGAAGACGTCTCCGAGGCGGCGTCGTCGTCGTGACCGGTGGCGCCGCCCGACGTCGTCTCGTGAACGACCTTGATGGGGACGCCGCCTTCGTCAAAGTCCGTTGTCCAGCCCCGGCGCACGCGAGACGACTGCGGCGAGCCCGGCATGGACCCAGAGTTGCCAAACACGGAGCTGGTGTTGCGCCATTCCGGGTCGTCGTAAAAGGCGGGCTGCGTCAGAGGAAAGAAAGAAAGTCAGGCAACAATCACGTGGCAAACACGTGGCTAAAACTGATATTTGGCCGAGTTGGTTTACACTTGGCTAGGAAAAGTAAAACATTGCAAGAGTGACGGAACACGCAGAAAGACGCACCGATACAGCGCTGTTTGTGCATCTTTCAATGTGTTCCGTCTCTCTTGCGTCGTTTTCTTTTTACCTTTTATAAGCTAGCGGTCACAGACGATTACCAAACGGCGGAAAGCTTTTTTAACTAACAGATCGACCTCCCAAGGGAAAAAAAGTTCCATTTCCAGCTGGATTACTGAAGCGGAAATCTTTCCAGCTATAAAGACTAACGGTTCGGTATTTCAGCTCGAAGCGGATGAATGTTGAGCTGGAACTTAGTCAGTTACCGGCTGGAACTCGGCCATATTACACCCGGATATTCATCGACTTTGAGCTGAATTATAGCGCCACTACATATATATGGCTGAATCATCGAACCGGTAATCTTTCCAGCTGGAAATGGAACTTCTATTGATTGGGCTTTTATGTTCGTAAGCCGCACTCCGCGAGAACTAACACACAAAGCCTCTTGACCAAAGCGACCTCCAAGGCACACTAAAACAAATCGTCGAGCAGACAACAGCGAAAACGCGCCCGCGCGTTGCCCTGACAAATCGATTTCCGAGCTGCCCGGGATTCGCAGCAGGTTAAACGATAACAGTCGTCTTCTATTAACAGCTAGCATGCCGAATAGGCAACGTCATTAACACGTCACCTGCAACACTTGACGTCAAGCTCACACGAAACTCGAATACTGAACGAACGGGCCCAGAACGCTTGATAGCAGCCGACGTACGGCGTCTGCAACACTGTCGTCTGCTTCTTCCGATCCACTCAACTGGATGCCGTTCGTACCAGGTAACAAGGTAATAATGAGCTACCATGGCGTACAGACAACGTCATTAACACGTCAGCTGCAACATTCGATGTCACGCTCACACAAAACCCGCAAAAAACTGTGGCGAAACGTTTGAACAGGGCAAGAACCCTTTGCAGCAGACGACGTGCGGCGTCTGCTACTTTCGTCTGCATGCCGTTGGTACCACCAGGCAACTACAAATCACTCCGTTGTCAAGGGTATGCACCTGAGATTTTCGCTTGCGGCCAGCCATGTTGTGTCCCACAATTTCGAAAAACGGGCAAGAAATGGCGAATTGACGATCGAAAACGCCGTTGGGTGAGCCACACCAGTCCACACAACGCACGACACACCGCGTACCAACAGACGACCGCCGAAACGGAAGCGAGTAACAAGAACAAAAAAAGCTCTTCTTTTTCGGCACTCTCACCCCCTAACCTCGCGCACTCTCCGCTCTACTTCGTTATTTTTTTGTTCCGCTATGTTTCCGCCTGTCAAAATGGCGCTGCTCGCAAACCCCTCGACGCTGTCTAACGTAGCACCGCCCAAAAAAACGCTGCGGGAGGCCAGGCGGCCCACGCAAAATAGCAACTTCGCTGACCGTCTAAATATATTCCGAAGAACAACAAAACAAAAGGGCGGCGCGGCAACCGACCGAAAGACGACACAACAACAAAATTCTCTCGAACGTTCAACCCAAGGCGCCAACAACGAAACCCCCTCCCAAACCCCACAAACTTGACCATCGCCTGGCTTGACCAACCCGTTATATCAACGCGCCATTTTTCTGAGCCAGGCGTTTGTCTTTACCGTTATTTGTTTTGCCTACGCGCGGCCACTGCAGCACAAGCGTTCAAGGTCTCTGGCCAAAGCGCCGCTCTGAAGGTTATGCGTCGCGATGATTGCACGGAATGCCTTCGCTTACTCGGACTTTCTCAACCGGTTTTTTGACAAGACGCATTCGAAAGACGCTGCTAGCAATCGCGTTTCCACCTTCCAGACAGTTCCAGAAAACCGGATTAACGAAGAAGCAGACGACATTTTGCCGCTGCGAGCAGACGATAGGCCGGAAATCAATGAGGGCACACATTCATAGCCAAGCCAATCCACAAGGCCACCACCCGTACTCGCTGATGGTTCTGGACCCCATTTATAGCTCGGCATTCCGTAAAAATCAATGTTGTGACACGCGAAAGTACGGTTGTACACCAATCGGAAGCTACTGCAAAACGCGGCACGATAGTAGGGTTAATTCACATAGCGAGCGCGAAATGCGTTGTCAGCCGCTTGCGCAAGAGCGCTACGAAATGTCGACAGAGCTGCAACTTACCCTGTGGAAACGGCTGGCCCAGTCTGAAGACCATGAGGGCGAATTGGTTTCGTAGAACATGTTGTTATCCTCTTCGGGTTGAAACCCGAACCTGCGAAGTATCTCCGATCGTCTCTCGTCCGAGCTTCGGTCGGGATTAAACTGAAACGGCACACGTCTGTAGCTCATATTTATCGCCTACCCACCACAGCGCACAAAAACTCGCAACGCCGTTTCGTCCGCCTACGCGTAGAAAGGCGAGGAAAAAGAAAGAAGGAAGTCAATCAACAATAAAAAAACGCGCGTTACGTCAGCAGTACTAGGAGCCAATCGGAAGCGGGAATGGCGCAACGTCACTGTTTGAGCCAACGAATCGAAAAAGAGAGTGGCTGACTACTAGCGCCACCGCGACGCTGGTACGGGAACGAGAAGCTTCTCGAAATCCCGCGTTCTTTCGCGCGCAACGACAAACTACGCGAGACGTCGCGAACATTCCAGAAGATGCGCGCCAGTTTCGAACGTTCCTCGTTTTGACACATGTAGGTCACCGACGCGCCCGCATATGTCGATTTCTTGAGGTCTCCGAGGTGACGAAAATAACGTTTGGGTGCTTTGACGAGAATTGAAAGGCTTATTATGGTTTACACATCGATTAACGAAACAAACCGAGACAAGAAAAAAAAAGCCGCACCCGGTTCACAGCTGTGCCGGATGCAGCTTGTTCAGGTGCTTACAGCCATGCTTACAGCTGTAATTTTGCCGTTGAATGAAACGCGTTCGCTAAAGTTCCGTGCAGGAGTATCACAAGCGTGTTTTCCTGGCCTTATTTCACAAATTTCCCTAAATAGCTCGCAGTGGTGGCATATGTTCTCCAATGTTGTAATTGCATCGACATATATTGCGATGCCTTACTTGCCAGTCGTGTCATTTGTTCTTTGATGTTGTTATTGCATCGACATAATTGCGATGTCCCGTTAGATTTGCAGGTTGGAGGTTAAAATGATACTTGGTTCTCTCACGAATATGCATCAGATCATTGCTTCAATAATGCCAGTAGACAGGAATTTTTTTTAAGTTCCCTTTTTTTTAACCACTGCGAATTGCGATGATGCATTGCTAGCTTTCTCGCATAACTTCTTGTATTTCATGCTGCATGCATATATGTGCAATATGCAGGGGCGTAGCCAGAAATTTTTTCGGGGGGGGGGGGGGGGGTTTAACCATACTTTATGTATGTTCGTGCGTGCGTTTGTCTGTGTGCGTGTATATATACGCAAGCAAAACTGAAAAATTCCGGGGGGGGGGGGGATGAACCCCCCCCCCCCCCCCCCGCTACGCCACTGGCAATATGTACCACATGCATATATGTGCATATAGTATATGATCAATGTACCCCTTTGTAATCAATGCCTACTGCAAGAGCGTGAAGCAAACATGGTCATTCCTAGCTCCCAGTCAATTCACTGCACAAGTTCGATTATTCATTCGGTGCGCACTGCTTTATAGTGCATGGTACTGTGTTCCTTCGTAGTCCTGGTCGATTTCGCGCTATCCAGTTTTGAAGTACTGTCTTTAATTGCGTTGTCATCAATACAGATTACGCAATGATGAACCAGGCGTATTTATGTTCGTATTGACTGCGCGAGATCGTTAACAAACGAGATCGGCAGTAATAAAAGACTTGTACAGACATCTGACAAGAATAACACAGATGTTCAAACAATTCGCCTAACTCATCTTCTTCTTCATTTCTTCTTTTCTTTCTTTTTTTTTTGCTTGTTTGGACCAAAGCCTGCCGTCTTTCACCGTGAGGATTGAACCATAATAGCTATTTATTCACATTTTTTTCTTCTCTACATCGTAACCGCCGCTTCGGTTGCCCCGACGAGCGCGCCGCTACGTGCTCAGTGGTGCTATTCACAGGCACCTCCGTGACTTCCGCCCGCTGCGAAGGCATCACGGAGGGAGTGTTCGCCGCTACAGACGCGTTGCCCAAGCGTGACGCAAGGCGACGCTTCTAGTCTGGCTCGCATTGATCGTTTTCGCGAACCTTCTCGCTGCTTCCAGAGCACGGCACGAGATTCCTGGATGAACTGGCCGCACGCAATCGCAAATGAGAGCACAGGCGTACCTACCGGGGAAGACCGGGGGAGGGGAGAGACCCCCCCCCCCCCCCCACTCTGCCTTCCCCGGAAGGTACGCCTGTGCTCTCACTTTTCTTGCCGCCCCCTTTCCTGCCTTCCCCGGTAGGTACGCCTGTGCTCTCACTTTTTTGCCCCCCCCCCCCTGCCTTCTCCGGTAGGTAAGCCTGTGCTCTCACTTTTTTGCCTCCCCCCCCCCCCCCTGCCTTGTCCGGTAGGTGCGCCTGTGCTCTCACTTTTCTGCGAGCGCGTGCGGCCACTTCATCCAGGAATCTCGTGCCGTGCTCTGGAAGAAGCAAGAAGGCTCGCGAAAACGATCAATGCGATCGGTGACAGCCTTGAGTCTCCCCCCCCCCCCCCCCGCACTGTCAGAAGTCTAGAGGGTAGGGGAGGACTTTCCGCAGAAGTCGGGAGAATTTTAATGTCGTAAGAATTTGTGCGATCTTGTAATGTCACGTGTCAGGCAGATTTTAGCGCAGAGCTCTGTTTGTGCACACTGTTATATACATATATATATATATATATATATATATATATATATATATATATATATATATATATATATATCCGCCCCGCCAACTCGCGACCTATGTAGTTGATACGCCACTGAGTGATAGAGAGAGAAAACAAAATGAAACACTTCTTTGCGCCACTGAAAAAAAGACGACTCAAAATAGTTCAGTGTAGCATGGACAAACATACACGGCGTTTCAAAAAATGTGCCCGAAAATCCTAAAAGAACTCACAGGGTCCCTATGCAATCGCCTAAGACGACTCGAAGGCGAAACCCATCTCCTACTTTTTCGTCTGCCGTCGATTGTGTTCATCCAGGATCGAAGGCATTGCAAGCTTTCTGCACCTCACTTGGTTTTTGCACAGCCTCCGTGATCGGCGCACCTTTGACCAAGCAACTGTCATCTGATGACTTCACCAAGCGACGACACGGGATGTAACGTCATGATGACGTCACAATTCTGGCTATCTGTGACATCATGCGGCGACGTCATCACGTAATAACGATTTTCTCATCACTCGTGTTGACGCCGACGCCGCGGGACGCCGACGGTCAATTTTCGCGTTTAATGAGGCATCTAAGGATTTCGCCTGTAAATGGAATGCTTGCTCGCTGCCTCCATTATTACTTTTAGGAGCTTGCTCGCCAAGCTTCTTATGCTCGCGCCTTGTCCTCACCTCTGTGACCGTCGGCGCGGCGCTCGGCGCAGCTGCGCTCTCTCCGGTGATTTCAAGAATGCTCACTAGATGGCACCGACGCTCAAGGCGGCACTCTGAGGCGGCACACACCACGCTCAGCGCAAGCGCTAGTAAGGTCGGTTAGGTGACTGCTCGCTGGCCGCACCGCTCGTTTCGCTCGCTTCCTTTCTCTTCGCCGGGAGCTCACTAAGTGAATTCTCTTCGTTGCCGCTCCGCAGCATGAACGGCAGCAGCGCGACGGGCTCGCAACGCAGCAGCAGCTCGGGAAGATCTCGCCTTGCCAATAACCAGCCAACACATGATGTCACGTTACGCTCTCCGATGCGTATCGTACGACTGCAAACGTTCCGCCACCATCAGGGGCACTTGTATCGATGTTGCCTTCTCGAACTTTCCATTGTGTCCCATCATCGATGACCCCTTGGCAACATACTTTACTGATCATAAAGCAATCATCTTTAAAGGGAAACGAGTCCCCAAGCTCATCGAGGGACGCCCCTTCTTGTACTTTGTAAAAGAACATCTCTTGGGTATATGTAATGCGTATAGTTCAACCATCATAAAGCAATCATCTTTAAACCCTTCTTGAACTTGGTAAAACAACATCTCTTGTGTATATATAATGTTTATAGTTCATCCAAATGTATATATACTTCATCAAAATGTATATAGTGCATCCAACCGTAAATTAAAAAAAAAAACATTGTGAATGTAATGTATGTATAACAACGTTGTCACGTCCACATATGATGGTAGATGAATGTGCACGGAGCATTCGCGGGTTACCCGATCATCTCAGAGCAAGCTCCGCTAACATCATTCACTTCGTGGATATGGCGGTGAATTTTTTTTCTGTAACGGGAGATACCTTAAAACTGCTAGGGAAGTCAATTACGGTAGTAATTAAACGAATTAAATTAATTAGCTGTTTAATCAGTGGACGCAGACGGTCGGTTCAAATGGGCGAACTGGAGCCCTTCCTGCGAAGAGCCAGCCGACTGCCGGCCGCTTTGAGATTTAACGAACTTTGAAGGGGCCGCGCAGCCCTTCTTCAGCATGGTCAGAAAAAGCTGCCGATCGGTAGTCGAGGCTCTTGAAAACACGCGAGCCAAACATTACAGCGCAGCACGCAGCGAGGAATTTACAGTTAATTCTCAAAGTCAGCTGGAAATCGCTCCCTCTTCTGCCTACGAATGATGCCATGTACCCAAACTCACGGCCATTGGTCGATTTGAGCATCGTGGGCTGTATAGTTACTACGGCCGCCGCGGCAAGCCGCCACGTGCCCGCGCGCGCGTTCGCGATTACACCGAAAGTAAGCCGCACGTTCGAAGAAAAAAAAAAGAAAAAAGTTCTGAAGGTCCCGACGCGCGCGTGACGTAACTTCTTCCCCCCGTGTCATCCCCCCCCCCCCCCTTAGCTTCCAGCGCGTACGTCGGGGCGAGAGAAGAGAGAAAGCAAATCTCCAACTCCGCTCGCACTTGACGGATTCTAAAAATTTTTGCGGCGGTCGATTTGTGAGGCAGTAAACTCCTCTAGTGAAGCCATTTGGTGGTCACCTGTAAAAGTGTTGCAGGACCCCTTTAATTCTGCATAGTGCAGGGTATAAAACCAGAAGTTTATCTTCTAGTTATCCTCCCTTCTTTCGCCTCATTTCTCTCTCTCTCTCTCCCTCTGGTGCGCTGCAATTCCATTGTCAATAACTTCACGAACCATTAATTGTCAAACTTTATTAAATATTTTCAATTCGCATTATTCACCTTGTTTTACGATGACACAGTACTCTTCAGTAAATATGGCAACGAATTGCAGAAAATAAAATAAAATGATTGATGAATTTTACCGATGAAGTAATAAAGTAGGCCTAAAACAAGTATGATGAAGACAAAGGTAATGCTCAACAGCCTGGCCAAAGAGAAAGAGTTCACGATTGGAAACCATACGTTGGAGTGTATACAAGGATATGTATCAATTACTAATAGGCTAGCCAGCTAATCACGAAACGTAAGTTCACCGAAGAATAAGGATGGGCCGGAGCGCATTCGGAAGGCACTGCTATAAATAACGTCGGGAAATCTGCCGCTGTCGTTAAAGCGAAAATTGTACAATCACTGACATTTATACTTCACTGACAAAAAAAAATTCACTGAAATCGCTGACAATTACTTAGCGCAATAAAAAACGCGGCACACAAGGAAGGTACACAAGGGACAAACGCTACACTTGCAGCTGTTTATTCCACAACGTCGTCATGAAACATATATACAGTCAAATCTCATTATAAGGAAGTTACATCTTACACGAAAATAACTTCGTCATATCCGAAAATTCGTTATAAATGTATGTTCCTAACACTGCATGTATAGCAAGACTATTCCTCATTTACTTCGTTATAACCGATGTTTCGTTATATCCGTGTTCGTTATATCGAGGTTTCAATACCTTGGGCACATGCGCAGACGCGTCCAATGAAAAATTCACGAAAAGAAGATGATAACAGATATTCTGTCTCACAAACGTGTCGAGGTATCTAAATTCGTTCGAGTGCGGGGTGACGGAAGGTTCGCTAACGCACCCCCCCCCCCTCTTCTTAATAAGAAATCCTTCCAGTACCAAGCGAGCTTGTTCAGTGCGGCTTTTGCCAAGACTGATCTTTGCCTCGCGAAACAACGTCTCACAACCACAATAATTCACGTGATCTGCTAAGTGCGTTCTTTCCTTCTTTTTTTACTGCGTTAAGTAACATTTGTCAGTATGCACCAAATATAGGCCCCCAAAAAGTCCTGTTATGTATACAATCACTTCATACTGCCCGTTTAACGCAAGGGGCTGAAACATGGAGGATAACAAGGCAACTAGACAAAAAAAAGCTAGCTCGGGGAACAAGCAGCTAGGGGCAGCAGGCATCCTATAGTTGACATCGAGCGAAAGAAATGGACTTGTACCGGCCACGTGAGGCGTAGAACAGACAACCGGTAGACAGTAAGAGCAACGGAATGGTTACCAAGCTTGGATGCGAAATGCGGTCGAGGTAGGCCGAGAGTTAAGGCCAAACCCCATATGCGCGAAAATGCACGCGACAGCGACGAGCGATGCTATATGAGCGACGAAACGAGCCGTTCGCGCGACGTGTCGCGTGGTCGATTTCGCGCGATCGCTCGGTTTTTCAGATTTGGAATCCGTCGCTCGTCGCCCGGAAGTGCTGTGCTCAAGCAGCCAATAGCAAAACACCGGAACAAGATGCATCAGTGACGTATTGCTGATCGCCGCCACTTTCTTATCGACGCGCATCAACAACAACGTTCACCAACTCGTTCATCAACACGTTCATCAACATGGCCAACGGCGACGAGCGCAACGTTGACGTTGTTGAATGCGAACGTGCGTTACGGGACCTCAGGGACGGGAACTACAAGTCGCGCGCCGTCTGTGACGCGGCTTGGCGGCACGTAGCAGCAGTGATGGGATCGAAAAAAAATGCTGCAAGACAATGATAAACATTTTATTACCATTATGCAACAAAACATCGTATTTTACATTGCATACCGCTGGCGACCGGCCAATTTTGGTACGCCTTCATGCCAGCAACAGTGGAGATCGCTCGCCGAAGCCGTCGCGTGAATGGGGTTTGCCCACCCAAGAGACCGCTTGCGCGAAGACGATCTTCGTCGCTGTCTCGTGCATTTTCGCGTATATGGGGTTTGGAGTGACGAAAGTGAGAATTTCGCGGGGATAAAACGGAATCCGCTCGCACAGGACATAGAGTAAACTGCAGAAGTAATTGGGAGTAGAGGCCCTGGTCCTGCGGTGGACTAAAACAGGCTGATGATGACGATGATGATGATGCTGATGACCCTGATTTACATATTTCTCCCCTCGATATTTACTCCACACACAAGCTCTATTTTACCTCTATAGCCGCCGCGGTGGCACGGTGTATCGTTACGGTGCTTAAGCCACTGACCCGATAGGACGTGGGTTCGATCCCGGACGCGGCGGTCGCATTTCGATGGATGGAGGTGAAATGCTATACAGCCTCGTGTGCTGTGCGATGTCAGTGCACGTTAAATAATTAGGCCGCTGATGGATGGATGAATAAACTTTATTTCGGTCCCTCGCGGAACGCGCCCTAGCACGTTGCGGGCCGCTCCCACGTCGGAACAGAAAGACCAAGTCTCTCTGCTGCGTCGCGGGCCCGTTGGACTGCCCATGGTTGTGCTTCGAGTCCGGAGCTGGTAATAGCATCTTCCCATTTTGACTGCGTGATGACTTCGCCGCCGTGTAACGCGGGGCACCGCCAGAGCATGTGTTCGAGATTAGCGATATCTGCGCATAATGAACATGCATTAGTTGGCTGTATTTCAGGATAGATCTTGTGCAATAGCGCGGGGTTAGGGTACGCCCCGACCTGAAGTAACCTGAGTGTCAGAACCTGTGGTCTGCTTAATTTTCTGTGTGGTGGAGCGTACTGTCTCCGCCCCGGGTAAAAATGCTTGGTGATTTTGTTATACGAGGTGGGAGGGTCCCGATTCTCCAAAACCTCAGCACGCCCCCCGGTAGCTACGCGGTCTACTATGTCCTCGCGCAGCTATGTGGGCCGACTCATTGAGATTGGGCGGGGCTGATCTGTCCCATGTGAGCTGGGAACCAGACAAGTGTGTGTGGCTCGATGCTCTTGTCCCGGAGGATCCGCAAGGCCGGTTCCGAGATGGTGCCCTTGGCAAATGCTCTGATCGCCGATCTCGAGTCGCTGTAAATCGTGGACCTCCTGTTGTCCAGCAAGGCCAACGCAATCGCAGCTTGCTCCGCTATTTCGGCTGCCGTCGTCCGGACCGTCGTCGAGTTTGTGATTATCCCCTCGTGGTTGATGCTCACTGCCACATACGCCTTCCCCTCGGGATACCGGGCCGCGTCGACGAAGCAACAGTCCCCGGCCTGATCGTGAGCCCTTTCTAAAAGAGCCTTTGCCCTGGCCCGTCTCCTACCCTCGTTATGATCGGGGTGGACATTTCGCGGGATGGGGACAACGGTGATTCGTTCTCGCTGTTCACGAGGAATGATGCAGAAGCGACACTCGATTTCCGTCGCTGGAGTCACCAACTCCAGCAGAATGTTCCTACCGGAACGCGTGGTGGACAGCCTGGCGAATTGTGCCCTCTCCTGAGCCTCCGCAATTTCTTAGCGTGTTGTGCATTCCGAGACGCAACAGTCTCTCCGAGCTTGTGTAGATGGGGAGCCCGAGAGCTCTCTTGATGGCCTTCCTGATTAACGTATTGAGCTTGTCACGCTCCGCTCTCTGCCAGTTGTGCATGGCTGCAACGTAGGTAAAGTGGCACTGATGACCAAAATTAATCCAGAATCCCCCACATGCGCCTCATAATCATATCGTGATATTGGCCCGTAAAACCTGAGCTATTATTATTATTATTATTATTATTATTATTATTATTATTATTATTATTATTATTATTATTATTATTATTATTATTATTATTATTATACAAAAACTTTCTTGCATCACAAATTTGCGTTTAGG